>NC_069504.1:124158275-124513275 GCF_027579735.1 Bombina bombina | reverse complement strand
GCTGCCCCTAACACCGCCGACCCCTATATTATATTTATTAACCCCTAATCTGCCCCCCACAACGTCGCCTCCACCTGCCTACACTTATTAACCCCTAATCTGCCGAGCGGACCGCACCGCTATCATAATAAAGTTATTAACCCCTAATCCGCCTCACTAACCCTATAATAAATAGTATTAACCCCTAATCTGCCCTCCCTAACATCGCCGACACCTAACTTAAATTATTAACCCCTAATCTGCCGACTGGAGCTCACCGCTATTCTAATAAATGTATTAACCCCTAAAGCTAAGTCTAACCCTAACACTAACACCCCCCTAACTTAAATATAATTTAAATCTAACGAAATTAATTAACTCTTATTAAATAAATTATTCCTATTTAAAGCTAAATACTTACCTGTAAAATAAATCCTAATATAGCTACAATATAAATTATAATTATATTATAGCTATTTTAGGATTAATATTTATTTTACAGGTAACTTTGTATTTATTTAAACCAGGTACAATAGCTATTAAATAGTTAAGAACTATTTAATAGCTAAAATAGTTAAAATAATTACAAAATTACCTGTAAAATAAATCCTAACCTAAGTTACAATTAAACCTAACACTATACTATAATTAAATTAATTAAATAAAATACCTACAATTACCTACAATTAAACCTAACACTACACTATCAATACATTAATTAAATGCAATACCTACAAATAACTACAATGAAATAAACTAACTAAAGTACAAAAAATAAAAAAGAACTAAGTTATAAAAAAAAAAAAATATTTACAAACATAAGAAAAATATTACAACAATTTTAAACTAATTACACCTACTCTAAGCCCCCTAATAACATAACAAAGACCCCCAAAATAAAAAATGCCCTACCCTATTCTAAATTATTAAAGTTCAAAGCTCTTTTACCTTACCAGCCCTGAACAGGGCCCTTTGCGGGGAATGCCCCAAGAAGTTCAGCTCTTTTACCAGTAAAAAAAAACACATACAATACCCCCCCCAACATTACAACCCACCACCCACATACCCCTAATCTAACCCAAACCCCCCTTAAATAAACCTAACACTAAGCCCCTGAAGATCATCCTACCTTGTCTTCACCTCACCGGGTATCACCGATCGGTCCTGGCTCCAAAATCTTCATCCAACCCAAGCGGGGGCTGGCGATCCATCATCCGGTGGCTGAAGAGGTCCAGAAGAGGCTCCAAAGTCTTCATCCTATCCGGGAAGAAGAGTAGATCCGGACCGGCAACCATCATCTTCCAAGCGGCATCTTCTATCTTCATCCGATGAGGACCGGCTCCATCCTGAAGACCTCCACCGCGGACCCATCTTCACCCGGCGACGTCCAACTGAAGAATGACGGTTCCTTTAAGGGACATCATCCAAGATGGCGTCCCTCAAATTCCGATTGGCTGATAGGATTCTATCAGACAATCGGAATTAAGGTAGGAATATTCTGATTGGCTGATGGAATCAGCCAATCAGAATCAAGATCAATCCGATTGGCTGATCCAATCAGCCAATCAGATTGAGCTCGCATTCTATTGGCTGATATGAACAGAGCTTTTAAGGGCAATGCCCATCCAAATGTCCTGTTCAGGGCAATGGTTAGCTTAGGTTTATTTAGATAAGTTTTTATTTGGGGGGGTTGGTTGGTTGGGTGGTTTTACTGTTGGGGGTGTTTGTATTTCTTTTTACAGGTAAAAGAGATGATTTCTTTGGGGCAATGCCCCACAAAAGGCCCTTTTAAGGGCCATTGGCAGTTTAGTGTAGGCTAGGGTTTTTTTAATTTTGGGGAGGATTTTTTATTTTGATAGGACTATTAGATTAGGAGTAATTCGTTTTTATTTTTGATAATGTGTTTTTTTTTATTTTTTTGTAATTTAGTGTTTAATTTTTTTTGTAATTTAGAAAATTGTATTTTAATAATTTAATTGATTTTATTGTAATGTTAGTTTTTAGTGTAAGGCAGGTAAGGTTTTATTTTACAGGTAACTTTAACTATTTACTAACTAGTCTACCTAGTTAAAATAAATACAAACTTACCTGTGAAATAAAAATAAAACCTAAGATAGCTACTATATAACTATTATTTAGTTAATAATTGTAAGGTTTATTTAGATTTATTTTAATTATATTTAAGTTAGGGGGTGTTAGGGCTAGATTTAGGGGTTAATATATTTATGTAGAGTTTGTGATGTGGGAGGTCAGAGGTTTAGGGGTTAATAATTTATTTTAGTATATTTCATTGTGGGGGGCTTGCGGTTTAGTGGTTATTAGGTTTATTATAGCGGCGGTGTGGAGGCGGAAGGCAGATTAGGGGTTAATAATTTTTAAATAGTGTTTGCGATGTGGGAGGGCAGCGGTTTAGGGGTTAAATGGTTTATTATAGTGGCGACGATGTCGGGGAGCAGCGGAATAGGGGTTCATAATTTTTTGTGGCGGCGATGTCCGGAGCGGCAGATTAGGGGTTAATAAACTTATTATAGTGTTTGCGAAGCGGGAGGGCCTCGGTTTAGGGGTTAAAAGGTAGTTTATGGGTGTTAGTGTACTATTTAACACTTTAGTTATGAGTTTTATGCTACAGCTTTGTAACATAAAACTCATAACTACTGAGTTTAGATGGAGGTACAGATCTTGTCAGTTATAGGGTGTACCGCTCACTTTTTGGCCTCCCAGATAAACTCCTAATACCGGTGCTATGGAAGTCCCATTAAAAAAGGACTTTTTTAAATGTGCGGTACTGACGTTGCATGACGGCCAAAAAGGTGTGCGGTACACCTATACCTACAAGACTTGTAATAGCGGCATTAGGGAAAAAGCAGCGTTATGAATAGGGATGGGCGAATGTGTTTATATCCAAATTCGAATGCTAGAACGAATGTTATTGTAAAATTTGATTTACATAATAGAATGTTGATAAGAACGAATATTTTTAAAAATTCGATTTTCGAATGTTATTTACAGTTTTCGAATGTCACATTCAAATTCGAATGTCACATTCAAATTCGAAAGTTACATTCGAAAATCACATTCAAATTCGAATATTACATTTATAAAACACAATTGTAGACTAGAAACACTATTTCGAATGTCACATTCGAATTCGAATAGCACATTTATAAAGCACAGTATTAGACTAGAAATACTATTTCGAATTTGAATGTCACATTCGAATCGAATATCACATTTGAATCGAATATCACATTTAAAACACAGTATTAGACTAGAAATACTATTTAAAATTCAAATGTGACATTCGAATTCGAATGTAGCATTCGAATTCGAATGTAGCATTCGAATTCGAATATTACATTTATTAAACACAGTTGTACACTAGAAATACTATTTCAAATTCGAATGTCACATTCAAATTCGAATATTACATTTCGAAATTGAATGAATACATAGCTAAACATTCTATTATTCGAACGAATATTTTCGAATTTTATTGAAAAATTCGAAAACAAAAATTCGAAAATAGAATGTTAGAATGTTAAATAAACATTTGAAATTCGATTCGAACGAACGAATGTATCAAAATTCATTTTATATTTCAAATTTTTAGAAACATTTGCCCATCCCTAGTTATGAAGCATAACGATGATTTTTCACTCATAACACAAAACTCGTAATCTAGCTGTAAGTCATTACCGGATGGTACAAGCACCTTTAGCTCTTTGAGCAAGTGATGTGTTTAAAATGCTGGTGCACAGTGCATATTTAAATACACTTTTGAAAAAGCTACAGCTTTTATTAGAAGCATATTTGCAAAAAATGCTTTTATTCAAAATTTAAATGCATCCACATGGATTTCAATTTTGGCTGGAATGTCCCTTTAAACTACCCTACTGCCTGTGTGGGATATTTGAGTTAGAACTGATATTTACACGTTTAGAATAACATTTATTTGTTTTTTTTTTATGTTTTGACTTATATTTTTCCAATAATAACAAACATTTCTTTTTTTTCACATTATGTTACTTCTGGGACGTTTTATGTTTATTGCAAATTGAATGCTCTTGTGAGTGACCCTGTTGGAAGTAACACCATTTAGATGTGTCATTAGCTCTCATGCACTATAACGTGTTTCTAAAGAAACGGTTAGAGAGGTGCTGAAAAATTGTATTTATGTAGGTGCTTCCCATGTGTGTTTATGTCGTATGATTATTATTCCACACTAGGTCTTGACAGAAACTTTATATTTTACTATTGTTTACCCCTTGTAATTAAAATCCAGAGAGTATTTCTTTCTTTTTATAATGCTACACATATTTGCATGCAAGACTGTTGAATTTAAAGGGACGCTGTACTTTGAATTTCACCAATTTAATTTGTTCCAAAGGATCAACTGCTGAAGTATATTAAAATGTTAATGAATACCTGTTTTAAATAACTACTTGTGGAAACTAACACCTACAGTGAAAATTCTGTAATACTAGCTTTAGAAAGCTATATAGATAAGAGTCAGCAGAATAAATCAACCTCCCAGTGGGGGTTACAAGAGACAGACTAGATCATATACATGTGGGTTCTTGCTGTGCATTTGAATACAACAGACTCTTATCAGCTGTTTTCCTGAGTACATTGTCCCTTTAATATGATTTAATGGAGAGGGTGAATACCAAGGGAAAGATTTATTAAAGGGACAGTCTACAATATAATTTTTATTGTTTTAAAATATAGATAATCCCTTTATCACCCTTACCCCAGTTTTATATAACCAACACAGTTATATTAATATACTTTTTAGCTCTGTGATTACCTTGTATCTAAGCATCTTCTGAATGGTTACAAGATAAATGCTACTCCATTGATTTAAATGATAAACAAGTAGCAACTCATGGATGTCATACGAGATGGCTACAAACCTTTATGAATTCGACAATTTTTGAAGAGTTGATGTTGCAGAGTTTTTCCCCGCAAGATATTATTTTTGTGTTTCATTGTCTATAGGACAAAAACTGCTAACTAAAATGCATGAATAAATAGCTTGTTTGGAAATATGTAGGTGACCACTAATACTCAATAGGGAAAGATTAGAAATAAATATATAATATAGGCATTAATGATTTTAAGTAAACCAGAAAGATCCTTTGATTCCATTAAATAATCTGACCATCATCCATAATATGCACAAAACTAATCTGTACATCAAGTGCAATAAACTCTAAGCAACCTAACCTTCAACTCCAATAAATCTTAATCAACCTTACAATTGACTGCTATAAACCCTAATCAACTTGACCATCAACTGCTAACCATTATAATTTAGTAACAGACACAAAAAAAACTGTTGTTGTCTGATGCAAGACATTAAAGAAAAGTTTAAATGCAAAAGAGAAAGCAGAAGGTCCTTTAAAGTTAAAAATCCATTTTCTTTATTCAATATAAGATAAAATCCATGACACCAAACCACAGGAACATAAAATGCAGGCTGGTCTGACTAGTTTCGGCGTAGTGCCGTAATCATAAACCTGCTCCACACTGAACAGTGAACAGCTTAAAAATCATATCCTGCACAGATATTGGTTGATTAAGAGGGAGGAACAAAACCTTATCTTAATCGACATTTGTTTTAAACATGATTAGTTTAACATTGCAAAATAAGGCCTAGATTTGGAGTTCGGCGGTAAAAGGGCTGTTAACGCTCCGCGGGCTTTTTTCTGGCCGCACCATAAAATTAACTCTGGTATCGAGAGTTAAAACAAATGCTGCGTTAGGCTCCAAAAAAGGAGCGTAGAGCATTTTTACCGCAAATGCAACTCTCGATACCAGAGTTGCTTACGGACGCGGCCGGCCTCAAAAACGTGCTCGTGCACGATTCCCCCATAGGAAACAATGGGGCTGTTTGAGCTGAAAAAAAACCTAACACCTGCAAAAAAGCAGCGTTCAGCTCCTAACGCAGCCCCATTGTTTCCTATGGGGAAACACTTCCTACGTCTGCACCTAACACTCTAACATGTACCCCGAGTCTAAACACCCCTAGCCTTACACTTATTAACCCCTAATCTGCCGCCCCCGCTATCGCTGACCCCTGCATATTTTTTTAAACCCCTAATCTGCCGCTCCGTAAACCGCCGCCACCTACGTTATCCCTATGTACCCCTAATCTGCTGCCCCTAACACCGCCGACCCCTATATTATATTTATTAACCCCTAACCTGCCCCCCACAACGTCGCCTCCACCTGCCTACACTTATTAACCCCTAATCTGCCGAGCGGACCTGAGCGCTACTATAATAAAGTTATTAACCCCTAATCCGCCTCACTAACCCTATCATAAATAGTATTAACCCCTAATCTGCCCTCCCTAACATCGCCGACACCTAACTTCAATTATTAACCCCTAATCTTCCGATCGGAGCTCACCGCTATTCTAATAAATGGATTAACCCCTAAAGCTAAGTCTAACCCTAACACTAACACCCCCCTAAGTTAAATATAATTTTTATCTAACGAAATAAATTAACTCTTATTAAATAACTTATTCCTATTTAAAGCTAAATACTTACCTGTAAAATAAATCCTAATATAGCTACAATATAATTTATAATTATATTATAGCTATTTTAGGATTAATATTTATTTTACAGGTAACTTTGTATTTATTTTAACCAGGTACAATAGCTATTAAATAGTTAAGAACTATTTAATAGTTACCTAGTTAAAATAATAACAAATTTACCTGTAAAATAAATCCTAACCTAAGTTATAATTAAACCTAACACTACCCTATCAATAAAATAATTAAATAAACTACCTACAATTACCTACAATTAACCTAACACTACACTATCAATAAATAAATTAAACACAATTCCTACAAATAAATACAATTAAATAAACTATCTAAAGTACAAAAAATAAAAAAGAACTAAGTTACAGAAAATAAAAAAATATTTACAAACATAAGAAAAATATTACAACAATTTTAAACTAATTACACCTACTCTAAGCCCCCTAATAAAATAACAAAGCCCCCCAAAATAAAAAATTCCCTACCCTATTCTAAATTTAAAAAGTTACAAGCTCTTTTACCTTACCAGCCCTGAACAGGGCCCTTTGCGGGGCATGCCCCAAGAATTTCAGCTCTTTTGCCTGTAAAAAAAAACATACAATACCCCCCCCCAACATTACAACCCACCACCCACATACCCCTAATCTAACCCAAACCCCCCTTAAATAAACCTAACACTAAGCCCCTGAAGATCTTCCTACCTTGTCTTCACCATCCAGGTATCACCGATCCGTCCTGGCTCCAAGATCTTCATCCAACCCAAGCGGGGGTTGGCGATCCATAATCCGGTCCAGAAGAGGCTCCAAAGTCTTCCTCCTATCCGGCAAGAAGAGGACATCCGGACCGGCAAACATCTTCTCCAAGCGGCATCTTCGATCTTCTTCCATCCGGAGCGAAGCGGCAGGATCCTGAAGACATCCAGCGCGGAACATCCATCCGGACCGACGACTGAACGACGAATGACTGTTCCTTTAGGATTCTATCAGCCAATCGGAATTAAGGTAGGAATTTTCTGATTGGCTGATGGAATCAGCCAATCAGAATCTAGTTCAATCCGATTGGCCGATCCAATCAGCCAATCAGATTGAGCTTGCATTCTATTGGCTGATCGGAACAGCCAATAGAATGCGAGCTCAATCTGATTGGCTGATTGGATCAGCCAATCGGATTGAACTTGATTCTGATTGGCTGATTCCATCAGCCAATCAGAAAATTCCTACCTTAATTCCGATTGGCTGATAGAATCCTATCAGCCAATCGGAATTCGAGGGACGCCATCTTGGATGACGTCCCTTAAAGGAACAGTCATTCGTCGTTCAGTCGTCGGTCCGGATGGATGTTCCGCGCTGGATGTCTTCAGGATCCTGCCGCTTCGCTCCGGATGGAAGAAGATCGAAGATGCCGCTTGGAGAAGATGTTTGCCGGTCCGGATGTCCTCTTCTTGCCGGATAGGAGGAAGACTTTGGAGCCTCTTCTGGACCGGATTATGGATCGCCAACCCCCGCTTGGGTTGGATGAAGATCTTGGAGCCAGGACGGATCGGTGATACCTGGATGGTGAAGACAAGGTAGGAAGATCTTCAGGGGCTTAGTGTTAGGTGTATTTAAGGGGGGTTTGGGTTAGATTAGGGGTATGTGGGTGGTGGGTTGTAATGTTGGGGGGGGGGTATTGTATGTTTTTTTTTACAGGCAAAAGAGCTGAAATTCTTGGGGCATGCCCCGCAAAGGGCCCTGTTCAGGGCTGGTAAGGTAAAAGAGCTTGTAACTTTTTTAATTTAGAATAGGGTAGGGAATTTTTTATTTTGGGGGGCTTTGTTATTTTATTAGGGGGCTTAGAGTAGGTGTAATTAGTTTAAAATTGTTGTAATATTTTTCTTATGTTTGTAAATATTTTTTTATTTTCTGTAACTTAGTTCTTTTTTATTTTTTGTACTTTAGATAGTTTATTTAATTGTATTTATTTGTAGGAATTGTGTTTAATTTATTTATTGATAGTGTAGTGTTAGGTTAATTGTAGGTAATTGTAGGTAGTTTATTTAATTATTTTATTGATAGGGTAGTGTTAGGTTTAATTATAACTTAGGTTAGGATTTATTTTACAGGTAAATTTGTTATTATTTTAACTAGGTAACTATTAAATAGTTCTTAACTATTTAATAGCTATTGTACCTGGTTAAAATAAATACAAAGTTACCTGTAAAATAAATATTAATCCTAAAATAGCTATAATATAATTATAAATTATATTGTAGCTATATTAGGATTTATTTTACAGGTAAGTATTTAGCTTTAAATAGGAATAAGTTATTTAATAAGAGTTAATTTATTTCGTTAGATAAAAATTATATTTAACTTAGGGGGGTGTTAGTGTTAGGGTTAGACTTAGCTTTAGGGGTTAATACATTTATTAGAATAGCGGTGAGCTCCGGTCGGCAGATTAGGGGTTAATAATTGAAGTTAGGTGTCGGCGATGTTAGGGAGGGCAGATTAGGGGTTAATACTATTTATGATAGGGTTAGTGAGGCGGATTAGGGGTTAATACATTTATTATAGTAGCGCTCAGGTCCGCTCGGCAGATTAGGGGTTAATAAGTGTAGGCAGGTGTCGGCGACGTTGAGGGGGGCAGATTAGGGGTTAATAAATATAATATAGGGGTCGGCGATGTTAGGGGCAGCAGATTAGGGGTACATAGGGATAACGTAGGTGGCGGCGATTTGCGGTCGGAAGATTAGGGGTTAATTATTTTAAGTAGCTGGCGGCGACGTTGTGGGGGGCAAGTTAGGGTTTAATAAATGTAATACAGGGGTCGGCGGGGTTAGGGGCAGCAGATTAGGGGTACATAAGGATAACGTAGGTGGCGGTCGGCAGATTAGGGGTTAAAGATTTTAATCGAGTGGCGGCGGTGTGGGGGGACCTCGGTTTAGGGGTACATAGGTAGTTTATGGGTGTTAGTGTACTTTAGGGTACAGTAGTTAAGAGCTTTATGAACCGGCGTTAGCCAGAAAGCTCTTAACTCCTGCTATTTTCAGGCGGCTGGAATCTTGTCGTTAGAGCTCTAACGCTCACTTCAGAAACGACTCTAAATACCAGCGTTAGAAAGATCCCATTGAAAATATAGGCTACGCAAATGGCGTAGGGGGATCTGCGGTATGGAAAAGTCGCGGCTGTAAAGTGAGCGTTAGACCCTTTAATCACTGACTCCAAATACCAGCGGGCGCCCAAAACCAGCGTTAGGAGCCTCTAACGCTGGTTTTGACGGCTACCGCCGAACTCCAAATCTAGGCCTAAGACTCTAGTATGGTATATTGGAGGAACAATTTGTACATAACTTTATGGAAAGAGGATTTCAAACAATATTCTTTACATAACATAAGTTGTATATATAATACAGATATATGTATGAAGTGTGTGAATGCCAACCCATATCTAATACATAGTATGAAATGTAGCTATGATTCCCAATACCTATACAATTAAAGTGACAGGATTGATAGAAAGTAATGCATCTGTGTCTTAAACAGCCAACATTTTGGCTGCATTCATTGTATTCATTATATCTATGGGGAATAGAGGGGATAGCAGCCCAAAATATATATGGATATGTGTAAAGGGCAACAGTGGACCAGGGATGAACCTGGCGAGGCACTCAATTAATATCAGGGGTAGCACTCTTCTAGGGTTATATTAAATTTAAATATTTGTATGAAGGTGGTTGAAGATATAACATACTGGCACTATAAGGGACCCATATTAACATTATATATATATATATATATATATATATATATATAGATAGATAGATAGATAGATAGATAGAGAGAGAGAGAGAGAGAGAGAGAGAGAGAAAGAGAGGTATATGTACAAGCAAGGTTCGATGCCAATAATTAATTAACCATCAGGGACCTGGGTATGTAGTTTAAAGATCCAGAAGGCTTCTTGCCTAGCCAAAAGCTCATCTTTATTACCCGCCCCCCCCCCCCGAGTGGTCGCCAGATGGTTTCAATTGCCTTCCACATAAATGCTTTAACATCCCCTTCGTGTACCTCAATAAAATGTCTTGATAAAGCAGAGCATAATTTCTTCTTTTTTATTTTTTATATAGCCCAGGTATTCACGTATCCTAATTCGTATGTCTCTAGTAGTCATACCACATATTGACATTGATGGTGGACACATTCTATAAGATACACGACATAGGATGTAGAGCATTTCACACATCCTTTAGTTTCAAAGGTTTGATCGGTGACACATGAATAAAACTCTTTCCCCTCTACAATGAATTCACATGCCTTACATCTACCACCCCCTCATTTATATGTACCATTAACGCTTAGCCAAGTAGTTGGCCGCTCTTTTTGTGGGAGTTGGGTGGGGGACAAAATATTACCTAGGGTTAAATTCCTGGAATATACACATTTAAACCCTTTCTCAACAGTGGTCTTTAGGCCCTTATCACCATATAGTAAGGGAAAATATTTCTTTAGTATGTCACAAATATCATAAAACTCAGAGGAGTACTGCGTAATGAACAAGGTACGTTCATCCCTAGATTTTTTTGGCTTATAGCCAAAAGTATCTTGTCTGTTCATTCTAGCCACTTCCTTAGCCACATTTCCAATCATCTTAGGCTGATAACCTCTCTCAACCAATCTATTCATCATAGCTGTACTCTCCTCCACAAAATCAGCATCAGTGTTACAAATCATTCTGGTTCGTAATAATTGTCCCTTTGCGATTCCTTTGAAAACGTGCCTGGGATGTGCACTTTTTGTGTGCAATAGCGTGTTGCCTGAGATAGGCTTTCTATATAGTTTAGTGCTAACTTTCCCAGACAAGGTATCTCCCTCTAGGGTAATGTCTAAGAAATTGGTTTTATGTTTATTCCACTCAAATGTTAAACTAACACCATTGTCACTGTTATTTAAAAATTGTACAAAACTTCCTGCATCAGTTTCATCAGATGTCCACACTATAAGTAGGTAATCTATTAAGCGTTTATAAAGGGGTATACAGCCTATATAGGGGTTACTATTTGCATAGACAAAGAATATATTTGCATATGACGGGGCAAATTTCGCCCCCATGGCTGTACCCTGCCTTTGCAGATAGTAAATCCCTTCAAACAGAAAGTAATTGTGTTGAAGAAGATAAGTAGTAACCTTTAGTATAAACTCAATTGAGTAGCTTTCCATGTCATAGTGTAATTCCAGAAAATATTTAATAGCCTTAATACCCAGATGATGTGGGATGCTGGAATATAAAGACACTATGTCTATGGTAAGCCAACTATAG
Organism: Bombina bombina; assembly: GCF_027579735.1. Taxonomy (NCBI): domain Eukaryota; kingdom Metazoa; phylum Chordata; class Amphibia; order Anura; family Bombinatoridae; genus Bombina; species Bombina bombina. The sequence continues at coordinate 124,501,443 of NC_069504.1, read as the reverse complement.
TCAGACGTCCATGTAAGATCTTCCAACAACTGCAATACGTGTGTAGTGTCTTTGATGTGGCTATGTAAAGAGGGAGCCAATGCCTGAGACGATGGGCCGTCCCTTTACATTTACCAGGCTTTTGTGCACTTTGGGCAAATGGTGAAACACTGGTGTAATAGGATTAGTTACATTTAGATATTTCACAGTCTCAGCATCCGAATATCACAGTGCACACCATCGTCCAATAGATCAAAGAGTTCTTTCTGGAATTTGTTTAAAGGATTGCAAGATAGAATGGTATATGTATTAGGGTCCTCTAACTGTCTTTTAGCTTCTGCAATATAGGCTGTCTTATCCAAGAGGACCACACTACCCCCCTTGTCAGAATTCTTAATAAGAAATGTTGTGTTTTGTGAATCTCTTGCATTGATGTAAATAAGTTAAATCCTCAACAACCCGTTTGTGAAACAGTTCCAAGGCTTTGCCTCGGATGTGTATTGGGTAGAATTCAGATGCCATTTTGAACTTGGGAAATACAACTGATGTAGAATCATTAGAAATATTAAATGCTCGATAGAGAGTCTCCAAAGTAATTGTGCCACAAGTGTCTAAAAAGTTGGGCATAGTTGTACTAGTAGGCTCTGATATAGAACACATATCGTCAGGTGTCTGTATCAAATTGGTGTTTGTTGAGAAATGTTTATGAAGGGTTAGTTTCCTGATAAATCTGTTTAAATCTATTATACTGGGAAATAGATTAAAGCTATTATTAGGACAGAAACCCAACCCATAATTTAAGACTTTAATTTCCGCCTGAGTGAGCTTGTGTGAGGATAGATTTATAACACTACCTAAAGATGGCGATACTCTGATTGGGAACTTTTTCTATGTTTGCTTCATTAAAGAAAAGTTATCTGACATAAACTTCACATAACCATTTGCAGATATTCCTGGAAATAACCACCCACTTCACCATGTGAATTATAAATAAAAACGGCACTGATCAGTCAGTCTTTGGAGAGATACTACTAACATAAGTATTCACCACCCTCCAGACATTTCCACATTGTGTAGTGTTACAGCCTGTAATAATGTGTATTTAAAAAAAAGTAACAGTTCTGCATGATTTTTTTGACACATGCAAATACTATGATCTTTTAAAGCATATTCAGTATATATATCTTGCCTAGGGGGTAACATTTTGATAAGATGAGGGAGTGTAAATGTATTCACATAAGGAGTTCAGCACAGGAATAATGTAAAATGTTCTTCTCCCCACATATCACTAAGGTATAAGTTATATTCAGGAACAGTATGCCATATTGAATATAAACCTTCATTTATACCATTTCATTACTGTCCATGAACAAGCACATTTCTCTAAAGCTAATCTTTTATTTTTCATTTGTTAATGTCCAAGAAATAGCTACATTTATACCTCAACAAACAATATCTCATAGAAAGCTAATTTTATATGTATTGTTATACAAAAAAATCTGTTATATGATACTTTCACATAAATTAATGTGTATTTGTAAGTCATGCTATGCTTTTATCTCATATTTTTTTTTTATAAATGATCATTAATGCTAGAATTTGTACATATATCTTTGCAAATATATATATATATATCTGTGTGTATATATATATATATATATCTGTACATATATATATATATATATATATATATACAGTATATACACACACATATATATATATATATATATTTTTATATATATATATATATATATATATATATATATATACACACATATATACTAGTCCTAAAGCTGTGTACACATGCCAATTTTTGCAGTACAGCGGTTCCACCCCTTGCTCTCTCTCCCCCTCTCATTTGCTTTCTCTCTACCCCCCTCTCTTTTCCTCCCTCTTTTGTGCTCTCTCTCCCCCTCTCTTTGCGCTCTCCGCCCTCTCTTTTTCTCTTTCTCCCCCTCTCTTTTGCTCTCTCTCTTCTTCTCTTTTGCTCTCTCTATCCCCCCTCTTTTGCTCTCACTATCCCCCCTCTTTTGTTCTTTCTCCCCATTTCTTTTGCTCTCCCCCCTCTCTTTTGCTCTCTTTCTCCCTCTCTTTTGCTCTCTCTATCACCCCTCTTTTGCTTTCTCTATCCCCCCTCTTTTGCACTCTCTCCCCCTCTCTTTTGCTCCCTCTCTCCCCCCTCCCTTTTGCTCTCTCTATCCCCCCTCCCTTTTGCTCTCTCTATCCCCCCTCTCTTTTGCTCTCTCTCTCTCCCCTTTCTTTAACTCTCTTTCCCTCCTCCCTTTTGTGGTCTTTGTCTCACCTTTATTTTGCTCTCTTTCCCCCTCTCTTTTGTTGTCTCTCTCCCCCTCTCTTTTGCTCTTTCTCATTCTCTCCCCCCTCTCTTTTGTTCTCTCTCTCCACTTTCTCCCCCTCTCTTTTGCTGTCTCTCTCCCTCGCTTTTGATCTCTATATCTCCCCTCTTTTGATCTCTCTCCCCTTTCTTTTGCTCTCCCTCCCCCTCTCTTTTGTTGTCTCTCCCTCTCTTTTGCTGTCTCTATCGCCCCTCTTTTGATCTCTCTCTCCTCTTTCCCTCCCCCTCTCTTTTGCTGTCTCTCTCCCCCTTTCTTTTGCTCTACCCCCCCTCTCTTTTGCTCTCTCTATCCCCCCTCTTTTGCTCTCTCTCCCCCCCTCTCTTTTGCTCGCTCTATCCCCCCTATTTTGCTCTCTCCATACCCCCTTTCTTTTACTCTCTCTCTCCCCTTTCTTTAACTCCCTTTCCCTCCTCTTTTTTGCAGTTTTTCTCTCTCTCCCCTTTATTTTGCTCTCTTTCCCCCCCTATCCTTTGCTGTCTCTCTCCCCCTCTCTTTTGCTCTTTCTCTTCCCCCTCTCTTGTGCTTTCTCTTCCCTCTCTCTTATGCTCTCTCTCTCCCCTCTCTTATGCTCTCTCTTCCCTCTTTTGTGCTATCCTCCCTCTCTTTTGCTCTCTTTCTCCCCCCTCTCTTTTGCTGTCTCTCTACCTCTCTTTTGCTCTCTCTATCTCCCCTCCTTTGATCTCTCTCTCCCCTTTCTTTTGCTCTCCATCTCCCTTGCTGTCTCTCTCCCTCTTTTTTTATTTCTCTCTATCTCTCTATCTCCCCCTTTTGAGTTCTCTTGAGCTCTCCACACGGCCCTGCCCACGCCCCACTCGGACCCTCCCACGTCCTGCCCGGTCCCGCCCACACCCCGTCTGGTCCCGCCCATGTCATGCCCGGCGGCCCATCAGTCTAATCACTCTGAGTCTGCAGAGTAGAAGGCCAGGTGTGTTTGTCCTCACGTGCAGTCTCTACTGCGCATGACAGCTTCGGACAAACACACTTGGCTTTTTATAGTATAGGATATATAGAGTATCAAAGTCCCAGCAGGATATGCACAGTCCTTCTTAAGTCAAATGATTGCCAGGGTGCACATCCAAATGTAGAAATGTATCAAGTAGAAAAAATGGCACTCTCTGGACTTGAATAAAAATATTACCTTTATTAATACCAATTAAAAAGCAGCATAACGTTTCGGGATTCTTATAATTCCTTTGTCAAATGCCTGCACATGATTCACCTCAGTGAATCTAAAAACATATGAAAAAAAAATTCTGTTATATGATACTTTCACATAAATTAATGTGTATTTGTATTTCTAGAAGTCATGATATGCTTTTATCACGTTTTTTTTTATAAATGATTATTAATGCTAGAATTTGTACATATATCTTTGCACGGACTTGTATATATATATATATATATATATATATATATATATATATATATATATATATATATATATATATGTGTGTGTGTGTGTTGTGTCAGAAATCTTTTGCAAACATATTTACATGTCCCCAAGTTCCTTTTTTTGTTCTAAACAATGTTGTCTTTCATATCTCTGTGTTTATTTATACCACAATATGTATATAGTGTAAATGTATTATTATTCTGAGCAGGAATAATTGCGAATATAACATGTAATCAGGGTATCGTATGTATTTATTTGCAAGCAATGGATATTTTAAGAGCTGGGACAGTTTTCTCTCTGTAGCTGTGTAACCCTTCCTGATTGCAATCTAGTTTTAAAAATCACCCCTACACAGGTGTTATAAAACGGGCTGGCATATAAAATGACATTTCTTATTAAAAAAAGAAATTCAAGAGAAGGAAGAAAAATCATGACAGTAAAGAGATGATTTTAATTTCTGCTGTATCTGAATCATGACAGTTTAATGTTAGGTGAGCTATCCCTTTGAACTATCATTTTAAGATTAAGATTGAATCAAACATCAATTCAAATTTTAAAATCATTGTCTAAAATATTATACTATGAGTCCTAATGTCAGCATCAATGTTTATCTTTAATACTAATTTCACATATACATACTTTCAAAGTATAATACACAATGTAACAAATGGCCCTTACAAGTTCTGATGAGCGATCAATGACACAAGTATAGAGCAATTTGATTCGTTACTGATAGTTTAAAATGTATATTTGAATCAGATTGGCTGATATCATAAATCATGTGATTATGCATATTCCAATCAAAAGTGGTTGAAAAATTCACTAGTGTGTGGGTTGTTTAGGAGTTTGCGTCATAATTAGTGCAAAAAGTGTTAGGTCAATTTTGGGACGAAGTGGAGACTGGAACTAGTATTACATGGCTTAAACATGGTGCAAATAGATGTTTCCCAAAAAATAAAAAGGAAGTTAGCTTTATTATGTTGTGTATTTATTTCATTTTTATCTCTATATATATAAGTGCAACAAGTTTGGGGCAAAACTTTGCAACAAATTTGGAGAAATAATATTGTCCCCTTTCTTTGCAATGAGAGACAAAGATGTAACATAATCCATAAGTAGTAATGTATTTTTCATTGAGTAAGCCACTAGCTTCAACTGATCTCACCTTGTCCCATAAACTGAAAAGGAGCATGGGAGTTTCTCCTTTTATCTTAATCCTAGAAATTAAGCCCCACTTCTTCTTCTTCCTTAACAAATCTTACTAATCAAACCCTTAACATAAATCCAAAACCTTCATTAGGTCATTGTGCTCTAAATTATACCCCTTCTTTAGTTTGCTTCACATTGGATTGTCCTTTCTCCAGAGGTTTGTTCCCCCTGTCTTTTCCAGTGTTTTGCTATTGGGGGTTCCTGCCTTTACATAGATAGTTGCTTCAAAGTGACATCAAATTCAAAATTAAACTTCCATGGTTAACACATATTTAACGCATATTTATCAAGCTCTGTATGAAGCCCCGTGTTTCTGGGGAGCCTTCAGGCTCGGCATAACCTGTTCGCCTGCTCTGAGGTAGCGGACAAACATTACCAGAAATCAACGCGATCGAATATGATCGGGTTGATTGACACCCCCTACTAGCGACTGATTGGCTGCGAATCTGCAGGGAGCGGCATTGCACCAGCAGTTCACAAGAACTGCTGGTGCAATGAGCGTATGCTGTCTGCATTTATAGATGTGCAGCGGACATTATCCACAATATCGGATTATGTCCGCTCACACAATGATAATTCGGCCCCAGAGTGTGCAATTTTAAACAACTTTCCAATTTACTTATTTGATCAAATTTTCTTTGTTTTCTTTGTGTCCTTTGTTAAAAAGGAAACCTAGGTAGCCTCACAGGAACTCAGGAGAGTGCGCATATCTTTAACATTCTATGGTAAGCTGTGGTGGTAACAATGTATGTAGTAATTTTATACAATGTTTCAAACACTGCTACCTTAGACCTAGATTTGGAGCTTGGCGTTAGCCGTGAAAACCAGCGTTAGAGGCTCCTAACGCTGGTTTTAGGCTACCGCCGGTATTTGGAGTCACTCAAAATAGGGTCTAACGCTCACTTTTCAGCCGCGACTTTTCCATACCGCAGATCCCCTTACGTCAATTGTGTATCCTATCTTTTCAATGGGATTTTTCTAACTCCGGTATTTAGAGTCGTTTCTGAAGTGAGCGTTAGACATCTAACGACAAAACTCCAGCCGCAGGAAAAAAGTCAGTAGTTAAGAGCTTTCTGGGCTAACGCCGGTTTCTAAAGCTCTTAACTACTGTACTCTAAAGTACACTAACACCCATAAACTACCTATGTACCCCTAAACCGAGGTCTCCCCACATTGCCGACACTCGAATACATTTTTTTAACCCCTAATCTGCCGACCGCCACCTACGTTATCCTTATGTACCCCTATTCTGCTCCCCCTAACACCGCCGACCCCTATATTATATTTATTAACCCCTAATCTGCCCCCCTCAATGTCGCCTCCATCTGCCTACATTTATTAAACCCTAATCTGCCGACCGCAAAGCGCCGCCACCTACGTTATCCTTATGTACCCCTAATCTGCTGCCCCTAACACCGCCGACCCCTATATTATATTTATTAACCCCTAATCTGCCCCCCTCAACGTCGCCTCCACTTGCCTCCACTTATTAACCCCTAATCTGCCGAGCGGACCTGAGCGCTACTATAATAAAGTTATTAACCCCTAATCCGCCTCACTAATCCTATAATAAATAGTATTAACCCCTAATCTGCCCTCCCTAACATCGCCGACACCTAACTTCAATTATTAACCCCTAATCTGCCGACTGGAGCTCACCGCTACTCTAATAAATGTATTAACCCCTAAAGCTAAGTCTAACCCTAACACTAACACCCCCCTAAATTAAATATAATTTACATCTAACGAAATTAATTAACTCTTATTAAATAAATTATTCCTATTTAAAGATAAATACTTACCTGTAAAATAAATCCTAATATAGCTACAATATAAATTATAATTATATTATAGCTATTTTAGGATTAATATTTATTTTACAGGTAACTTTGTATTTATTTTAACCAGGTACAATAGCTATTAAATAGTTAAGAACTATTTAATAGCTAAAATAGTTAAAATAATTACAAAATTACCTGTAAAATAAATACTAACCTAAGTTACAATTAAACCTAACACTACACTATCAATAAATTAATTAAATAAACTACCTACAATTATCTACAATTAACCTAACACTACACTATCAATAAATTAATTAAATACAATTCCTACAAATAAATACAATTAAATAAACTAGCTAAAGTACAAAATATAAAAAAGAACTAAGTTACAAAAAATAAAAAAATATTTACAAACATAAGAAAAATATTACAACAATTTTAAACTAATTACACCTACTCTAAGCCCCCTAATAAAATAACAAAGCCCCCCAAAATAAAAAAATCCCCTACCCTATTCTAAATTATTAAAGTTCAAAGCTCTTTAACCTTACCAGCCCTGAACAGGGCCCTTTGCGGGGCATGCCCCAAGAAGTTCAGCTCTTTTGCCTGTAAAAAAAAACATACAATACCCCCCCCAACATTACAACCCACCACCCACATACCCCTAATCTAACCCAAACCCCCCTTAAATAAACCTAACACTAAGCCCCTGAAGATCTTCCTACCTTATCTTCACCCTGCCAGGTTCACCGATCCGTCCTGAAGAGCTCCTCCGATGTCCTGATCCAAGCCCAAGCGGGGGGCTGAAGAGGTCCATGATCCGGATTAAGTATTCATCCAAGCAGGAGCTGAAGAGGTCCATGATCCGGATGAAGTCTTCTATCAACTGCATCTTCAATCTTCTTTCTTCCGGATCCATCTTGCAGACCTCCGACGCGGAACATCCTCTTCTCCCGACGCCTACTAGCCGAATGACGGTTCCTTTAAGGGACGTCATCCAAGATGGCGTCCCTCGAATTCCGATTGGCTGATAGGATTCTATCAGCCAATCGGAATTAAGGTAGGAATATTCTGATTGGCTGATGGAATCAGCCAATCAGAATCAAGTTCAATCCGATTGGCTGATCCAATCAGCCAATCAGATTGAGCTCGCATTCTATTGGCTGATCGGAACAGCCAATAGAATGCAAGCTCAATCTGATTAGCTGATTGGATCAGCCAATCGGATTGAACTTGATTCTGATTGGCTGATTCCATCAGCCAATCAGAATATTCCTACCTTAATTCCGATTGGCTGATAGAATCCTATCAGCCAATCGGAACTCGAGGGACGCCATCTTGGATGACGTCCCTTAAAGGAACCGTCATTTGGCTAGTAGGCGTCGGGAGAAGAGGATGTTCCGCGTCGGAGGTCTGCAAGATGGATCCGGAAGAAAGAAGATTGAAGATGCAGTTGATAGAAGACTTCATCCGGATCATGGACCTCTTCAGCTCCCGCTTGGATGAAGACTTCATCCGGATTATGGACCGCTTCAGCTCCCTCTTGGATGAAGACTTCAGCCGGATCATGGACCTCTTCAGCCCCCCGCTTGGGCTTGGATCAGGACATCGGAGGAGCTCTTCAGGACGGATCAGTGAACCTGGCAGGGTGAAGATAAGGTAGGAAGATCTTCAGGGGCTTAGTGTTAGGTTTATTTAAGGGGGGTTTGGGTTAGATTAGGGGTATGTGGGTGGTGGGTTGTAATGTTGGGGGGGGTATTGTATGTTTTTTTTACAGGCAAAAGAGCTGAACTTCTTGGGGCATGCCCCGCAAAGGGCCCTGTTCAGGGCTGGTAAGGTTAAAGAGCTTTGAACTTTAATAATTTAGAATAGGGTAGGGCATTTTTTTATTTTGGGGGGCTTTGTTATTTTATTAGGGGGCTTAGAGTAGGTGTAATTAGTTTAAAATTGTTGTAATATTTTTCTTATGTTTGTAAATATTTTTTTATTTTTTGTAACTTAGTTCTTTTTTATTTTTTGTACTTTAGCTAGTTTATTTAATTGTATTTATTTGTAGGAATTGTATTTAATGAATTTATTGATAGTGTAGTGTTAGGTTAATTGTAGATAATTGTAGGTAGTTTATTTAATTAATTTATTGATAGTGTAGTGTTAGGTTTAATTGTAACTTAGGTTAGTATTTATTTTACAGGTAATTTTGTAATTATTTTAACTATTTTAGCTATTAAATAGTTCTTAACTATTTAATAGCTATTGTACCTGGTTAAAATAAATACAAAGTTACCTGTAAAATAAATATTAATCCTAAAATAGATATAATATAATTATAATTTATATTGTAGCTATATTAGGATTTATTTTACAGGTAAGTATTTATCTTTAAATAGGAATAATGTATTTAATAAGAGTTAATTAATTTCGTTAGATGTAAATTATATTTAACTTAGGGGGGTGTTAGTGTTAGGGTTAGACTTAGCTTTAGGGGTTAATACATTTATTAGAGTAGCGGTGAGCTCCAGTCGGCAGATTAGGGGTTAATAATTGAAGTTAGGTGTCGGCGATGTTAGGGAGGGCAGATTAGGGGTTAATACTATTTATTATAGGGTTAGTGAGGCGGATTAGGGGTTAATAACTTTATTATAGTAGCGCTCAGGTCCGCTCGGCAGATTAGGGGTTAATAAGTGTAGGCAGGTGGAGGCGACGTTGTGGGGGGCAGATTAGGGGTTTATAAATATAATATAGGGGTCGGCGATGTTAGGGAAGCAGATTAGGGGTACATAGGGATAATGTAAGTAGCAGCGGTTTACAGAGCGGCAGATTAGGGGTTAATAATAATATGCAGGGGTCAGCGATAGCGGGGGCGGCAGATTAGGGGTTAATAAGTGTAAGGTTAGGGGTGTTTAGACTCGGGGTACATGTTAGAGTGTTAAGTGCAGACGTAGGAAGGGTTACCGCATAGCAAACAATGGGGCTGCGTTAGGAGCTGAACGCGGCTTTTTTGCAGGTGTTTGGTTTTTTTTTCAGCTCAAACAGCCCCATTGTTTCCTATGGGGGAATCGTGCACAAGCACGTTTTTGAGGCTGGCCGCTTGCGTAAGCAACTCTGGTATCGAGAGTTGAAGCTGCGTTAAAAATGCTCTACGCTCCTTTTTTGGAGCCTAACGCAGCCATTCTGTGGACTCTCAATACCAGAGTTATTTTTATGGTGCGGCCAGAAAAAAGCCGGCGTTAGTTTTTCGGGTCGTTACCGACAAAACTCCAAATCTAGCCGTTAGACTATTAAAGACACGTGCATGCTCCTGAGTTCCTATGAGCATCCCTAGGTTTACTCTTCAACAAAGGATTCCAAGAAAACTAAGCACATATGATAACAGAAGCAAAATTAAAAATGGTTTAAAATAGAATGTTCTGTCTGAATCATGATAGTTTGATTTGGACTTGACTGTGTTTTTAAGGGCCTGATACATATCTTGCACAGTAGACGAGAACCAAAAGCAATACAGAAAACCAAAAATTCAGGATGACCTTGGCCGAAAACCAAAACCGAAAATTACTTTTTAAAAAAAAATCATTTTAAAGGCCTATATAAAGTCTACTGTAAACATGTTTTCTTTGGTAACTATTTTAAAATATTTTTTTTTTTTTGCATATTTAATGAATGAATCTGAATTGAAAAACTGAAAGCCAATAAAATAAAATAACCACACTTTTATTGAATGTAACACACTAAAATTGGACACAAAAATTATGCTACACAATAATTTTACCAAGAAAAAAAAACAAGCAAAAAAAAAAAAAACGATAATGCCATTTTCAGCCAAAATGTTTCTGCGACCGAAATGTCCTAGTAAGTACATACCTTATTCTCATAATACATTTATCAGTGCAACAAATGAACTGTGATCAGCTATATAATTGCTTCAGAACACCATTTTTTGTCCCTAATTTGTAAAACCCGTCATCAGTTTCATGAAACTGAACGACTGTCCGTCTTTGCTCTGTCTACATCCAGCACCTTAATTCTCACCTTCATTTATTTGTACTGCTATTTATTATAAGTATTCAGATCCACTACACCCTGCACCTCAAAATAAAAAAAATTAAGTTTCATCTGTAGGACAGACACAATGTTTCAAAGTTAATTTATTTTTGAGTTCTCTTTAAGGGATATACATGCTCTAATTAGTATTGGGTAAACGCAAGTTTAACACTACTGGTCGTTTGTGCTACAATGTTCCTTTAATAAGCTAAAGTAAATAACATTAACTAACAAAAATATTTTAAATCAGAAACAAGAAACTCGCCTTTAATAAATGAATTAGTTCAAGAGTTTCTTATTCAGCTAATTAAAGCTATAAACCTTCTGCCTGTGCCCCATAAGAGTAAAGGAATACCAGCCAATGTACATTAATTAGGCACACACAAGCTCATTTTAGAAAATGATAAACAATTATGACTGAGGACATAAATTGCCCTGTAGCTCAAGAAGAAAAATAAATGCTTAATTTAAATGATTTTTAGCTTTTTAAAAATATTTAATACATTGTGTACAATCACTGTTCTAACTTTTATGTGTTTTATTTATTTAGAATATTTTTTTTTTTGGTTAATTTTATTAAAAGTTCTTGTTTTTTGTTCTGGCACAATGCAATATAGATCAAACTCTCTCTGGCTCAGTAAGTTTTAATTGACATTTCTTACTTAAAGGGACAGTCAATTTCAAAATTGTTATTTTTTAAAAAGCTAATCGGTTATATTAATATACTTTTTACCTCTGTAATTACCTTGTATCTAAGCCTCTTCTGACAGCCCTCTGACCCCATGGCTATTTATTTATTATCTATTGACTTGCATTTTAGCAAATTTGTCATGCACAACTCCACAATGTTATCTATATGGCTCACATGAATTAGCAGCCTCTTGTTGTGAAAAGCAAATAAAAAATCATGTGATAAGAGGCTGTCTGTAGTGGCTTAAACTAGGCAAAAATGTAGAGGTTTAAATGTTATAAAGTAAATTAATATAACAATGTTGGTTGTGCATAGCTGGGAATGGGTAGTAAAGGGATTATCTATCTTTTTAAACAATAACAATTTTGGTGTTGACTGTCCCTTTAAAGTTATACATTCACTTGTCTGTAGCTGGTGATTGGTGATCCATATGGTCTGAAACAATAGTAGATAAAGGTCAGAGTGCATTATGTAACAATGACCAGCTTGATTTCATTTATTTTAACAAGAAGATTTTCCAATCAAACACTTGAGAACAAATAGAAATATCAAAATCACATTCTAAATTGTCACCTTTCTAAAAAAAATGGCTTATTTCAGTCGACCAAATCTAACGTATAATTTCTAAGGAACAAGAAAAAAAAAGACAGGCTACTTACTCTGCAATTGTTCAGCTCTTCTGCTGAAATTATGATTGTTCCACAATTTTTCCCAGGAATTCCTCTACAAAGAAAGATTGGATATTTTAAGCACAAATGTATTTCAAGCATTGTCAAAGTCAATTTTAAAGCAGTAGTTCTAATTTAGTTATGCTGCTTAAAGATAAGGGGGAAGCAATCAGCACAAGCACTTGGCAAATGTTCATACTACTTCTGAAACCTATTTTGGCTGGTTTTAGTTTACTTACAGTAAAAGTACTTTTGTATATATTGCTTAGAATTCCATATCTTATGAAGGGTAGATTACAAGTTGAGCGCAAAATATCGCTTCCCGCGAAAGTGATATTTGCACTCAACTTAGTAATACCAGTGCACGCAAATGTGCGCTGGTATTACAAGTAAGGTACAATGCGAATGCGACCTCGCAAGAGCGCACTTCCATAGGCTCCAATGGGAGCCTCGTTTTTATGACGTCAGACACTGCATGGGAACTAGCGCAGCAAAGGGGGTAGGTAGCACAGCGATGGGCAACAAATATAAATATATATGTATATGAATATACACATATTAACATATGTATATAAGCGTATACATATATATTTACAGGGAACACAAAGTTCCCCTAGACCGCAATGTAAAGGCACCTTTCAGTGCCGTTTTTTCCCCAACATATCTGACCCACTCACTTTAAAACATAAATACTGCTTTGTAAAGTTTTTTTAAAAAAATGCTATTTTTCTTATTTTATATTATACAACCTTACACTTAAGTTTGGAGGCATTTGGGGCACATTTTTAAAATTAAAGTGAAGGTAAACTTTGATGAATGAAAGCCCGTTTTTTAAAAATACTATTAAACAGGGGCACTTTCATTCATCAAAGTTTAGAAAGCAGCCATTTTGATTAAAAACTTACCTTTCTTCTTTTCACAGCCAGAGCAGCTTCCCCCACCCGGAGATCCTCTCTTCACACATCAGCAATGACTAATCCGGCTTCCTCCAACCACGGCTTTCCCCCCAGGGGAGTCATTGCCTGAGACCACGCCTTGATTGGAGGAAGCCAGATTAGTAATTGCTGACTAACTGGCGAGTTTGTGGTGCGCAACAAAATAGCAAACCACTTGTAATCTAGCCTAAAGTGTTTTTTTGTTACTCTTGAAGGGTTAACTTTGCTTGTTCAGGCATAGTTACATGCTCTGCTAGAATGTGTTTGTATGAATCAGGGGTATATATTATGGAATTATCTATTTAAGAAAAGTGAATTGGTTTTAAAATGTGATATCTATATCTGTTATGTCAAGTACTTATTGCAGTGCAATATGCTTAAAAGGACATAATACCAAGATGCTAAATCCCTTGAAAGTGATGCAGCATAACTGTAAAAAGCTGAGAAGAAAATATCACATTTACATCTCTATGTAAAAAAGGAAGATATTTTACCTCTTTCTTCAGCTACTGTCAGTCAATCAGCTTCATCAGTGCAGCTGTATTGTGATCTCATGAGATTTCACTGAAATCTTGGAGATTTTATAACAAACTTCCTTAAATTAATTCGGGAAATAAAATGACTGTGCCTGCACGTACCAGATCTCTTGCAAGTCCCAGAACTAGCATCCTGACTGACTGCTTAATGTCTTGTTACAATGGGATGTGGCTACTGAGGATATTTTGAGGTAAAATATCTTCTTTTTTTACAGAGATGTTCAGATGATATTTTCTAGTCAGCTTTTTACAGATATGCTGCATCCTTTTCAAGTGTTTCAACATTTCGGTATTATTTCCTTTTAAACAGTCAACAAACTATTTTTCAATTGAGGAGAGTAAGCCATACTAACAATCTTTATACAGGTAGCCCTCAGTTTACGCCGGGGTTAGGTTCCAGAAGGAATGGTTGTAAATCGAATCCGTTGTAAATTGAAACCCAGTTTATAATGTAAGTCAATGGGAAGTGAGGGAGTTAGGTTCCAGGCCCCTCTCAAAATTGTCATAAGTAACACCTAATACATTATTTTTAAAGCTTTGAAATGAAGACTTTACATGCTAAACAGCATTAAAAACCAAATAAAAATAATCACACAACACAGAATATATAATTAAACTAAGTTAAATGAACAAAAACATTTGCTAAACAGCATTATAAACCTAATAAAATAATTACACAACACAGACTTTACTTGCATTTTTTTGCAAACAGTTCTTTCTATGCATTCCAATATGGACTGATTTATAGACAGGAAGATCTTGTTCCTTTGAAATCTGCTCGATAGCTCAGGTCTGGTTAAACTGATTAATTTTAGCTTGCTTGGCTTGCATATCTTTGCTGCAGCACAAGCAGACAGCTCCATCTACTGGCTTTTTTAATCAATGCACTGCTTCTCAATAGCAGTCACATGACTGAAAAAAAGGTTGTTATTCTGAAACGGTGCAAATTGAACCGTTGTAAACCGAGGGCCACCTGTATAATGATATGGTGCATATTTATCAATTCAATGCAAAAAGTTAGAAACAGGGTACAAACATTTTCTAGTAAATCAGAGCAGAAAAAAGCGGAGCACAGGAAAGCACTTAAAGCATTTATTTAGATATAATAAGCAGCACATAAAAACGTTAAAAATATATACTTGCAAGTACTGGAAAAATGGTATATATACAAACATTTTCTAGTACTCTTACAAATAGGGAATGCAGCCTTTTTTAAATTTATTATTTAAGGGGCAGGAAGCCCACATTTGTTCTTTCACCATTCTGATAGAGACTACAATTTTAAACGACTTTCCATTTTACTTTTTTAATATAATTTGCTTCATTATTTAGATATCCTTTTTTGAAAAGCATATTCATATATATTATATATAGAAATATATACTGTATTTTAAAATAAAAAAAAGAACATTTTCTTCTATGTGAAGAACATAGGAATTTAGCGCAATTGGGAAGAAATTAATGAGATCATGATTTACAAAATGCTGTAGTTGGCTTGCCTCAGTCCCTCACTCGCGCACTAACTTTTTACTTTCAACTTGTAATGAATGTGCTAATGTGGCCGCTCTAATTTTTTACTTTGAGCACACTATTTAGGGCGCCCCTTCTAATCTGGCCCAAAGTGTGTAATCATTCGTAAACAAGTTATTTTTCAAAGATAACTATATACTTTCACAGAAAAAAATATTTTTAAAGTATGAAGAAATAATATCCTGTTAAGAAAAAGCAACAAAAAAGAGGCGCCAATGGTGCAGATCAATGGAGGTTTTTAATTCACCAAACGTATGTGAACACTATGTACTCACAATAAGAGGAGGCACTCAGTTGTGCCAGTAGACACAGGCTGGGTTTTAACATCAATCCAGCTGGCTGAACAAGGAAGCAGCTCTCTATCAGCATCCAATAGGAGGAAATCTAAAAAGTGTAAGCAGGGATAGAGGCGCCAATGGTGCAGATAAATGGTGGTACAGATAGCACTAATAGCCCACTATACACAAAGTACTCACATTTATTGAAGGCACTCACTTGTACCTATAGAGGCGGGCTGGATTTTAGCAGCAATCCAGCTGGCTGATCCAGGGTAGAATGGCTGGTTCGTGGGTGTCAGAGTGCAGATACTCTAAAGTAGCATAGCAAGGCAGTACCATACATAACACTGAGAGTGGATGTATATTAAAAATATGGATTTATTTAAAACATATAAAAGAGTTTACCACTCATCACAGTGTTAAAAAAGTAATTGGTACATCAGGAATACATGCGACGCGTTTCTCAGTTCAAACTGTTTCCTCAGGCATGTTTCTAAACAAATCTTTACTCCTTATATAGGGCTATGCTACTAAAATACACCCACATCCCACCCCCAACAATTGGCATGACACAAACCAATCAATATCCCTCATTCAAAATAGATCAGCCCCTGTAGTTATATGATCATATAAATACTTAGATAGGGATATAGTTACTTATAATATAAATAAATGACCTTACTGCTTCTTAAATTCTGTGTATATATGTATAAATGTTTCGGCGTGTCATGGTATTTTAATGGCCAACATTCGATAATTACGAATATTCGTCAGTTCTATGTTTTAATTGGATGTCCTAGCCGTCACTTATAGTGTATTAATAGGACCTGTGCTTATTTATTGGTCAGTAAAAAATTTATTTATTGGTCAGTAAAAAATGTAAACACAGTGCCGGACCAATAGGGCACTGTGTTTACATTTTTTACTGACCAATAGTGATCCCCGCTCCAATATAACATCCGGTAGTAGGACCAATGGGATACACTGTTTACAATCACTATGGAGCAACCAATCACCATGGAGCAACCAATACATTTCCTTGATGGGCGTCTATTGTAGTGCAATACCGATGACAGCAAAATTAGGGGCACGCCCGATATTAGCTTTTCTATTGGAAGCTTAACTTATTAGCAACGACTGACAAGTAGTTTTGATTGACAGCCAAATGGACGAACCCTAAGCAATAAGCACAGGTCCTATTAATACACTATAAGTGACGGCTAGGACATCCAATTAAAACATAGAACTGACGAATATTCGTAATTATCGAATGTTGGCCATTAAAATACCATGACACGCCGAAACATTTATACATATATACACAGAATTTAAGAAGCAGTAAGGTCATTTATTTATATTATAAGTAACTATATCCCTATCTAAGTATTTATATGATCATATAACTACAGGGGCTGATCTATTTTGAATGAGGGATATTGATTGGTTTGTGTCATGCCAATTGTTGGGGGTGGGATGTGGGTGTATTTTAGTAGCATAGCCCTATATAAGGAGTAAAGATTTGTTTAGAAACATGCCTGAGGAAACAGTTTGAACTGAGAAACGCGTCGCATGTATTCCTGATGTACCAATTACTTTTTTAACACTGTGATGAGTGGTAAACTCTTTTATATGTTTTAAATAAATCCATTTTTTTAATATACATCCACTCTCAGTGTTATGTATGGTACTGCCTTGCTATGCTACTTTAGAGTATCTGAACTCTGACACCCACGAACCAGCCATTCTACCCTGGATCAGCCAGCTGGATTGCTGCTAAAATCCAGCCCGCCTCTATAGGTACAAGTGAGTGCCTTCAATAAATGTGAGTACTTTGTGTATAGTGGGCTATTAGTGCTATCTGTACCACCATTTATCTGCACCATTGGCGCCTCTATCCCTGCTTACACTTTTTAGAAATAATATCCTGATTAAATTCCAAATATCGTCACGATACAAAGATGGTGCTCCAACATGTGAATCTATCTACCTTTGGTTACCAATGAGAGTACAAGAGTGCAGGCCTCTGTAACAATCAACGGATAATAATAATAATAATAATAATATTACTAATAACCGCAACTTATATAGAGCTTTTCTCTGGGTTGGATTCAAAGACCTTAACACAATGAATATTTACATAAGAGGGTTAGAAGTTAAAGATTTTATTCCTGAAAGGCTTGTGTAAACAGGTAGGTCTTAAGTCTTTGTTTGAAAATGTCCAGAGAAGTGGCCTCTTTCACTGTGCTGCGGAGGGTATTCTATATAGATGTGGCGGCATGACTAAAAGCTTGCAAATCACATTTTTTTATAAATTATTGTCACTTTTAGCTTTTGGGAATGTTTAGATTGAAGAGTGTGAGTTGGGATATTGGGCACCAGTCTTTTAAATAGCTTGGTCCCTGATTATGCAGAGATTTGTTGGATAGCAGACCTATCTTGAAAAGTATGCACTGTTTTATTGGCAGCCAGTGCCAAGAGTGGAGGATGGGTGATACTTGGCCATATTGTGGCTAGCCAGTTAGCAGCTTTGCTGCAGTGTTTTGTACCAACTGAAGGTGATAAAGTAGTTTTTCTGGGAGACCATGATAAAGAGCATTGCAGTAGTCCAAACATGATGTCACCAATGCATATATGATTGTGGGAAGATCTTTTATAGGAATCAAGTGCTTGATCCTTGCTATATTCTTTAACTGAAAGAATGAGGCTTGTGCTGTGGATAATATATGATGTTTCAGAGAAAAGTTCACTGTCAAGCATAACATCAAGATTTGAGGTTTGTAGTTTTGACCCTCCACATTGTAGACCAATTTGTTGATCTTGCTGTAGAATATATATCACCATACTGTCTCTACCCATAACAATTTCTTCTGTTTTTGTTTGGGTTTAGTTTCAACAAACTAGCACTCATCAAGCCATGTATTCAATGTTTCTACTGGAACGTTTGAGTTTGGCTTGAAGGAGATGCATATTTTTGTGTCATCTGCATAATAGTTGAAGCTGAGGCCATGCTGCCTTATGATATCTCCCATTGGAAGCATATAAATGGCAAACAATATTGGAGATAAGATGGATCCCTGTGGCACTCCACATGCCAAGGGGATAGGTGCAGAGATCCAAATTCTGGATGACACTCTGAGTTCTGTCAGACAGAAATTATATAAACCATCTGAGTTTACCACTCAGCCAACAGACATCTTGCAAGCGGTTTATTAAAATTGAATGGTCTACAGTGTCAAATGCAGCAGAGAGGTCAAGGAAAATTAGTATTGAGCACTCACCCCTGTCTTTTGCCATCAGGAGTATCATTTAGTACCCATACCAGCACAGTTTCAGTACTATGCCTTGTCTTGAATCCTGACTGGAATGAGTCATAAATATTGTCTGGTTGATAGCCATGCTTCCAGTTTGGTTGCAACAACTTTCTCAATTACTTTTCCTAGGAAAGGAAGGTTTGAGATAAGTCTGTAATCCTCAATGCAGTCTGGATCCAATCAGTGCTTTTTTAGGAGAGGACGGAGAACTGCTTTTAATAATGTTGGAACATCCCTGTGCACTGAGGTCCATGAACCCTACTAAAAGAAGTGTTGTGCCAGGATTCAGATTGCAGGTTGTGGAATGCAGCTTTTTAAATGTTTGTATGATGTCGTTTTCATCAATGCAATTAAAGCTTGTCCAGTTTGATGGGGAATTGTTTTGGGGTCTTTTAAGTCCTGCGAGAGTTATAGTTGAAGATAGTATAATAACTATGGCACTGTGCAACCACTTGAATTTAAAGGGTATTAACATTGAAATGTACATGCCTTACGTCTTTAGCATATATCATTTTTGACGACCATGCACTTAATTTAATTGAACTAGGGTTCCCAGGCACACAGCTCAGTATGTTCACCTTGCACATTTGCCAGAGTGTTCTGTTAACAGTAAACAGTGAGTCTACTATATGTTTACAGATTCATCCAGAAAACAGCAGCACAAGAGATTGTTGCTATAGAAATAGGGTGTTTGTTCCCTCATCTATATGATCCCCACATGCTTCTAGAAAAAACAAAAAAACAGAAAAAGTGAAAATGACAGAGAGGTGGCCAGAGGGGGGAGAGAATATAAACATGTGAGTTTATGATGTTTTTAATTAGTTTTGTAATATGCCACTATGCTACATGTGATTTAATAAACATTAGCTTCATCAAGCTATGAAGCTGAGATAATGACTTTATCATCACTTTTAGAAGAGATATGGGATGCCAAATCATAATATCTGTAAAATCTTCTTTCTTATAGAGTAAGGTCAGAAGTGATTCATACTAGAATGCACAGAGGCCCTCAAGCACTTCATTATAAACTCTGGTGAGAATTAGATTAAACACATTACCAGTTTGTGATTTATTGTTACTTAATGAAGCAATAGCTAAAACTACTTTAGACAAGTCAATGGGGGCAGTTCATTTGACTCTAACTGGGGATCAGTGAAACTTCAGATAATCCATAAATACAAGACAGATACAGCTTTATTAGAAACTCCATAGTACTGGGACAGACTAAAGGATGCTAGATGAATCTTAAAACGCCTCTCCATTTCCACAGAACTCTAATATTATATTATTTTCCAACTTTATTAACATAACTCAAAGGGTGAAGGTTAAAAATGCCTATTAAACATTAATTCCACTAATACTAATTTCCTTAACGCAACTATAATTTCAAAATATACTGCTGAGGAACATCCTTTTTCTCTTTTACTTAAAAAAAAGTAATAGACTGCAAGCTCTCTTTTAGTAGACTTTGGAAAAAGGAGGAGATTAATTAAATATAAAACAGTCTGTTTAATTGTAGTAAAAAAACAATAAGCAGTGGGTTATACTTAATGGAAATCATTGCAATATGTTTTATTCATCATTTTAATTGCAGGCCATATATATTAAGTTATTTTATAACTGCTTATATCTGCTGCACCTCTATGCCAATCCCTTCACTGGTTTCCTCTAGCCTCCAGAATAAAACACAAAATTCTAACTGAAACACTCAAGGCCGTTAATAAAACTCCTCCCTCCCTTAATAAAACTCCTCCCTCTCTGCCTTGTATCAAGCTATTCTCCCAACCGTTCCCTTCTCCCTGCCTATGACCACCTTTTATCCTCCTTTCTTGTTACCTCCTCACAATCCCCTCTACAGTACTTCTCCAGATTGGCCCCAATCTTATGGAACTCTCTGCCTTGCTCCAGAAGACTTTCCCATGGATTTTAAAGTGCTCCTTAAAAACTGCGCTGCTTGGGGGTGCATAAAAGCTGTGCTATCCTTTTATTATCCCAGTTCCTCTTCTTCTTTTGTCAGCCCCTTGCACACCCTTAGCTTGTCATATTATGAGTCCAGCTGTCCTGTAGATCACCTTCTTGAAAGGTGATATACAAAAGCTGGCAACTCTTGGCAGGGTCCTCTACCCACTCCGAATGGAAAAAAAGAAAAAGAAGGCGCTCCAATGGTGCAGCAGATTACAACAAAAGTAAAATATATTCCAAAGTCCCGTCTACACACAGGTACTCACAAAGTTAGCGAACTATAATGCAGTGAAAGTCGGGTAGGCTGGATTGATCTGAGCCCACCAGCTGGCTCTCACAGGACAAAACAGTATCCTTGATTCTGTAGAGTGGAGGAAAGAAAGGGAAGGGGGGGGGGGAGGCTCCAATAGTGCAGATGATCACTATGATATATATAAGATCTCCAAAATACCCCTCTATATTGATATACTCACAAACAAGGAGCACTATAATGCAGTGCAAGTCTAGCAGTCTGGATAGATTAGAGCCCACGAGCTGGCTCACTTCGATAAACAGGAACAAGGTGATGGTGAAAAAGCAATCAAACATAAGATGTGGATTCCCCAAAAAAGCAAGACACCCCTAGGTGGGGGGCGTAGTTTATTAAAACAAACTTAAAATAAATACAAAATCTGCAAAATCTGCAATGCTAATGGCACCCTTTCTTCAGACAGTGATAACAATAAATGGGAATCACAACTTATCTATAGCATTCAATGGTTAAACAGTAATTAAGAAACATCCAATACCAATGTTCGAAGTTAAACAAATGACTCAAATGGGTAATTGTCTAGTGCTGTGGAAAGAATTAATCTAAACCACTCCCACTACACCATAATTGGCATTGTGCATAGTATATTAATAAATATATCAAAGTGTGGTCAAGCATACACAAGATAACCTTAATTACATAATGCATAAATATATAACATAAAAAACATACACATCATAAATAATAATGCATATATATCCGATCTACAGCGTTACCCCTTATATATAATAATGGATAATATGTGAATTATTATCCATTATTATATATATTGAGGGGTATTTTGGAGATCTTATATATATCATAGTGATCATCTGCACTATTGGAGCCTCCTCCCCCCTTCCCTTTCTTTCCTCCACTCTACAGAATCAAGGATACTGTGTTGTCCTGTGTGAGACAGCTGGTGGGCTCAGATCAATCCAGCCTGCCCGACTCGCACTGCATTATAGTGCGCTACCTTTGTGAGTACCTGTGTGTAGAGGGGACTTTGGAATATATTTTACTTTTGTTGTAATCTGCTGCACCATTGGAGCACCTTTGTTTTCTTTTTTTCATTCAGAATTACCACTTGCCTTAAGAAGAGCTGATCCTGGTGTTTGTCTGCCATTGACCATAACCCTTGGAGGGCGCCTTTGTCCTTTGGGACCATCTATGATGGACACAATTTGGTGACTTCCTCTACCCACTCACCTGGAGCATAATTTGTTTACAGAACTGTGGAATCTGTTGGCATTTTAGAAATAAACAATAATAATTATATCCAGGACCTGATGGCAAA
The DNA here is from genome assembly GCF_027579735.1 of Bombina bombina. Taxonomy (NCBI): domain Eukaryota; kingdom Metazoa; phylum Chordata; class Amphibia; order Anura; family Bombinatoridae; genus Bombina; species Bombina bombina. Next base: position 124,479,189 of record NC_069504.1, on the reverse strand, counting down.
GTACATTATATCTTTTGAACTGTACAACCACACTCCTACATTTAACAGTATTGAAGGATCAGAAAGATGGAGCACATAACCCAGGGGTAGGCAACCCTGGCTCACCTGATATTTTGGAACTACATTTTCCATGATGCTCAGACAGCTTAAGAATGTCTTAGCATCATGGGAAATGTAGTTCCAAAACATCGGGATAGCCAAGGTTGCTGACCCCTGACATAACCTGTTCTTCCTACAAAAAAGAATATCTTTATTGCCAGTCAGTCTGGTGTCTTGAAGTTAAAGAATGTCCATGGGCAAGTCTCTGAGTTATATACAATCCTCTTAATTGGCCTGCGCAGATTTTACACTATTTACACTTATTGTTGCCAACCTTAACACAGGATGCAGCTGGGAATTTGCAGATTGTGAAAACATGTTTATTGTCGACTAGATTTTCTTTTTACTTTAGATTTCTAACCCTTAATAATTGTAAAACCATTCTTATTATATGGGTGAACCATCTCCACATTTAGGTGCGGTCAGGCTGTCCTGTGTACAACTCCCCATTGATATGTGTTCTGTTCCTGTAATATAGTCCATCTCCTGATTTTCAGCATCATAAATAGATAGGCAAATAACTCTGTTAGACAATTCCTATGAAGACACCAGTGTTACCATAGCAGATTCTTATGAATTACTCAGCTCCAACAAAGTTGATTTTCCAAAGTACTATTCCCAGAACAATATATGCTGGTTTAAGGGGATTCAGATTATCATCACTATACTTTAAAACTGTACTTTTACATTTGAGTCCCTTTTGCTCCTTTGAGGTACATGTTTTCCTTTCTTTGGTGTTGTGTGCTTTTCAGCCAGATTCTTCATTCTCTTTCAGATGTTTTAGTGTAATATCCTCCTTTTTTTAAGCTGAATTATAATGTGAAACAAAGATTCCAGCTAAAAGGCGAGGAATGTGTACCTGCTCCAGTGCCCTGCCTTGCTCCTGAAACTCTAGTAATTCTTCCTGAGATACAACTTCACTGCTAAAGGAATTTTATTCTCCATCGTCCTTATTATGCTGATCCTTTGGACACTTTAAAGGCTTTCAAAACAAATTACAAATGATAGTACTGATGCAATTACTTCTCCGATTACCAAGTTCCATACAATAACTGCATTTAATCTTATTACAGATTTCAATACCTCAATTGGTCTGGTCAATGTCACAGGACTCCTACTAGGTTAATGGGCAGGCCTCAAAAAATCTTTCACTCAGAAGTGTCTTTTATTGTTCTGTATTGCTGCCAGAATGTCCCCAGAGTGTTTATTGTACTACACTGAATATGTAGCAGGTAACAGGGCGTAAACAGCATCTGGGTGAAGTCCAATGATTTCTTATTGAGCACCTGACCCACATACTCCAGGTCTTGATCCTGTTAATCAGTCAAACTGAAGGTTACGCTGTTAACATTTCTCCTTTTTAAAAAGACCTTTAAAGACAAATTAGAAAAGGACCTTGGGCAATTCCAAGCATCTTGTCAAAAAGTTGAAGGTTGGTCAGTAAAGAAGTGTGTAACTTTTCCTTTTTTTTTTTCAAACCACTCGATGCAGATACTTGTGGTGCTTTAGATTTACGAGGTATTGAGGATACAAAACTGGCAAAAGTCTTACTGAAACCATCTGCATCTTTATGTAATCCTGTTGTTGCTGACATTCACCTCAGCTGTACCACTGCTATGCAAACAGCTTGATTTTAAAAGCACCCCAGTCTTAATAAGAATATACAGACATTCACCTCAGCTGTACCACTGCTATGCAAACAGGTAGCCTATGGAAGATAGTAATATCACTTTATTTTACCAACCCTGTTATTTTCTGATGTGTGAATTGCTATATATATATTGTTTTTTTGTTTTTTTTTTTTGTTTTTTGCTTTGATAATTGTAAATGCATATTTTGTCACCATTATGTCTGACCATTTTGTTAAAAGTTAGTTTAACCAGTTAAGGCCCATATAAATTTTGTGTACTTTGTTTAATGGTTTATTCCCCTGCATGAATGCCTCTGTCTTATCTCTGTATTTTTCAACTTTCCCTGTGTTTGCTTAAATGACCCTTAGCTCAAATGTCCATAGACATTCCTTTAAACTTTTGCAGGCCAATCTGACGCTAATATATCTCTCTCCTTCAGCTTGATTTTAAAAGCACCCCAGCCTTAATAAGAATATACAGACATTCACCTCTGCTGTACCACTGCTATGCAAACAGGTAGCGTATGGAAGATAGTTTCCCTCCCACCCTGCCCCTCAACCCACCCACCCCAGGCTCATTTCTTCATTTTTAGATAGTCTCCCACACTACTTTATTTCTCATTAAATGACAGGTGCAAACACTAATCAACACTAGAATACATACCCTCTCTTCCTATAAATAACTACATATCACACAACAATAGTATATACTTTTTCCCCCTCCCATCTACACACCTTATACCACTAACATGAATCCAAATATGACCATACTGTTATTCATGATAACTCTTTTCTCACTCCAATTTTGTTCCTATCATTACCACCATAAACACACACCTCAAACTGGAAAACACATTATCATACACCATGGCCTGCTCTGTTGCTGTAACTTATCTGCTGAGTGCTGGTGGAGGGTTATTAAAAATAACCCTCCTACCCCCACCTCACAAAATTATAAAGTATCACATTCACAATATGGCCAAACAAAAATTTGCAATAAAATATTTGAAATATATTTTCAACCAGATATTCTGCAACAATATATATTTTTTAAGTACGACTTTTTAGGTGTGTTTCTAGGTGCACTTTTTTCAATATACGTGTGCATCAGGGTCTAATAACCTTTATCAATCTTTTTTACCCTGTCAGGATTTTTTGTCTTAGACTTCCTCAATATCAGATTCTGAACAGACAAATACTCTATTTTGTGTTTTCTTTTTTTCTGATCCTTGGCAGCGCTTCCTCCTATCCCTTAATTTTTTTTTATTTTACTTGTTAGTGGTTTCAAGTATACCATAACAGGGGGCAGCAGCTGTAAGAAATTGGCTCCACAAAAACTGGAATGGGAATCAGATGAACATTATTCTAAATACAGTTATAAGAAACACATATTCCATGATAAAAGGGCTTCCACTAAAGTAGACAGAGTTCGATAGACACTTCTTCCTTTCTTTTATATATTTATTTTTATATATATATATATATATATATATATATATATATATATATATATATGCGTGTGTGTGTGTATTTATGAGTAAATAGAACATATTCTTCTATGTGAAGAACATTGTATTGTGAAATATTAATATTTTCATGTTGCGTCAGCACACATGAGAATATGCAATCTGGTTTGCACGCAAGTTGGGTTTTTGTTTTTTGGCTCTATTGACTTCTATGGTGGAATAAGTGAATGTGAACGCAATATTCTAAGTTTGGCTTTATGCGCTCATCGTGTAAGCGCAAGAGCGAAAAGTTTACTTTCAACTCATAATACAAGCACAACCTAACTTCTAGCTCAATCCATCCCGATGGATTTCTGAAAATGGCAGACAAATCAGGATCCATTTTCGGAATCCACCTGGATGCAGTGTAGGCAAACTCGAAGCCTTAAAAAAAAATGCAACCACCCGCACGAAATAACTAAAAAACACGTAACCGCCCGTAAGAAAAAAAAAAAAACCACGTAACCGCCCGCACGAAGTATAACAAAAAAATAACCTCCAGCATGGAGTATTAACAACACCTAAACCGCAAACCCCCACATCGCAAAACAATAAAGTAAATAACCCCTAATCTGCATATAACATAATTAAAATATTAATCCCTTACCCATTAACCACCCACATCGCAATAAAACTAATTAACCTATTAACCCCTAAACCGCAAAAACCCCACATCACAATAAACATATTTAACCTATTAACTTTTAAACCACCAACCCCCCACATCGCAATAAACCTAATTAACCTATTAACCTCTAAGCCGCCAAACCAACCACAACGCAAATAACTAATATAATAACTAAGTCCCCTAACCTAACACCCCCTAAATTAACCCCAATTACTACTAAATTACAATTAAAATCCAATTACTACTAAATTACAATTAAAATAAAAAATAACATTAAATCACAAAAAATAAAAAGGTCTAACAGAAAATAAACAAAATTATCAAAAAAAAAAAATATATACCTCATCCCTATGAAAATAAAAAAGCCCCCCAAAATAACCCCCCCCCCAATCTATACTACCAATAGCACTTAAAAGGGCCTTTTGTAGGCAATTGCTTAAGTTAAACAGCTCTTTTAACTCTAAAAAATACTAAGACCCCCTAAAAGTAAAACCCACCACCCAACGAACCCCCAAAATAAAAAAACTAACACTAAAAAAAGACTAAGCTACCTATTGCCCCTAAAGGAGCATTTATATGGGCATTGCCTTTAAAAGGGCAATCAGCTCTTTTTCAAGCCCAAAAAAACCCTAATCTAAAAACAAAACACCCAAAAATAAAAAATAAAAAAGCCTAAACCTAAGCCCTAAAAAGGTACTCACTGCTCTTGAAGTCCGGCGGAGAAGGTCTTCTTTAAGGCGGCTCCATCATGTTCTATCTTCATCCGGAGCGAAGGCGGTGCAGAGCGGACGTGTGGAGCTGTCTTCCCGATGCCTGGATCCTCAGCAGCGGTCCTCGGCAACGGTGGTCCTCAGCGGCGTGGAGGCTCCTCTTCATGCGATCGTCCGTCACACACTGAAGATTGAATGCAAGGTACCCCATATTTATTGGGGTACCTTGCATTCCTATTGGTTGAAATTTTAAAGTCAGACAATAGGATGAGAGCTAATTAAATCGTATTGGCTGATTTGAACAGCCAATAGGATTTCAGTAGCTCTAATCCTATTGGCTAATTTCAAAATTTCAGCCAATAGGAATGCAAGGTACCCCAAATTGATTGCGGTACCTTGCATTCAATCTTTAGTGCACAACGCACTTTGCGCCACTGGTGAGGACCGCCGCTGAGGATCCACAGCTCCGCACCTTCGCTCCATGCCGCCTTTGCTCCAGATGAAGATAGAAGATGATGGAGCCGCCTGGAAGAAGACCTTCTCCACCGGACTTCAGGAACAGTGAGTACCTATTTTGGACTTAGTGTTAGAATTTTATTTTTGGGGTGCGTTTATTTTTAAGATTATGGATTTAATGGGTTGGAAAAGAGCTGATTGCCCTTTTAATGGCAGTAAAAGAGCTGAATGCCCTTTTAAGGGCAATGCCCATACAAATGCCCCTTCAGAGGCAATGGGTAGTTAAGGTTTTTTTACTGTTAGTTTTTTTTATTTTGGGGAGTTTGGTGGGTGGGGATTTTTTACTGTTAGGGGGTAATTGGTCATTTGTTTAGGTAAAAGAGCTGCTTAACTTAGGGCAATGCCCTACAAAAGCCCTTTTAAGGGCTATTGGTAGTTTAGTATTATATTAGGGGGTGTTTTTATTTTGGAGGGGATTTTTTATTTTTATAGGGGTATTAGTTTAGGTTTAATTTTTTTATTTTGGATAGCTTTGCTTATTTTTTTCTGTAATTTTACATTTTTTATTTTTTTTATTTTAGCTTTGGAGGTTGCAGGTTTTTTTTTTAAATAGCTTATCAGGCAGGATTATCGCCTAGTCGTTAAATAATGCTCCACTAGTAATCTAGCCCTTTATATTCTGTAATTCAGCTTTATTTACTATTTGTTTACTTTCAGAGCCCGGCTGGCACCAAAAATAGGTCCAGGTATTTTAAGGGAGCACAGCACACTCCCCCACCCATTTGTTATTTAACTATAAAATATAATGTAATAGGTTGATTGACAAAATATTTAAAATTGGCAATACCCTTCAATCGCTGAATATTGCAAATCGGATGGCATTAGTAAAAAAGAGGATATATATATATATATATATATATATATATATATATATATATATATATATATATATGGTGGGAGCCATGGAAGTTGAAGATGTGAGTTTAATTAATTTTGCCAAAAAAAGTACTTTTTATGTCTAATTTGTAAATTAGATTTTTCTTTATAGCAAGTTTATCAAGGCTAGGGCAGAATATGGTAAACTAAATATATATTAATAAATCTCAAGTTACCTTTATCAGAAGTAAAAAAAAAAATATTTGAAGGTTTAAAATAATTAAATAAACCATCTACCTGCATTAGGGTTATTTTCTTTGTGCACAAAATGAATGTTTAATATTTTGTTTATTATTCTGTTTCATCTGATGGAAAATTGTCTAAATAGAAGATAGTATCTAGTCTAAATTAAAAGTTAGAATCCTTATAAATTACAAGAATGGTTGAAACTGGCAAGATACAATTTGACCTCTGCTAAACCTACTTGCTAATGTTATATAGATTTATTTTTTGCACAGTCTTTTTTTTTCTAGCTGAAGGAATCTCTATAGAAAATGTTTGCTTGCTGTGTGTGTGTTCAGTCTTCAGAATAAGAAATATTACAATTACATTTGAAGCAGTGAATTACCAAACCATCTAGCATGTGTGTGTATAAAAAGGATATATATACTCTACAGACTTTAAAGGGGCATAAAGGTCAAAACAGAAAATCACTGCAGGGAATTTCAAATTGGTTTCAAAGCTTTTTTGAAATGTATTCACTTGATGATTCTTTATACACTATTACAGTGAAAACATTTATTGTAAATTTCAAACCTACTGACAATACAGATTTGTGGTAAAATGGCTGGTCTGGTGCCATCTACTGGGAGGGGTGTGTATGGCAAGCTGTTTGTCTGCAACTTGCTGGGATGGCTCTTGTAAATTTCACTAATCATTCACTTCTCACCTGCTATACTCACTTCTTTGAATCTCGCTGATAGAAACCTCTTTATTGCGTTGGGCGGAGCTAGCCGGCGTCTAAGATGGTCGCAGGGAATTAGAGCTCCGAAGCGTGATCAGCCTAATTACTTTCCAGAGGACACTGGAATGTGAGCTGTAGCGCAATTTTGCCAGTATATACCCTTTACAAGCCGAGGGATCCTTTGCAAATATTGGGGACCTGTATTGGAAGCTCCGATGGACGGAGACAGTCTGCTGCGGCCCTAACTTATGGCCTATTACACGGCCCTAAAGCACTTTGGCAAGCCTTAACAGTGGGGCTCCTACAGCGCATCACTTTGGCACCCATATAGATGTCGCTACCATCCGAAGATCAGATGACCTAATCCACGCATGTGGACTTTCAGGCAGCTTAGCGGAACAGCGTGGATGACCAGGTAACTAGGCAGCACAATTTATCTCTTCATTCCGCCTGCCTAAGACTCAGTACCGGTGACCTATACAGACAAGCCTCACCAGGGGGAGCACGAACACTGTTACAACTGGCGTAGGCCATATGTACATATAACACCCCCGGGGGAACGGATTAGGAGCCTGAGGCCTACTATCCTGTTACTGCTATAGCTAATGTGCTGCATAGAAGCCCTTTATCATTGTAATGCATAACACGCTGCATGGCTAGAGAACTCTCATCTATCCTTAACCTACAACCCACTAGTTGTACCTAAACTATCTGTAGCGTAGACTGCTAGCCTGTCCACATTAGACACTGCAACTATAAGTCAGAATCCGCATTCTTTTTTTTTTTGTTTGTTTGAAAGTTTTTATTGAGGGAATAGCATTTACAAAGACAACAAACCGCTTGCTCCAGCAAACTTATGACAATAGTAAACATAAAAACAGTTAACATGGACATGTGAAATACATAAGTGTATATAGGGGTAAGACCCCTAACCTGACTATTGAGTAGCATGTCCTAGGAGAAACAAAGTTCAGATGTTTAGAAATTGAGGAGCAAACCAACAAGCGCCCTCTTTTCCCCCCAAAGGTATCTGAGGCCACTTTTGGACCCCAATAGAGTTACGTCACAAATCAGGGGGTTATTAAATGATATAGACCCTTTCGAGGCCTATACCAACTCGCTCCTTCATATGGCTGCTAGGACCCCAGAAGGGTCCGGGAAACTAGAAGTAAGATTAAAGGAAAAGGCAATCTGAGATAAAACAATATTGGAGATGTACACACCATGTATTATATCAGAGAAATAGGGTTACATTAACTGATATTATGGCTAGGTATTAATAAGTGAAAGGATATAGTCAATCATAAGAAAATTCAATCATATGGTACTGGGGCAGGAGCTAATATTTCACCCCTAAGGGACCTCGTGCATCTAGGTACTAGGTAAGGAAATCAATACCACTTGTTCTTTTTATATATAGCTCCTCTGGGTCATAAGCTGCAAAGAACATAGAAAACATGAAGGCTAGTTGCCCCGCCCCCCATATCTTTAGAGCATCCTTCCGGCTAATCAAACTTATACAGCGCCTATAAACCTAAGCCAATATCAATACACAATTGCATAGATAAACAGATTGCATTTTTTGAAATACATAACAATAATCATAATACATCTTCCAATAGTGAGATCCGGAGAGCCATTCATACATACATGTAGGAACATACTATAACATGAGCTCTACAGACAGGACAGAGACTATCAAACGCTGTCAAATAGTAAGTATGGAGGGATGGTCAGTGATCCCCTACCATACACTTAAGGGGTGGGAGTAGAAGTGCAGAGAGGAAGTTTCTCATCTCCCACTGCATAAAGGGAGGAGGGGGGGAGGAGGGGGGAAGGAGGGGGAGGAGGGGGGAAAAGGAGGGGGAGGAGGGGGAAAAGGAGGGGGAGGAGGGGGGGGGGGGAGGGGGAGGAGGGGGGGGAAGAAGGGGGAGGAGAGGGGGGAAGGAGGAGGGGCGGAGTAATGGGCGACAGCTAGCGGTAATGTGCTCACTAACTTCTGGCCTACGTCATGAACATTTCCATAATAGTTATACGGCTTATATATATAAGGAGTGCATAGCTTTCTATAATGGGTGCATAGTTAGAGGCAGGAACAAGTAGTAGCACAACACAGTATATAGGCATCTAGGCGTTAACAAGTGTTATCTCTACATTATCGTAATATCCACCACCAGGAAAGTCAATCAAGTATACTGCGCGCCCACTAGTAACACTATTCTGCAATTTAGCTTCAGTACTATCAGGCTATGTGGGATGGTACCAGTAGGCAGGTGCTGCACTTTGTGCAAACTTGGTGAGAGAGACCTGTTTTCCATTAGATCCCATGGTTTCATACATGCAATGATTCCCCCAGCAGCAGATTCCAGTGCATTCCCCTCTATAGACCTAACGTAATAAAGTGAGAGCCTTTCCTTTCACTTCCCTAGCTATTGAGTGTGCATTCAAATTTCAATCCATATATAAGATAAGTAACCAATACATAGAACATTCAGGTCATCTCTTTACATCCTAGATTCACGCACATGCTAATGAGAGTGGATACAAATTACATCTATATGTGAAAGGCAGCTTATACACATAAAAGGAGACAATTTCATGCTAAAGACAGAAATGCTTAAACATGAGCGTATTGATTAAGGCATGCAGTAGATTATAAAGTTTCCAATCCTGAAATGCGTAGGGAGCCCATCCAAGTTCAGACCTCGTGGCTTCATACAAACAGGCTCCCCACACATATGAACGATCGCTACCCCCCACACTACAAACCCGTTCCATATATACAAACAATGGGTGCGTAATGGAGGCAAATTTGGAGGTATCCACCCTGACTGTTGCTTTATATATATGAGAGCAAAATCCTCCGCTTCAACTAAAGTAGCCAAGGCAACAGTTTTCAAGGCTCAGTGTGGTGTAAACGGCAGGGACCAAGAGATGTACTAGTCCCGAGCAGACCGCATCCCCGTTTGTGACCAATACCTCACCCGACTCCAACTGGATGATGGACGTCAGACAGCCAAGTGCCCCCAAGCAGTAAGATCCTAATCTGCAGGGCTGTGTCCAGATTTAAAGCGGCTGCGGGACTCAGGTCTGTAGAATGGCGGCAAACCGCTTTCTCCTTACTCACGTCGGCAGTGACATGACCGCGGGCGCTGGCCACACACCAACCCACATCTCCACCAGTAACCGTAACTGCTTCCGTTGCCTCACTGCAATAAGCGGGGGCTTCTTTGTTCACATGGATACTGTGCTTGAGTGCCCATAGGTCTTGGTGCAGCCCACCAGGTGATCCACTAGTGCTGCCGAAGCTATCCACCACAGTTACAGCCTGCGGTCGCGTCTCCTGAGGGCAGGTAGGCATATCAGGAGCTTCCGCCATGTTTAGTTGTATGATGTCGAGCTGCACTCTGGGGTCTGTCTCCTCCTTCACAGCAGGATCAGGTCTCCTCACACCGGTGCACTCCGCTTCCACAGCTGCTATTAGGGAGTCAAATCTACCGAGTATCAGCAGCTCATACCTCGCAAACAAGGCTTGAATCTCAGAAAAGATGGCTCCCTCCATGCTATTGGTGAGATCTTCAGCACAGACAAAGGTTGCAAGCTTGCAATAATTAGGTCCCCAGCTAATGTTCTCAGCAATATCCCGCTGCAGGGTGCAATTATCTTTGGGATCCTATTAAAAATCTTTCTAGGAGTTAGATTAATATAATTTAAGGCAAATAAATTCAGGAGCCTCTTTAGTATGCGACTTGCTTCTTCAGCTACAGGCTCCGCCCCCTATAATCCACATTCTTAATGACAGATATAGAGGTCCTGAGAGTGTACTAATACTTCATGGCCCCCAGGACAGATAAATCCTGTAAAGGTCCTGCAATTACAACCCCTAAAGTGCATTCTTTCTTTAAGACAATGGATAACATTACTACAGAAACTTCTCCAACATCAGACAGGGCACCCCCTGTGACAACTGAACCTGTAACAACTGTAGGGGCTGAAACTATGCTCACCAAAGCCGACATTCAGGCCCTCCCTTCAAAAGAGGACTTTGCAGTCTTTATAACACAAGTGAACTCAATTATAAAGAATAGCCTTACTGAAGTGAAAAAAGAGATTTAATGAAATAGGCAACAGAATTATGCAGCTTGAGGAGGACGCAGAGCAGACGGACAGGCTCCTAGATCAACAGACCCGCCAAACCTCACATAATTCTACACTTATCCAGCAACTTCAGGATCAGGCGGAAGACCTGAATAATAGAGGGAGGCGGCAAAACATAAGAATTCTGGGTATTCCGGAATGTATTAAATCTGCAGAACTGCTCCCTTTTCTTCAGAAAATATTCAACAGGTTCATGGATAATGAGGAATTGATCGACTATCCCCTTGACAGGTACCATCGTGCTCTGCGGCCACCTCCTAAGGACTCTGCACCACCACGAGATGTGGTCCTCAAATTCACAAGCTTCAGGGACAAAGAAAACATTCTCTCTGCAGCCAGGAAGAAGTCACCTGTCACATTAGAGGGCTACTCTTTACAATTTTTTGCTGATCTCAGCCAGCTTACTCTGTCCAAGAGGCGAGAAACTAGATTCCTGACCCAGCATTTGAGGGATCTTGGTATTTCATACCATTGGGGGTTCCCCTTTAGCCTTAAAGTAATTAAAAACAACGCCACAGCTCTGTACAGAACCCCAGAGGACTTAAATGCTTTTTGCTTTCAGCTGGGCATACAGCAACCTACACTACCATCCAATTTTGACTCCCCTCAAGACTTCCAAATGGCCAAGCCACAATGCCAGGAATGGATACAAGCTACTCGAAGACTAAGAAGCAAAGCCCCTACAAAGAACCTACAATCCACTCCACCTGAGGGGGCGGAACAGATCACCTGAGACAAGACTTTTCCTTACATGAATAACTCTGACTTTGCTTGCCAGGAGGCCTTCTTTTCCCTTCTGCTGAAATCCTCAGCACACCTTGGCAGCTGCCATTTTTGCAACAGCATCTGGCTTTACACGGCTAGAACAGAATGAGAGATATATGAGGAATGTTAGTTAAGTTAAATGTAGTGAACATACTGTTTACAGTTCGTCACCCAGTTATAAATTGTTTCAGGATCATATGTGTGCCTGTCCCTTACCAGTTACACACTCCTTTTAGTTGGATGGAACTTTAGCCGACCTGCTACCACAAGCAGTAGTAGTCGCTTTTACCCCCTTCCTGCCTTACTCCTAGAATAATTAATGGTTATTGTTTTAGTTTATGTTATGCGTTCTGAAATGCATGTTGAAATGTTAATATGTGATCTTTATCTTTACAGATATGCTGTTTTATGTTCTTTTCCTGTACCCACCCCTCTCCTCCCTTCCTTTTCCCGGTCCGGTTTGGGCACTACCTTTCCAGAGCATGAGTACCAGGTAAGCTCAATATCCCAAACACCACTATGCCGTAGCACTGAGACACAGACCTCAACACTGTATACGACCACCTCCCATACAGCCCATTCATCCAGTCAAACAGACCCTCCTCCTATAATACACTCATGGGGCCCCACATAGTTAAAATCATCATGCAAAATGCTAAGGGCCTGAACTCGCCGACAAAGTGCTCGGTAGCCCTTGCCTGTTTTAAGAATTTTAAGGCCAATGTTGTCTTTGTGAAGGAGACCCACTTCCCTAGGGACTGCCAACCTAGATTTTCAGATAAAGAGTTCCCCACAGAGTTTTTTGCATTCAATGTTAGAAAACCAGGGGGGGGTGGGATCTTAATCCACAGGCTGACACCCTTCCAACTACACAATGTAGAGGCAGATGCTGGGGGCAGATGGCTCATTGTTGCGGGCCTACTCTATAAGCGCCCCATTACATCGGTAAACATTTACGCACCCAACACCAGGCTAAATTCCTCGAGGGCATTACTAATAAAATTCTCCAGATACAAAAAGGACCTTTAATTCTAGCGGGAGATTTCAACATTGCGTTTGAACCTGCTATAGATTGTTCTACAGGCCGCAGTGGTATCCCTCCCAAAGCCCTCATGGACATGACTTCCCATATTCACCGCCTTGCCCTGCTCGACGTGTGGAGAGCAAAACACCACGGGCAAAGAAGTTATACTTTTTACTCTAATCCTCTTAGGAGCTACTCCTGCATAGGCCATGTATTTGTAGACCAGCTTACGTATAGTATAATTAGGGATTCAGATATCGAACCGACCAGTTGGTCGGATCATGCCATGGTATTGGTTACCCTGAACTGAGTTGACACGCCCTTATCTCCATTCACGTGGAGGATGGATGAGTCCTTGTTCAAAAACCCCATTATAACCACAAAACTTGCAGAATCCTTACAGGAATACTTTAGACTAAATGATACTGCTGACATTTCCCCACACACACTATGGGAAGCACACAAAATTGGTAATCCAAGGACAGCTTATTAAACATAAAGCACACCACACTAAACAATACAGGGAAAAACACCTTTATATTCTACAGAAACTTTGACACCTAGAAATTCAGCATCAAACAACCCCACAGGACTGTTCCCTACTTAATAAACTGAGGCAAGCACGGAACGATCTGTTAGTATACAAAGAAGCCCAGAATAAAGCGCTATAATTAAAAAAATTGTACCTAGCCAACTCAAAATCAGCCCCTTTCTGGCAAAGACCCTTAAGGAAAAAAAGCTTAACACATACATACAAAAATTAGTAGATGCTTCCGGGCATCAAGTAGCAGGAAGTTCACATATAGCGGACCAATTTAGACAATTTTACAGCAAACTATATAACTTACCGAAAAGGCCCTTTGCACCAACCCCCTCGGCCACGGAAAAATACATCTCGGAAGCTAGGCTTCCTACTGTCTCAGAAGAGCAGGCGGAGGCATTAGATGAACCTATTAATCCACGGGAAGTTTATATGGCTATTAAGTCATTGCCCTTACATAAATGTCCGGGCCCGGACGGTTTCCCTAACTCATACTATAGGCAGTTTCAGAGCCAGCTAGTCCCCTACCTTACATCTATGTTTCAATCAATTGACAAATCAGCATCTTGGTCGAAATATATTTCAGAGGCACACATATCGGTTATACCAAAGCCAGACAAAGACTCGACTGAGGTAGGAAATTATAGGCCCATATCCCTGTTGAATACTGACCTCAAATTGTACGTTAAGATACTGGCTACACGGCTCAACACGATCCTCCCACACATTATACATGTTGATCAAAGGGGCTTCGTGCTGGGGAGAGAGGAGCGGGATAATACGATCAGAGCCATACAACTAATTGAGCAGTTTGGCCGGTCAAACACTCCCTCTATCTTAATTTCAACTGACGCTGAAAAGGCGTTCGACCAGTTAGACTGGAATTTCCTGGGCAAATGCCTTCGGGCTTTCGGCATCGGAGCCAAATTAATTAATAGAATATTTAGTCTTTATGAGCAACCGTCTGCCATAGTCAGAGTTAACGGGTTTCTGTCAGACAGCTTTGAAATTCGGAATGGCACGAGACAGGGGTGCCCTCTGTCTCCGATGCTCTTCGCAATCTCTGTGGAGGTATTAGCTTCACACGTCAGGAATAACTCTGCAATTACTGGACTCCGGTTAGGCCCCAATAATTATAAAATGACACTATATGCGGATGATGTACTGACCCTGCTCACTTCCCCGTCCGTCTCCCTCCCACATTTGTTAAGGGAATTCGATAAATTCAGCACTCACTCCAACTTCCTAATCAATGCCCAAAAATCAGAAATTCTTAATGTTAATATGAAAAAGAATTTTGAGGCCCTGCGAGCGTACTGTCCATATAGATTACACAATGAAAAAAATCAAATATCTAATATCTAGGAATCTATCTCACCCCTCCAGTAAGAAATTATTCAAACATAATTATCTGCCTATCCTACACAAAATTAAGAGCTCGATACATGGCAACATAAACCACTGTATTGGTGGGGCAGGATACAATCTGTCAAGATGACTGTCCTTCCCCAATTACTTTACATCCTCCAGGCGGTCCCGATCCATCTACCATTGACTTATTTGACAAAGGTTCAATCACTGATAAACACATTTATATGGGGCAACATTAAGCCGCATATTAGCAAAAAAGTATTGATGAAACCGTTGGGTCGGGGAGGTATGGGCATCCCATCAATTCTCCATTATTATAAAGCTGTAGTACTACAAAAGATACTGGAATGGCATGAAAAGAACTATACTAAAGCACGGGCGTCTATTGACTCCCACCTACTTACTTCACCCAAGATAGGCCCATTATGCTGGATTAAGCATGCAAACAGACCCACACTAGCTAGAACATCACCACTATATGCCCACATCTTCCAAACATGGGATTCAGTACGCACCAAGACAAGGGGAATCTCCACCCCATCTCCCCAATGGCGCCAATCCCTCTAAATGCAGAATTTGCGGAGGAATCATCTTCGAGGGCACCTGCGCTAGAGACATAGGCTATTCCATCCCATTTGCTATCTTAGTAGAAGGGGGGAGACTACGTCCACAATCACAACTATCTGAAATTGCGGGAGGAGTCTTCTCTAAATGGGTCAAATATGCAACGTTAACACACCTGATAGGACATTCTCCCCACAAACATGATCTTCTGAGGGACTTAACAAAATTCGAGCGTTTATGATCACTATCGAGTATGAAAAAACTATTAGATGAATCTATCTTACTGCCATCCCCCTCTTATGAATCGCATTGTCGGCTAGATCTGAGCCTCCCTATCACTAAAGAACACTGGCAAAACATTTTTCATAACACAGCAAAGTCATCTTCCTCCCCTAGGATCCTCAAATTAAATCACAAAATACTATTTAGGTGGTACCTTACACCCGAAAGAATTAGGACTATATACCCCACTGCCAATATCTCCTGTTGGAAGGGATGTGGGTCTCCTGGCACTATGATACATATCTGGTGGCACTGTCCCAAGTTGCAACCTTTCTGGTGCGAGATCACAAATCACTTGAAGACTATCATGGGTGACTCATTTACACTACCTCCCACCACTGAACTCCTAAACCTCAGACCTGGTAAAATGTGTAAGATTAAATGGAAAATGTTACAATTTAGCCTCAACAGTGCGAGACAACTGATAGCACGCAAATGGAAAATGCCTACAATTCCCACACTTAAGGAGAGGTTGCACAATACTTCTGAACTTCTTGCAGTAGAGGAATACTCATACTTTAGGTACGGCCAACTTGCAACTCTTTCATAATGTTCAGTTTTTTTAGGAGACTTTATACATTCTCCACTGTAGATAAGCGCTATAACACGTAAGAGAGGAAACAATCCCTATTACAAGGAAAGAATCACACATTAAATTAATTAATAACTCATATATTGCACCAAAAATATTAGCTAAATGGATAGGTAATAAATCAGGTAACTGTTTTAAATGTAAGAAACCTAATGCCGACCTCTTACATTGTTTTTGGTTTTGCCCCAAAATTAAACAGTTCTGGCTTAAGGTAATCTACTGGCTTTCCAAGGTTTTGCATGAGAGATTTACTTTAGATATATATCAAATTCTTTTCTTAACTAATGAGGACACCACTAAACTTTCCAAGACTATTGATACACTAATTATGATAGGCAGTAATCAAATCCTCAGGTACTGGAAAAAGAAGATAGCGCCGCCAATTATATTATTTAAACAAGCAGTTTATTCACAAATTATGTTTGAACAATTAAATACCAATTCATTACTACATAACCAGGTCCAAAAAAATTTCAGCAAATGGCTTACCTTTATTTTAGACCAGCCAAGTAACTTACAATATTCGCTAACAAAATGTTTCCATAAAACAGATATTTTTGGAACCCTGGTCTTGAATAACATATTCCCCCTTGCTTGGTATTAATAATCTGGTCTATATAGATAATGGGTGCAGTGTGGAGTTGGATGTGTGGGATCTCCCCGCCTGCCCCCCCCCCCGCCACTCTCTTTTTATCTTTTTTTTTTTCTTTCTCTCTTTGTTTTTTTGTTTTGTTTTTTTTACCATTATTATTAGGTAAATAGGATATAGTAGCACAATTGTACCATAATAAAAGCTTAAGATTATAGAATTGACTAACAAGTTAACAATGTTTCCAACTGTATAGAAGGTATAAATACAGGTGGAATCTAATTGTTGGTTTTACTTTACCCAAGGAAGACAGAACTTCTATATGCTTTATTTTGCTGTAACTGGTTAATATTTCTTCCTTATTGTCTTTTTTCTTTTTTTCTCTGTATAAGGAATTTTGTTAATGGGTAAATGCCCGTTGGTTGAAATGTACTTTGTGCTCTGATATAAATAAATGATAAGCGCTATTTAATAGTACTCATCAACTAGTTTATAACTAGCCCAACCAGACCCCCCCTTTTGTTTTTGTCTTTCTCCTCCTATATAGTTTAATAAAAAATAATTGGTGTTATGCTCACCCGAGATCTCTAATTTGGTCTCGCTCCAGTTACTAAGCCATGGACATGTATAGCTTTTCTAACACATTCATCTGACTTTAACCTTTATTAATATGTATATGGATTAACAAGATATGTTATGTAATCTATGATGATATGAGGACCTTCAAATCCAATGGACATTCTGAGCATTGTAACGCCATTAATATCTACTAAAAACAGAATTTATGCTTACCTGATAAATTACTTTCTCTTGCGGTGTATCCAGTCCACGGATTCATCCTTTACTTGTGGGATATTCTCCTTCCCTACAGGAAGTGGAAAAGAGAGCACACAGCAGAGCTGTCCATATAGCTCCCCCTCTAGCTCCACCCCCCAGTCAGTCGACCAAAGGTTAGGAAGAAAAAGGAGAAACCATAGGGTGCAGTGGTGACTGTAGTTTAAACAAAAAAAAATTACCTGACTTAATTGCCAGGGCGGGCCGTGGAATGGATACACAGCAAGAGAAAGTAATTTATCAGGTAAGCATAAATTCTGTTTTCTCTTGCAAGGTGTATCCAGTCCACGGATTAATCCTTTACTTGTGGGATACCAATACCAAAGCTTTAGGACACGGATGAAGGGAGGGAACAAGACAGGTACCTTAAACGGAAGGCACCACTGCTTGCAAAACCTTTCTCCCAAAAATAGCCTCCGAAGAAGCAAAAGTATCGAATCTGTAAAATTTGGAAAAAGTATGCAGTGAAGACCAAGTCGCTGCCTTACAAATCTGTTCAACAGAAGCCTCATTTTTGAAAGCCCATGTGGAAGCCACCGCTCTAGTAGAATGAGCAGTAATTGTTTCAGGAGGCTGCTGGCCAGCAGTCTCATAGGCCAAACGGATTATGCTTTTCAGCCAAAAGGAAAGAGAGGTAGCAGTCGCTTTCTGACCTCTCCTCTTACCAGAATAGATAACAAACAAGGAGGATGTTTGTCTGAAATCCTTAGTTGATTGTAAATAGAGCTTTAAAGCACGAACTACATCAAGATTGTGCAACAGACGTTCCTTCTTGGAAGAAGGATTAGGACACAGAGAAGGAACAACTATTTCCTGGTTAATATTCTTGTTGGAAACAACTTTAGGAAGAAAACCAGGCTTAGTACGCAAAACTACCTTATCTGCGTGGAACACCAGGTAAGGTGAATCACACTGTAAGGCAGATAATTCTGAAACTCTTCGAGCAGAAGAGATAGCTACCAAAAACAAAACTTTCCAAGATAACAACTTAATATCTATGGAATGTAAAGGTTCAAACGGAACCCCTTGAAGAACTGAAAGAACTAGATTTAGATTCCATGGCGGAGCCACAGGTTTATAGACAGGCTTGATTCTGACTAAAGCCTGAGCAAACGCTTGAACGTCTGGTACCTCTGCCAGACGCTTGTGTAAAAGGATAGATAGAGCAGATATCTGTCCCTTTAAGGAACTAGCTGACAATCCTTTCTCCAATCCTTCTTGGAGGAAAGACAATATCCTGGGAATCTTAATCTTACTCCATGAGTAACCCTTGGATTCACACCAACAAAGATATTTTGGCCATATCTTATGGTAGATTTTCCTGGTGACAGGCTTTCTATCCTGAATCAGAGTATCTATAACTGACTCAGAGAAACCACGCTTTGATAGAATTAAGCGTTCAATCTCCAAGCAGTCAGACCTAGAGAAACTAGATTTGGATGCTTGAACGGACCCTGTATTAGAAGATCCTTCCTCATTGTCAATGTCCATGGTGGGACAGATGACATGTCCACTAGGTCTGCATACCAAGTCCTGCGTGGCCACGCAGGCGCTATCAGAATCACCAAAGCCTTCTCCTGCTTGATTCTGGCAACCAGACGAGGGAGAAGGGGAAACGGTGGAAAAACATAAGCCAGATTGAAGGACCAAGGAGCTGCTAGAGCATCTATCAATACCGCCTTGGGGTCCCGGGACCTGGACCCGTAGAGAGGAAGTTTGGTGTTCTGACGGGACGCCATCAGATCCAACTCTGGAGTGCCCCATAGCTGAGACAGCTGGGCAAACACCTCTAACACCACATTCACTTTACCCTCCCGTAGAGAGACCCTAGTGCTTAGAGCCGGCAAAGAGAATGACTGGGGGGTGGAGCTAGAGGGGGAGCTATATGGACAGCTCTGCTGTGTGCTCTCTTTGCCACTTCCTGTAGGGAAGGAGAATATCCCAAAAGTAAAGGATGAATCTGTGGACTGGATACACCTTGCTAGAGAAATGTTTATTAAAAAAAAAAAAAAGGGGGAAATAGAAGGGGAAATAAAATGCAGTAATTAGTCTCTGAGAATTTCCTAAATACAGGATAGAAGACTGACAGGGTTAATTTTGCCTAGAAATAAGATATTAAATTCGAAGTACCCTGAATATTGCTAGTATTTATCTGAGCATTTAGTACAAGTATTTGCTCATATTCTAGAGACTAGACTCTAATCCCAAACACTTACTGGACATATTGTTAAACGAATAGCATTACTCAAGATATGCCTATTTGAATTTAGTTAAAGGCTGTAAATAATAGCGAACTCAAAAATAAGGCAAGTGAGGGCAGTTTTACTCCTAATTCATATAATCTCTGCTTGTTTAGAAGGATAAATATACCCGAACAGCAGGAAATTGGTGTAGTCATTTGTACAAGGAAAAGTAGTGGGCTTAGCTCTTAGGACCAGAAGGCCCTTCTCCCCTCTTTTTTCTTTTTTTTTTTTTTTCTCTAAGAACTGCTCCTGACTGCCAAAATCTGATAAGCACAACTTCAAAGCTTTTCCTATAAATTCACTTAAGGGTTTAATCCCTCTTATATCACTTATAAAGAGTCACATAATTTGGTTCCTTTTCCCTCACTCCTCACACCCTCTTTTCCCTCTTTCTCTTGTTAAGTGTATCCAGTCCACGGATCATCCATTACTTATGGGATATTAACTCCTCCCCAACAGGAAGTGCAAGAGGATTCACCCAGCAGAGCTGCTATATAGCTCCTCCCCTAACTGCCATTACCAGTCATTCTCTTGCACCCAACGAATAGATAGGATGTGTGAGAGGACTGTGGTGATTATACTTAGTTTCATACCTTCAATCAAAAGTTTGTTATTTTATAATAGCACCGGAGTGTGTTATTCCTTCTCTGGTAGAATTTGAAGAAGAATCTACCTGAGTTTTTCTATGATTTTAGCCGGAGTAGTTAAGATCATATTGCTGTTTCTCGGCCATCTGAGGAGAGGTAAACTTCAGATCAGGGGACAGCGGGCAGATTAATCTGCAAAGAGGTATGTAGCAGCTTATTATTTTCTGACAATGGAATTGATGAGAAAATTCTGCCATACCGATATAATGTAAACTCAGCCTTAAATGCAGTAGCAGCAACTGGTATCAGGCTGTCATGTATGTATATTTTACACTTCAGTATTCTGGGGAATGGCACTTCACTGGAATTATACTGTATGCATAAAACTTTAGCCTAATTTGCAGGGACTAGCAACAGGCTTTTTAATAACACTCAATTTATTAATGTTAAACGTTTTTTGCTGGCATGTAAAATCGTTTAATTTTCTGAGGTACTGGGTGAAAAAATGTTTTGGGCACTATTTTTTTCCACTTGGCAGTCGTTTTATTTAATTTCTGACAGTTTACTGATCTCTCTCCCTGTTAGCTATCAGGGTTAGTTATCCTTTGCTAATGGGAGCAATCCTTTGCTAAAATTGTGTTTTTTACAAAGATTTGATGCTATAACTTTTCAGTTTATTAATTTTCAACTGTCATAACTTTTTCTGTGCTTCTTATAGGCACAGTACGTTTTCATATTATAGTAAATTACTTGAAAAGTATTTCCAAGTTGCTAGTTTATTTGCTAGTGTGTTAAACATGTCTGATTCAGAGGAAGATATCTGTGCTATATGTGCTAAAGCCAAAGTGGAGCCCAATAGAAATTTATGTACTAACTGTATTGATGCTACTTTAAATAAAAGTCAATCTGTACAAATTGAACATATTTCACCAAACAACGAGGGGAGAGTTATGCCGACTAACTCGCCTCACGTGTCAGTACCTGCATCTCCCGCTCGGGAGGTGCGTGATATTGTAGCGCCGAGTACATCTGGGCGGCCATTACAAATCACATTACAGGATATGGCTACTGTTATGACTGAAGTTTTGGCTAAATTACCAGAACTAAGAGGTAAGCGTGATCACTCTGGGGTGAGAACAGAGTGCGCTGATAATATTAGGGCCATGTCAGACACTGCGTCACAATTTGCAGAACATGAGGACGGAGAGCTTCATTCTGCGGGTGACGGTTCTGATCCAAACAAACTGGATTCAGATATTTCAAATTTTAAATTTAAGCTGGAAAACCTCCGTGTATTACTAGGGGAGGTGTTAGCGGCTCTGAATGATTGTAACACAGTTGCAATACCAGAGAAAATGTGTAGGTTGGATAAATATTTTGCGGTACCGGCGAGTACTGACGTTTTTCCTATACCTAAGAGACTTACTGAAATTGTTACTAAGGAGTGGGATAGACCCGGTGTGCCGTTCTCACCCCCTCCGATATTTAGAAAGATGTTTCCAATAGACGCCACCACACGGGACTTATGGCAAACGGTCCCTAAGGTGGAGGGAGCAGTTTCTACTTTAGCTAAGCGTACCACTATCCCGGTGGAGGATAGCTGTGCCTTTTCAGATCCAATGGATAAAAAGTTAGAGGGTTACCTTAAGAAAATGTTTGTTCAACAAGGTTTTATATTGCAACCTCTTGCATGCATTGCGCCTGTCACGGCTGCAGCAGCATTTTGGTTTGAGTCTCTGGAAGAGACACTTGAATCAGCTCCATTAGATGAGATTACACACAAGCTTAAAGCCCTTAAGTTAGCTAACTCATTTATTTCAGATGCCGTAGTACATTTAACTAAACTTACGGCTAAGAATTCCGGATTCGCCATTCAGGCACGCAGAGCACTGTGGCTAAAATCCTGGTCAGCTGACGTTACTTCTAAATCTAAATTGCTTAATATACCTTTCAAAGGGCAGACCTTATTCGGGCCCGGGTTGAAAGAAATTATCGCTGACATTACAGGAGGTAATGGCCATGCCCTGCCTCAAGACAGAGCCAAACCTAAGGCTAGACAGTCTAATTTTCGTTCCTTTCGTAATTTCAAAGCAGGAGCAGCATCAACTTCCTCTGCACCAAAACAGGAAGGAGCTGTTGCTCGCTACAGACAAGGCTGGAGACCTAACCAGTCCTGGAACAAGGACAAGCAGGCCAGGAAACCTGCTGCTGCCCCTAAGACAGCATGAATCGAGGGCCCCCGATCCGGGAATGGATCTAGTGGGGGGCAGACTTTCTCTCTTCGCCCAGGCTTGGGCAAGAGATGTCCAGGATCCCTGGGCGTTAGAGATCATATCTCAGGGATACCTTCTAGACTTCAAATTCTCTCCCCCAAGAGGGAGATTTCATCTGTCAAGGTTGTCAACAAACCAAATAAAGAAAGAGGCGTTTCTACGCTGCGTACAAGATCTTTTATTAATGGGAGTGATCCATCCGGTTCCGCGGTCGGAACAAGGACAAGGGTTTT
Organism: Bombina bombina; assembly: GCF_027579735.1. Taxonomy (NCBI): domain Eukaryota; kingdom Metazoa; phylum Chordata; class Amphibia; order Anura; family Bombinatoridae; genus Bombina; species Bombina bombina. The sequence continues at coordinate 124,456,265 of NC_069504.1, read as the reverse complement.
ACTCAAATCTGTTTGTGGTTCCCAAAAAAGAGGGAACTTTCAGGCCAATCTTGGATTTAAAGATCCTAAACAAATTCCTAAGAGTTCCATCGTTCAAAATGGAAACTATTCGGACAATTTTACCCATGATCCAAAAGGGTCAGTACATGACCACAGTGGATTTAAAGGATGCTTACCTTCACATACCGATTCACAAAGATCTTTACCGGTATCTAAGGTTTGCCTTTCTAGACAGGCATTACCAGTTTGTAGCTCTTCCATTCGGATTGGCTACGGCTCCGAGAATCTTCACAAAGGTTCTGGGTGCTCTTCTGGCGGTACTAAGACCGCGAGGAATTGTGGTAGCTCCGTACCTAGACGACATTCTGATACAAGCTACAAGCTTTCAAACTACCAAGTCTCATACAGAGTTAGTACTGGCATTTCTAAGGTCGCATGGATGGAAGGTGAACGAAAAGAAGAGTTCTCTCTTTCCACTCACAAGAGTTCCCGTCTTGGGGACTCTTATAGATTCTGTAGAAATGAAGATTTACCTGACAGAAGACAGGTTAACAAAGCTTCAAAATGCATGCCGTGTCCTTCATTCCATTCAACACCCGTCAGTAGCTCAATGCATGGAGGTGATCGGCTTAATGGTAGCAGCAATGGACATAGTACCCTTTGCACGCCTACATCTCAGACCGCTGCAATTGTGCATGCTAAGTCAGTGGAATGGGGATTACTCAGACTTGTCCCCTACTCTGAATCTGGATCAAGAGACCAGAAATTCTCTTCTATGGTGGCTTTCTCGGCCACATCTGTCCAGGGGGATGCCATTCAGCAGGCCGGACTGGACAATTGTAACAACAGACGCCAGCCTACTAGGTTGGGGCGCTGTCTGGAATTCTCTGAAGGCTCAGGGACAATGGAATCAGGAGGAGAGTCTCCTACCAATAAACATTCTGGAATTGAGAGCAGTTCTCAATGCCCTTCTGGCTTGGCCCCAGTTAACAACTCGGGGGTTCATCAGGTTTCAGTCGGACAACATCACGACTGTAGCTTACATCAACCATCAGGGAGGGACAAGAAGCTCCCTAGCAATGATGGAAGTATCAAAGATAATTCGCTGGGCAGAGTCTCACTCTTGCCACCTGTCAGCAATCCACATCCCGGGAGTGGAGAACTGGGAGGCGGATTTCTTAAGTCGTCAGACTTTTCATCCGGGGGAGTGGGAACTTCATCCGGAGGTCTTTGCCCAAATACTTCGACGTTGGGGCAAACCAGAGATAGATCTCATGGCGTCTCGACAGAACGCCAAGCTTCCTCGTTACGGGTCCAGATCCAGGGATCCGGGAGCGGTTCTGATAGATGCTTTGACAGCACCTTGGACCTTCGGGATGGCTTTTGTGTTTCCACCCTTCCCGATGCTTCCTCGATTGATTGCCAGAATCAAACAGGAGAGAGCATCAGTGATTCTAATAGCGCCTGCATGGCCACGCAGGACTTGGTATGCAGATGTAGTGGACATGTCATCCTGTCCACCTTGGTCGCTACCTCTGAAACAGGACCTTCTGATCCAGGGTCCCTTCAAACATCAAAATCTAATTTCTCTGAAGCTGACTGCTTGGAAATTGAACGCTTGATTTTATCAAAACGTGGTTTTTCTGAGTCAGTTATTGATACCTTAATACAGGCTAGGAAGCCTGTTACCAGAAAGATTTACCATAAGATATGGCGCAAATACTTATATTGGTGCGAATCCAAGAGTTACTCATGGAGTAAGGTTAGGATTCCGAGGATATTGTCTTTTCTACAAGAAGGTTTAGAAAAGGGTTTATCCGCTAGTTCCTTAAAGGGACAGATTTCAGCTCTGTCCATTCCTTTACACAAACGTCTGTCAGAAGTTCCGGACGTTCAAGCTTTTTGTCAGGCTTTAGCTAGGATCAAGCCTGTGTTTAAAACTGTTGCTCCACCATGGAGTTTGAACTTAGTTCTTAATGTTTTACAGGGGGTTCCGTTTGAACCCCTTCATTCCATTGATATCAAGTTGTTATCTTGGAAAGTTCTGTTTTTAATGGCGATTTCCTCGGCTCGAAGAGTCTCTGAGTTATCTGCCTTACATTGTGATTCTCCTTATCTGATTTTTCATTCAGACAAGGTAGTTCTGCGTACTAAACCTGGGTTCCTACCTAAGGTGGTCACTAACAGGAATATCAATCAAGAGATTGTGGTTCCATCTTTGTGTCCTAATCCTTCTTCGAAAAAGGAACGTCTGCTACACAATCTAGATGTAGTCCGTGCCCTGAAATTTTATCTACAGGCAACTAAGGATTTTCGACAAACGTCTTCCCTGTTTGTCGTTTATTCTGGTCAGAGGAGAGGTCAAAAAGCTTCGGCTACCTCTCTCTCCTTTTGGCTTCGTAGCATAATACGGTTAGCCTATGAGACTGCTGGACAGCAGCCTCCTGAAAGAATTACAGCACATTCTACTAGAGCTGTGGCTTCCACTTGGGCCTTTAAGAATGAGGCTTCTGTTGAACAGATTTGCAAGGCTGCAACTTGGTCTTCTCTTCATACTTTTTCCAAATTTTACAAATTTGACACTTTTGCTTCTTCAGAGGCTGTTTTTGGGAGAAAGGTTCTTCAGGCAGTGGTTCCTTCCGTATAAAGAGCCTGCCTGTCCCTCCCGTCATCCGTGTACTTTAGCTTTGGTATTGGTATCCCATAAGTAATGGATGATCCGTGGACTGGATACACTTAACAAGAGAAAACATAATTTATGCTTACCTGATAAATTTATTTCTCTTGTAGTGTATCCAGTCCACGGCCCGCCCTGTCACTTTAAGGCAGGTAATTTTTCCATTAAACTACAGTCACCACTGCACCCTATGGTTTTCCTTTCTCTGCATGTTTTCGGTCGAATGACTGGTAATGGCAGTTAGGGGAGGAGCTATATAGCAGCTCTGCTGGGTGAATCCTCTTGCACTTCCTGTTGGGGAGGAGTTAATATCCCATAAGTAATGGATGATCCGTGGACTGGATACACTACAAGAGAAATAAATTTATCAGGTAAGCATAAATTATGTTTTTCCCTTTCTTTTTTTTTTTTTTTTCTTTTCTCCCGTCACCGATCACTTGCACACTCGTAACACCTTTTTTTTTTATTTTTTCTCCACAGCCTAGGGGTATCCCCCCCAATAGTAAATCTTTTTTTTTCACTTTCTCACCCAACACATGGATAAGTTTCTTAACACATCCTCAAAGACCACATCCCCAAATATGGCAGGCAGAAACAGAGACAAAAAAACTAAAGGCCACACTGAGACAACAGCAGAATTACACTCTGCAAGTAATTTGAATCCAGGTAGTGAGGTATTAAATTTGCAAAATCTAGTTACCAATATAACAGAAGCTTTGTCCCCCAAGTTTGACACCCTAAGATCTGAAATAAAGCATGACATAGACCTATTATCTCAGGAATTTAAGCAATTCTCTAGTAGACTGCAAGAGGCAGAGCAAAGGGTGTCGGACTTGGAAGACCTTACAGTTTCCCAAGGTCTCAAATTAGATGATGCAGGAATTAAACTGCAAAAAATGCAGTTGAGATTAGAAGACCTAGAAAATCGGTCTCGAAGAAATAACATAAGGATAATTGGCATACCTGAAGCGAAAAAGTTTGAGAATCTAACATTATTTATAACAGAAACACTAGGTCAACTCTTGGAAATGTCAGATTCTCAGATAATAATTGAAAGGGTTCATAGGATGGGCCCTCCTCAGCTGGATACTAATATCTCCAGAAGACCTAGACCAGTCATTGCCCGTTTTCTAAATTATCTAGATAAAGTGAAACTGCTGCAACAGTACAGGAAAAAACAACCGATTACTATTGATGAGAGTAAAATTTTGGTGTTCCAAGATTACTCAGTGGAAAAAGGAGAGATTTAACACCCATTTGCTCAAAATTTATTCAAAAGGGATACAGGGCAACTCTAATTTACCCTTCTAAACTTAAAGTAGATGTTGGAGATAATACCCATTTTTTTGATAATGCTAAAGAGGCAGAGCGCCTCTATGCAGGACTAGAACCCGTAGGATAATTCTTTATCAGTAGAAGCCTACTGGTTTAAAAAGAGCAAAGAACTTTGTTCAGTCCTTCCATTCTCTGTTTGTCTTTTATTTTTTCAATTATTTCAAAGTATGGTTATGGATTCAAAAGAAAGAATTAAATTCATAGAAAGAGGTTCCCTTCGGGATAGGGCAATTAGAGGGAGGTGGGCTCCCCCTCCTAACCATAAAATAGAGGTTCCAGACCCAAAAATCCTTTTTCTTTTCTCCCCCCCCCCCTTTTTTTTTTCTCTCTATCCCTTTCTCTCTCTCTTTCTCCCTCCTCCGGCTCCCCCCCCTCTTCTTTTTTCAAGTTTTCCTAAACACAAGTTAAACTCACAAGCTGATTGACTATGTTACTAGAAAAGTTCAAGGTAATATCATGGAATGTTGGAGGAATTTCAACTCATATTAAAAGGAAAGCTATAGTTTCCCACATGCGAAAATTACAAGCAGATGTTATGTTTCTTCAAGAAACGCACTTAAATAATGAAGAAACAATGAAACTGAAAGGTTCATGGATAAAAGAAGTTGTTTTTTAACCCAGTATCAGAAGGAAAAGGGGTGTGGCAATAATGATAGGCAAAAGATTAGAGTATGAGTTACTTCAGACAAGAAGTGACCCGGAGGGGAGATTCGTAGTGTTGAAAATCCGAATTGCTAAACAAATATACACACTGTGCAACTTATATGCGCCTAATGAGTTAGACTACGAATACTGGGATCTAATACAATCCATGCTATTATCTCACTCTGAAGGTTATTTGATTTTAGGAGGAGATTTCAATATGGCTCCTCAATCCCCCCTAGACAGAATGAGATATAATAGCAGACAACCAAAATTTAAAAAAGATAAATTAGAAACAAAAATATTTAAAAACCTTTGTCAGAATCTATCAGTCAAAGACATCTGGCGAACCCAGAACCCTGATATTCGAGATTATACCTGTCTCTCAAGGGCACATAAAACTCTATCTAGAATAGACCTATTTCTAGTGGATGAGAGGCTTTGCACAAAAAACATAAAAGCAGGAATCACATCCATAATTATCTCAGACCATTCACCTATCTTTCTCGAGGTTCAAGTGAGCAGTCTTAATAAAACCCCACCGAGGTTCAGGTTTCCTTTTTACCTAGCCAATGACATAAAATTTAAAAAAACATCTAAACGACACATTTAAAGAATACATCCAATTTAATATAGGCTATATTGAGAGACCGGAAATTTTCTGGGGTGCCGCAAAGGCAGTTATGAGAGGAGAAATAACTACCTATGCTGCCAAGCTAAATAAGAAATTAAAAAAGAGAGAGAAAGAAGCGACTAATTTCGTAGTAAACTCTTATAATCACTATCTGCTATATAAGACACCCTTCAACTGGTCTAGATACATTAAAGCTAAAAATGAAAGAGACGCTCTAGCATTACTTATAGAAACTCAAAAAGACCTCAGATTTCAGTCCAAACTGTATAGGTTTGGTAATAAATCTGGCAAGTTACTTGCCAGATTAGTTAAAGGGGAAAAAAAACCTTCTCTTATTGACAGAATAGAACAAGACACCTTGTCATTTACAAAATCGGAAGATATTTTAGAAGTCTTTACAAACTATTTCAAAGATCTTTATTCAATAAAAGCCTCAGATGCGGTTCAGGCTCAGAAAATTTGGAGCAAAGTAACCTGCCCCACAGTTCCAGAGGAAATAATTCTTAACCTAAATAAACCAATATCAGAGGAGGAAGTTAGTAAAACAATTTCTGAGCTGTCGGTAAATAAAGCGCCAGGCCCAGATGGGCTTCAAAATGAGGTCTATAAAATCCTAGCCCCTGAAATAGTACCGTATTTATGCAATGTATTCAATGACTTCTATATCAGGGGTAAAGTTATACCATCTAGTTTCACGGCCTCCTATTCAACTCTGTTGCTTAAAGGGGGAAAAGACCTAACACGAAAAGAGTCTTACCGGCCGATAGCTCTTCTTAACTCGGAATACAAAATTTTAACTTCAATTTTAGCTAGCAGGCTTCCAACTGGTCTCATACAGGTTATACACAGTGACCAAGCGGGATTTCTTAAATTTCGCAACTCAGCATCCAAAATCAGAGAAGTACTAACAATTACAGAATATTTCTTCCGGAAGTCTCTCATCAAAGAGGAGACGGGGGGCGAACCAGACCTGGCAATAGACGCAATTGACGCGGAGAAAGCCTTTGACTCAGTACATTTTAACCATATATTTTCATCTTTTGCTAAATTTGGAATCACAGGCAAATTTCTCAGTTTTATAGAAAATTTGTATAAAAATCCTAATACCAAATTAATAGTTAACAACTTATTATCATCAGAAATTGAAATTCAAAGAGGAACGCGACAAGGTTGCCCCGTCTCCTCTTATTTTTGATTTAGCTATAGAATCTCTGGCAATAAAAATCAGACAGTCTCTTCAAGGGATTACAATTTCTAAGCACAAACTAAAAATCGCCCTTTACGCAGATGATATACTTCTTTATATATCAAATACAAGAAAAAATATACCTAAACTTATGCGTATAATATCCAGGTTCGGGTCCTTCTCGGGATACAAAATAAATCCATCCAAGTCAGAAATCCTGTGGCTCCGAAAGAAAATTGATTCAGTAAGAGACTGCCCCTTTAAGGAAGTGAAAGATTCTTTTAAATACCTGGGAATTAATGTCCCAGCTAACCCCTCAGAGCTATATGAAATTAATATAATCCCAATTCTCTCTACGATTCGAGAGAAAATGAAAACATGGCGAAATTTACCAATCTCACTCTCAGGGAGAATAGCCTTGTTCAAGATGGTTCTCCTCCCTAAACTTCTTTACGTAATACAAAATATCCCTTTATTATTATTTGAAAAGGACATTCGGTCTTTTAACTCTGCGATCAGAGACTTCATATGGCAAGGGAAAAGATCCAGGCTTTCAATTTTAAAACTATCAGTAGGGAAAGAATACGGGGGATTAGCTCTTCCGGATATCAGACTATATAACTTGGTCTTTCTAGCACGCACAGTGACTGATTGGTTCCTCCAGAAGAATTATGTGACTAATAATTTAGTAGACGAAAATATCTGCTATCCATTCCTCCCAATAGGACTGGCACACTGTGAGCCCAAAGCACTACCACAGGAAATTAAAAAGCTTAAAACTATTCTGAACCCTATCAGAGCCTGGTGGAAGATAGGGACCCACTTAAAAGTTAATTGTAGCGTCTCACAGTATATCCCAATAAAGGGGAACCCTGACTTCCCACCGGGCTTGAATCTGGATATATTTGATAGATGGTCATCTAGGGGCTTAAAGAAAGTCCAGCAACTTGAAAAGAAAGACATGAAATGTGTAAAAACATTTGATGAATTAAAAAGGGAATTTAATCTGGCAAATAATTAGTTTTTCGCATATTTACAAGTAAGACATTATATCATTGAACTGGTTAGAAAGTCAGATTGGAATTGGGATATGGGAAAAATTGAAAATTGGCTCTTATTAATGAAGTCTGGCTACACATCAATTTCTTTCTGTTATAGAGCTATAAGTGGTATCAAGGGACTCCTCATCCTAGAACAGATAGAGCTGGGATGGAATAGACTAATTGTCCCTAATGATATAGAATCTAACTTTATTCAAAAGTCTATCAGGAAAGTTTCTCAGGCTACACTTTCAGCAAACTGGAGGGAGGCACATATCAAACTACTGCATAAGGTATATTTTACGCCAGAGAAAGGTTATAAAATACACAACGTAAATTTTTAAAAATGCCCAAAATGTTCCCTTCATGCAGCTGATCTAAAACATATGTTTTGGAGCTGCCCGAGAATCAGGCAATTCTGGTTTAAATTAGAATATTGGTTCAATAGTATACTGGGGATCTCCCCCCTGGGTCTCACACTTACACAAGTAATATTTTGTATAAAGAAGGAAGAGCAACATCCTCAGGGAAAATTAATAATTCTCTCAATCTTAGCAGCTATACACCTAATTCTGAAATGTTGGAAAAAACATAGGGCCCCCTCAATTTTAGAAGTAAAGAATTATCTTAAAAAACAATGCATCTTGGAGCAAAGGGACACCAACTTGAATAATGAAGATGATATTAGGCTATTTTTTAAGAAATGGTCAGTTTTCATTAAAAGCTTCCCAACAAATGAGATAGAATATTTGATTTTTCCATTTAGGAATTCAGAGCTGGTGCAGTACAATATCTGGTAAGAGGGGAGGGGAGAGGAGTTAGAGAGTTTACCCCCCCCCCCCCCACACACACACTTTTTTTTTATTTATTTTATATGTTGTTTTCTTTTTTTGTTGTTTGGGACAAAGAAATTGGGAGAAACCCAGTAAACTGTTTTTTCTTGTTTAAAAATGTTTTAGTTAAAGGATGTTTTCAAATCAACATGTTCTGCTTATAATGTCATCCTTTTGTTGCACTGTTTTTGTTAATAGAAATCTGTTTACTGTCGAAATAAATTATTAAAAAAAAACAAAAAAAAAAACACTTTACTGCTTCCATATCATGGGAAAAAGTGCTTCAAGTCCTGTAGTGGGCTCTTAGTCATGTCTAAAAGAGTTGGACTTTGAATATCGCAACCATGTTAATGTTTTCTCCCATACATACAGTATATACAAATATAATTACATACATACATTTGTGCACACATATAAACATATATGAATATACATATTTAGAGCCATGTATATGTATGTATCTCTACGTTAAAGCCCTTTGCTGCCTTTTTTTCCCTAACATCTGAACACTTATAACTTTTTAATGCAATTTTTTTTAAATAATTTTTTTTCAGGCAGTTTTAATATGAGTGTAATTACACTTTAAATGTTAATATGAGTGTAACTGTACTTTTAAATGTATTTTTGATGTATTTTGAGCAACTTTTTTTTCACGCGTAACCAGAGCTAAACCGATGCACGTTAGATTTGATTGCGCTCAAGCAAACTTGTTTACTTTCAACTTGTAATACACAAGCTATTTCCATTGCATACAAAGAGCCAACAAATACCCCAAATCACTTGCACAATACAGTTAACTCTTCATTCGTAATCTAACCCTAAATGTCAGAAGTATTTGCTTACGGAAATGAAAATGTCCTCTTTAAATATAATGTTTGTTACCTAAAGCTTTAATTACAATCATATTTATGAATTTAAAATTTTTATATAAATATAATAATAACTAGTATTTATATAGCGCCTTTCTCCCAGTGGTATTCAAATCGCTTTTTCAGCACTCGCTCTCAGAATTAACCAAATCGGCAGCTGAATAGTAATAGTTGTAATTATTACCCAATTTAATAGTACTCATTTTATCGATCTTGGAAGGATGAAGGGCTGAGTCGGCCCTGCCAGGATTTGAACCTGTGACCTTTAGATCTTTGAACAGGCTTTTGTAGTCAGGGCATTTTACCAACTGAGCTATCTCACCAGTGTTTAAACAAACAAACATCTTTATAATTATTTGTGAGGCGGTAAGCAGCTAGTCTTGCCAATCTTCTACTTTTCTATCATAATACAGATTTCAAATAAAATGGAGAAGCAAGTAATGCCAAGAAAAAGAAAATATACAGGAGAACGATGGGTCTGTTTTCTTTTGAGTGAAAATAACCATTAATCATCCATAGTGGTGTTTACATTCATGCACACTTTGTGTGTTTAAAATATTCTTTTTGAATATGTAACCGTTTAGTGCAGTTTTATACTTTTCAAAATTTTCAAAATACAACACATTGCATAAAAAGTTAGGAACAGAAGCAGAATTTAAATAGTCTTGATTTGGATTGGTCAAGTCCTGGACTAGACCAAGGCAGAACACTTAATTTGACAATGGAGGTATACTTCTTTATTGGCCCTTAAAAACAGCACTATATAATTCCCACCCAATCGTTTATCAACAGAGTACACAACATCTAACATGTGCACAATATCACAGAATAAATGGACATGTGCACTCAAGGACACTATACTTTCTTTAACCTAAGCAATCACTGGGTTAGATCCACTAACAGCCTCTAAATAGCTCTGTAATTTTATGGAGCCTACACACTATTCTTTAATAAAATGACTCCATGATGAATAAAGGATGCAGGTAAAGGCGGAACGCTTGTTTGTGAATGTACCCACTTGTAGAAGTAAAGGTCAAAAAGGTAAAATGATGGGTCCCATAGGGATCATGATCTTCAGTCTATTTCAAGATTGGCTTTAAAACTTGATAACAAGATAACCCAATCTCAATAACACAACATACAAAAAATTCTTCAAAAATTCAAAAGCCACAAGAAAGATGCACGTATCATTACCATGTGCCCCAAGAATAACAAGACAACTTGTTTAGTTTTAGTTTCAGAAAGAAGACTGAGAAAAACATGTGTAAGTGTCAAAGAATGTGCTTTTAATTCATTATAAAGAAAAAAACACCTTGATTTCATGTTTCAAAAAGGTAAGAAATGATTAGTACCAATAGTCTTGCATATTCATTAAAGGGACAGTAAACACTTTATATTTGAATAAAAAAAAAACAGTAAAAAAACTTTGCAATATATCTTCATTATTTATTTTGTTACCTTTTCATGTAAATTGTAGCTTTCTCTATTCTAATTCAGCTATATATCTTTCCTTTTTTTGGCTTCAACAGATAACAGACTGCAAAACAATGCACTTTATACTAACATTATGAGTGGCTAACTAGCCTTGTTGTCTGCAGACTTAAGCCCAGATTGGCTCATTTTAATAAGTCAAGTGGTGAGTAGAGTTTGGCTATTGGAAAACAATTGCAACAAACAATATTTTAATTTCAATACTGTCCCATTAAAACAGAATTATAGAAGGATCAATGGACACCTACTGGACATGAGCATTTTGAATAGTAAGGTAAATTATCTTTTACTAACATGACATGGATCTGAGAGCATTAGACAGACAGATTTAGAAAATGCAGCATTTATGTCATTCTTTTAATCCAGCTGAAAAAGGAAACTGCATATTCAAAATTAAATTAAACTGATGGCATAAAATGAGATTAAAGATTTTATTCTTTTGCAAGAACAAATACATATTGCAACCTACATTTAGCTGTAATATGCAATTTCACAAATAATGAAAGCGATTTTCACCTCAAACAACAAAGTTATAGCGGTTATTAATAAATACAGGTTCCTTCCCTGAAGCAAGTGTTGAGGAAAAAAATGTGTAAAATGAATTTATGATATAAAAATCTAAAACTACAAAATACTATGTTCTACATATGTTTGCAAACAGTAAATAAACTTAAATTAATATATAAATAAAAAAAAAAAAACAAAGTAAAACAAAATACGTGTTGTCTCCTAAAACACTACAATGCAGAAAAAAATGCTTAGATTACAAGTGGAGCAAAAAAAGTGATAGTCCAGGGCAGTGATGGCTAACTTTGGAACCCCTGATGTTTTGGATCTACATTTCCCATGATTCTCAACTAGACTGCAGAGTGCCTAAGCATTATGGGAAATGTAGTTTTAAAACATCTGAGATGCCAAGGTTAGTCGTCATGGGACTAGGGCAAACAAACCACGTTGAATAGCACGGGGGAGCTAAATCCCTCACATAAAAGACTTCTATGTAGCTGCGCCGTAACAGTCATATTGGATAATACTGAAGCACTGAAATGTCGTGGCCAAGTTAAGATGCTCTTGTTAAAATTTGTAACCATCCACTTACACTACCAGATGTACATTATTCCTAGCACTAGTGCAAAACAGTGCATCCTACGCTATTGATTTGCTGTACCTGTAATTTAGCTCACAGTCTCTTTAATTCCTGTACAAAAAAACTCTTAACAGTCTCTTTTATAAAATGTTGTATTGCTGGTCATTTATCTGTGTGAAGAGTGCTCATATAAAGTGCATAATGTGGTTCTCTTAGGTCCTGCTATAGGGTGTATGGTAGTCATACTGTTGAATTAAGACAAAGGGGCCAATTTATTATAGTGCGAGCGGACATGATCCAATGTAGTGTATCATGTCCACCCCACATCTATAAATGCCAACAGCATATGCTGTCGGCATTTATCATTGCACAAGCAGTTCTTGTGTGGTGCAATGCCACCCCCTGCAGATTTGCGGCTAATCGGCCGCTAGCAGAGGGTGTCAATCAACCCGGTCGTATTCTATTGGGTTGATTTCTGTCCCGGTCTGTTCCAGCATAAAGGCTCACGCGGAAACAGGGGCATCAAGCTCCAGTCAAAGCTTGATAATTCGGCCCTAAAGTGTCGTAAAATGAAGAAAGCATAAGACTAAACTAAAATGTATTACTGATTCTTCATTGCAGAAGTTCTACTATTCTGTTATTTCTGATTTCTCAGGTATATTTTAAGACTACTGTCTAAGAAAAAGTCTATGAATTCATTTTTTTAAAAATGAAATGAAAACAAATTTTAGATAAAATTTGAATATAAAAGGAATATACTGATTTGTGTTTTGTCTATGACTATAAGGCAAGGATTTACACTTCCGTTTACATTTCTTGGAATCTTATCATTATAAATGCAGTTGGTAAATTCTTACGTTATGTTTTTTTCAAGTCGGCTTGCTTGAGATCCAACAATTTCCCCCAATGTGCAAAATACCTGGCCGAGAAAGTCCTGTTAACAAAAAAGAAAAGAAAATTGTATATCACACAATTAATTTAGTTGTAAAACTATGAAAAACAACTCATTACATATCACTGTGTATGGTCTCAAACAACAATTGAAAGGTGAAAAGCATTTTATTAGGTTACAAAAGTTTGAATCACTTTTAAAGGGACATAAACCCCCTATTTTTCTTTCATGATTGAGACAGACAAAACCATTTAAAAAAAAAAAAAATTCAATTTTCTTCTATTATCAAATTTGCTTCACTCTTCTGGTATTCTTTGTGCAATAGTAAGTAACATGCACCAGCCTGGAGAACTATGTGGCAGCTATTTGAGAAAACACTACTGCCACCTAGTGCTCTTACACATTTATAACTTAGTTATAAACATTGTTGCAAAACTGCTGCAATATAGCTCTTCGGTCACATGCACATTCCTGAGCCTACCTACCTATTTTTCAGCAAAAGATACCAAGAGAACAAATAGCAATTGATAGCAGCAGACATAGCCATAGAAGGGAAGAGAGTGTTGGTCCAGCTTTAAAAGTGACATAGCACCCTTACTGTAATTGAATGTTTGCATTATTGTAATAATGTTTCTTGTAATAATGACTTAGAAAGTTTTGAACACTACAGTATTCCTATTTTGAATGCAACATTTACTTTAAGAAGTGAGTGCTTAACCCCTTAATGACCAACGACGTATGGAGTACGTCCTGCAAAAAAATGCAGTTAACGTCCAAGGACGTACCCCATACATCGTTGGTCTTTGAAAGCCCTGGAAGCGATCCTGATCGCTTCCAGCCGCTTTCATGTTATTGCAGTGATGCCTCGATATTGAGGCATCCTGCAGTAACACTTTTGAGCAGTCCGATGCAGAGAGAGCCACTCTGTGGCCCTCTCTGCATCGGCCATTGATCGCCGTGTTCATTGGTAGGTGGGAGCTGATCCAGGGAGGCGGGTGGGCGGCGTTCAGTGGAGGAGGGGGGTGAGATTGCGTGTGGGTGCGTGCCAGAAAGCGCGTGCGTGCACGGGGGTAAATGATTAAGAGGAAAATTACAGCTAAACACAAACACAGCAAAAATGTAAAAATAGCCATGGTCCCAAACGGACAGAAAATGGAAAAGGGCTGTGGTCATTAAGGGGTTAAAGGGACACTAAACCCAAAAATTTTTTTAATGAATCAGATAGAGCATACAATTTTAAGCAACTTTCTAATTTACTCCTATTATCAATTTTTCTTCATTCTCTTGCTATCTTTATTTAAAAAGCAGGAATGTGATGCATAGGAGCCGACCAATTTTTGTTTGAGAACCTGGGTTATGCTTGCCTATTGGTGGGTAAATGTAAGTCTCCAATAAGCAAGCGCTATCCATGGTGCTGAACCTAAAATGGTCTGGCTGCTAAGATTTAGATTCCTGCTTTTAAAATAAAGATAGCAAGAGAACGAAGAAAAATTGATTATAGGAGTAAATTAGAAAGTTGCTTAAAATTGCATGCTCTATCTGAATCATGAAAGAAAAATTTTGGGTTCAGTGTCCCTTTAACTTGTTGTAGCTACACATATACAGGCTGGACATTTCCACTATTTAAAAGGATTTGAAACCTAAAAAAATATTTTGTAATTCAGACAGAACAAAGAATTACAAAAAAATGTTTTCCATTTTTTCCAATTTATTTCTATTACATTTGCTTTGATGCCATTTTATTCTTTGTTGGAGAGATACCTAGGTAGATGTCTGGAGCACTGCATGGCAGGAAATAGTGCTGCAATCTAGTGCTCTTGCATATGGAAAACAACTTGCAAAACTGCTGCCATATAGTGCTGCCGGCACGTGCACGTTCCTGAGCTTAGGTCCCTGCTTTTCAACAAAAGATACCACGAGAAGGAAGAAATTTTATAATAGAAGTAAATTTGAAAGTTTTTAAAATGTGCATGCTCTACTCGAATCATGAAATAAATATGTTGGTTTCATGTCCCTTTAAAGGGCCATTATAGTCAAAATGTTGCATGCTCTAATTTGTTAGATTTTGTAATTTTGATAATATGCCCCTAAAATCCTGTGTGTTTAACCCCCACAAAGGAAAAGCGCTAGTTCCACATCTGAGTCATGCGACTGGCGCTGTTGATTGAATCAGCAGAGTTTTACACTTGGGACCAGCGGTGCTCTGCAAGTCCCGAGCTGTATTTTTACTGTGTGATAAACTCTCTTGTAGAAGTTAAACACACAGCAGTCAGCTTCAGAGAAACGAGATTTGGATGAAGGAAGGGACCCTGAAGTAGAAGGTCCTTCCTCAGATGCAGTCTCCAAGGTGGAAAAGATGACATTTCCACTAGGTCTGCATACCAAATCCTGCGAGGCCATGCCGGGGCTATGAGAAATACAGACGCCCTTTCCTGCTTGATTTGAGCAATAAATCTTGGAAGGAGAGCGAATGGAGGAAACAGGTATGCTAGACTGAAGTTCCAAGGAACTGCCAGAGCAACAATCAGAAATGCCTGCGGATCTCTTGACCTCGAGCCGTATCTCGGAAGTTTGGCATTCTGACGAGAAGCCATGAGATCCAACTCCGGCTGCCCCCACTTGAGGGCCAAGCTGCAAAACACATCTGAATGAAGTTCCCACTCCCCAGGATGAAAAGTCTGTCTGCTCAGAAAATCCGCTTCCCAATTGTCCACTCCTGGGATGTGGATTCACAGAAAGACAGCAGTTGTGGCTCTCCGCCCACTGAACTTTGAGTTCCCCCCTGGTGGTTGATGTAGGTCGCCGAGGTTATGTTGGCTGACTGGAATCTAATTTGTTAGATTTTGTAATTTTAATAATACGCCCCTAAAATCCTGTGTGTTTAACCCCCACAAAGGAAAAGCGCTAGTTCCACATCTGAGTCATGCGACTGGCGCTGTTGATTGAATCAGCAGAGTTTTACACTTGGGACCAGCAGTGCTCTGCAAGTCCCGAGCTGTATTTCTACTGTGTGATAAACTCTCTTGTAGAAGTTAAACACACAGCAGTGTAGTGCTTATAGTCTTACAATTACAGGATCCAGTGGACATGTATGAAATTGCAGCAGACAAGTAAAAACAAATGTGGCTTTTTTCCTATCTTCAACATTGGGTGGACTAGTCATTTATATGTATAAATCTACTCTGTGTTAAAGATAGGAAAATAGCCACATTCTTTACTTGCCCATTGAACTAGTGGAAATTTCCAGCATTAACAAAAATTATTTTATTGACTTTTTTCCTTAATATCCTACAATTATACAGAAAAAAACCTTATATTTATGCTTTATCTTCATTTATTCAGTATCTTTCTTCAAACCTCTTCATCCAAACCTTATCATTAAAAAATAATAATCTTAATACATTATATAGTTTCAAATCATTTAAAGTCTGTTCAGAAGTAATCTAATAGCAATATTTGTAGGTTTGGAAATTGCATGAAACAATACTACGATGAAGCACCTTTGGTGTCACAATGAGAGGAAACCACAGGGGTTTTCTACTTCATTTCTCTCTAATACAAAGTAACAATAATGTCCAAATAGTTTTGCGTTATTATAGGGTGTCCATTTTCTGTGCTTGGAAACAGAATAATAAAATCGGTAAATTCTGTTTTGTTTTCTTTCTTTACATACATACATACAAGGAAGTGACAATAAAATTTGTAAGTTATACATTAGTTGATATATAACTTCATCACAGATATAATGATCATATAAAAACTGAAAAATTTAACACCAATACATTTCCATCAAGCATTAACTCAATAGTACTCAGAGAAATGCCATCCTCAGTTATTGACTTTGACGAGGCAATAATTTATTGGATCAACTTAAGACAGCTGTGGTTTTAACAGATCTAAATTTTCCACTCTATCTAAATTCTGTTTTTTTTTTATTTGATAATTAACTGTGTTGATAGCAAATGTATAAAATATAATAAAAGGGACACTGAACCCAATTTTTTTTTTCATGATTCAGATAGAGCATGACATTTTAAGCAACATTCTAATTTACTCCTATTATCATTTTTTCTTCGTTCTCTTGGTATCTTTATTTTAAAAGCAGGAATATAAATCTTAGCAGCCAGCCCATTTTAGGTTCAGCACCATGGATAGCGCTTACTTGTTGGAGGCTTACATTTACCCACTAATAAGCAGGCATAACCCAGGTTCTCAACCAAAAATGGGCTGGCTCCTATGCATCACATTCCTGCTTTTTAAAAAAGATAGCAAGAGAAAGAAGAAAAAATGAAATTTATGCTTACCTGATAAATTTCTTTCTTTCTTGACATGGTGAGTCCACGGATCATCATCAATTACTGTTGGGAATATCACTCCTGGCCAGCAGGAGGTGGCAAAGAGCACCACAGCAAAGCTGTTAAATATCACTCCCCTACCCACAATCCCCCAGTCATTTGACTGAAGGGAAAAGAGAGAAAGGAAGTAACATAAGGTGCCTGAGGTTTATATAAAAAGAAACTGTCTGAATACAGGGCGAGCCGTGGACTCACCGTGTCAAGAAATAAATAAATTTATCAGGTAAGCGTAAATATTGTTTTCTTTCTAATGACACGGTGAATTCACGGATCATCATCAATTACTGTTGGGAACCAATACCCAAGCCAGAGGACACAGATGATAAGGGAGGGACAAGACAGGAACCTAAACAGAAGGCACCACTGCTTGAAGAACCTTTCTCCCAAAAGAAGCCTCAGCCGAGGCAAAAGTATCGAATTTATAGAATTTGGAAAAAGTGTGCAAAGATGACCAAGTTGCAGCCTTGCAAATCTGTTCCACAGAAGCTTCATTTTTGAAGGCCCAGGAAGAAAAAAAAAGACCTTGTGGAATGAGCTGTGATTTTCGCAAGAGGTTGCTGTCCAGCAGTCTCATATGCCAAGCGAATAACACTCTTCAGCCAAAGGGAAAGTGAACTAGCCGTAGCTTTCTGACCCTTGCATTTCAAAGAAAAGTAAACAAACAATGCAGAAGACTGACGAGAAAGTCCTTAGTTGCCTGCAAATAACATTTTAGCACTCGGACAATATCCAAATTATGTAACAAGCGTTCTTTGTGAGGAAGAAGGATTAGGACACAGAGAAGGTACAACGATTTCCTGATTAATATTCTTGACCGAAACAACCTTGGGCAGGAAACCAAACTTAGTACGCAGAGCCACCTTATCAGAGTGAAATATAAGATAAGGGGAATCACACTGTAAAGCAGAGAGTTCAGAAACTCCGAACAGAGGAAATAGCAACAAGAAACAAAACTTTCCAAGATAACATCTTAATATCTAAATAACGCATAGGCTCAAACGGAGCCTGTTGTAAAACTTTAAGAACAAGGTTAAGACTCCATGGAGGAGTAAAAGGTTTAAACACAGGCCGAATTCCAACCAAGGCCTGACAAAACAATTGCATGTCTGGCACATCCGCTTATGTAACAAAATAGACTATGCTGAAATCTGACCCTTTAGAGTACATGCCAACAAACCCTTCTCCAGACTATCCTGGAGAAAGTACAAAATCCGAGGAATCCTTACTCTAATCCAAGAGTATCCTTTGGATTCACACCAATACAAGTATTTATGCCAGATCTTATGGTAAATCCTGCGAGTCACAGGCTTAGGAGCCTGAATCAAGGTCTCAATGAGATAAAACTAAGGGTTCAATCTCCAAGCAGTCAGCTTCAGAGAAACAAGATTTGGATGAAGGAAGGGACCCTGAAGTAGAAGGTCCTTCCTCAGATGCAGTCTCCAAGGTTGAAAAGATGACATTTCCACTAGGTCTGCATACCAAATCCTGCAAGGCCACGCCGGGGCTATGAGAATTACAGACGCCCTTTCCTGCTTGATTCGAGCAATGACTCTTGGAAGGAAAGCGAACGGAGGAAACAGGTATGCTAGACTGAAGTTCCAAGGAACTGCCAGAGCAACGATCAGAAATGCCTGCAGATCTCTTGACCTCGATCTGTATCTCGGAGGTTTGGCATTCTGACGAGAAGCCATGAGATCCAGCTCCGGCTGCCCCCACTTGAGGGTCAAGCTGCAAAACACATCCGAATGAAGTTCCCACTCCCCGGGATGAAAAGTCTGTCTGCTCAGAAAATCTGCTTCCCAATTGTCCACTCCTGGGATGTGGATTCACAGAAAGACAGCAGTTGTGGCTCTCCGCCCACTGAACTCTGAGTTCCCCCTGGTGGTTGATGTAGGTCACTGAGGTTATGTTGGCTGATTGGAATCTGATAAACCGGGCTAAGGCTAACTGAGGCCAGGTCAGAAGAGCATTGAAGATTGCTCTCAGCTTCAAGATGTTTATGGGCAGAACTGACTCCTCCTGGGTCCATAAGCCCTGAGCCTTCAACAAGCCCCATACTGCTCCCCAACCTAGAAGGCTGGCATCCATATTCACAATCACCCAGGAGGGTCTGCGGAAGCAAGTACCCTGGGAGAGATGATGCTGAGAAAGCCACCACGGAAGAGAGTCTATTAACGCCTAATCTAGATCTACAGGCGGAGACAGGTCTGTATAGTCCCCGTTCCATTGTCTGAGCATGCATAACTGCAGAGGTCTGAGATGGAACCGAGCAAACGGAATGATGTTCATGGAAGCCACCATCAGACCGATTACCTCCATACATTGAGGCACTGACTGAAGGACAAAACAAGGGATACTAAACCCTATTTTTTTCTTTTATGTTTGAGATAGAGAATGCAATCTTAAGCAACTTTCTCATTTACTAGTATTATCATTTTTTCTTCATTCTCTTGGTATCTTTATTTGAAAAAGCAGGAATGAAAGTTTAGGAGACAGCCCATTTTTTGCTTCAGCACCCTGGATAAAGCTTGCTAATTGGTGGTTACATTTAGCCACCAATCAGCAAGCGCAACCCATGTGCTGAACCTAAAATGGGCCGCCTCCTAAGCTTTCATTCCTGCTAATAGCAGTAAATTAGAAAGTTGGATAAAATTGTATTCTCTATCTGAATCATTGGAAAAATATACAGAGGGCGACTCCTAGTGCAAATCAGTTGATACAGCTGTAAGCCCCAAATGATCCCTTTAAAGAGATACTCACATATTATGGAGCACACTATAGTGCTAATGAGGCAAGCTGGGTATATTATGGTGGCCCAGCGCACATAACACTCTGGCAAGCAGTGGATCAATGTAGCAAATAAAAGATAGGAGACTCCAGAAGTATATCAAAAATGAGTTTTGTAAAAATAAATAAATGAACATAAAAACAATCAGTAAAACACGCTACGCGTTTCTCAGAGCTCACCACTCTGTTTCCTCAGGCAAGTTCTACTGAAATATGACTGAAGTCTCCTATTTAAACCCAAAAAAACTAATTGGGATGTCGGTTACACCCATTACACACCCTTTTAATTAGCTCTTGCTACTATTACCATAGCAACTCTGCTGACTCCACCTAACATTCCTTAAATGGCATATACAACATGTTTTATATATTTACTACAGAGATCTGATAAAGATAACTTCGTATGTTATTCAACATTGGTTAAATTCTTAGTACAATGTAACAGATCAAACAAGAAGATAAAGCTAAGTACCATATACTTATTTTTATTTGGAAAGTATATAAACTACAAATAAATACAGTCACTCTATATTGTGATAAATATAGGTTTTTGGTTGATAGATTTATCTATACAAATGTAAGTGTTCCTTAGTTTTATAGGATGATCTGTTACATTGTACTAAGAATTTAACCAATGTTGAATAACATACGAAGTTATCTTTATCAGATCTCTGTAGTAAATATATAAAACATGTTGTATATGCCATTTAAGGAATGTTAGGTGGAGTCAGCAGAGTTGCTATGGTAATAGTAGCAAGAGCTAATTAAAAGGGTGTGTAATGGGTGTAACCGACATCCCAATTAGTTTTTTTGGGTTTAAATAGGAGACTTCAGTCATATTTCAGTAGAACTTGCCTGAGGAAACAGAGTGGTGAGCTCTGAGAAACGCGTAGCGTGTTTTACTGATTGTTTTTATGTTCATTTATTTATTTTTACAAAACTCATTTTTGATATACTTCTGGAGTCTCCTATCTTTTATTTGCTACATTGATCCACTGCTTGCCAGAGTGTTATGTGCGCTGGGCCACCATAATATACCCAGCTTGCCTCATTAGCACTATAGTGTGCTCCATAATATGTGAGTATCTCTTTAAAGGGATCATTTGGGGCTTACAGCTGTATCAACTGATTTGCACTAGGAGTCGCCCTCTGTATATTTTTCCAGTTTTCCAGATCTTTTCCATTCAAGAGGAGCAGCCCTTCTCATGGTGCACAGTCAACTGGGACACTGATAAGTTTCCAGACCATCTACCTAGGCATTATCGTTGCCTTCACTACATGTGAGTACAAAATCTGCTAATATATATTATCTACTTACAAAAATTGGCTACACTAGGAGGCGCCCTTTCTTTTTTTGTTTCTATCTGAATCATGAAAGAAAAAAATTGGGTTTAGTATCCCTTTAATTTATTTTGTATAATATTAATGGAATTGCAGCCCTTGCAGCATATTTGGTTATATTGTTAAACCTTCAGAATATAAAATAGGGAGATTAGCCATTAGTCCTCAAACATGTTTTTAAAATAATTCTAGACGACAGTCTAAAGTAAATAACATAAACCTATAACTAAATCCTGTAAAATGCCACATATGCATGACTTAAATATATATGAAAGTCAAAATAATTCAGCTAGATCCCGCACACGACTTATAACTTATTTCTAGTATTAAATTTACTTTTGGCTAGATTTAGAGTTCTGCGTTAGCCGTCAAAAGCAGCGTTAAGGGGTCCTAACGCTGCTTTTGGCCGGCCGCTGGTATTTAGAGTCAGGCAGGAAAGGGTCTAACGCTCACTTTCAAGCTGCGACTTTTCCATACCGCAGATCCCCTTACGCCAATTGCGTATCCTATCTTTTCAATGGGATCTGCCTAACGCCGATATTTAGAGTCTTGGCTGAAGTGAGCGGTAGACCCTCTACCGACAAGACTCCAGCCGCAGAAAAAAGTCAGTAGTTAAGAGCTTTCTGGGCTAACGCCGGTTTATAAAGCTCTTAACTACTGTGCTACAAAGTACACTAACACCCATAAACTACCTATGTACCCCTAAACCGAGGTCCCCCCACATCGCAGCCACTATAATAATTTTTTTAACCCCAAATCTGCCGACCGCACACCGCCAATCAGCCAATCAGATTGAGCTTGCATTCTATTGGCTGATCGAAACAGCCAATAGAATGCGAACTTGAATCTGATTGGCTGATTCAATCAGCCAATCAGATGTTTTCTACCTTAATTCCGATTGGCTGATAGAATCCTATCAGCCAATCGGAATTCGAGGGACGCCATCTTGGATGACGTCACTTAAAGGAACCTTCATTCGTCGGGTAGTCGTCGGGGAAGGAGGATGTTCCGCGCCGGAGGTCTTAAGGATGGAGCCGCTCCTCGTCGGATAGATGAAGATAGAAGATTCCGCTTGGATGAAGATGTCTGCCGGTCCGTATGTCCTCTTCTGCCCGGATAGGATGAAGACTTCTGCCGGTCTGGATGTCCTCTTCTGCCCCATCGGATGAAGACTTCGGCCCGGTTGGGTGAAGACGACTCAAGGTAGGGAGATCTTCATGGGGGTAGTGTTAGGTTTATTTAAGGGGGGTTTGGGTTAGAGTAGGGGTATGTGGGTGGTGGGTTGTAATGTTGGGGGGTGGTATTGTGTGTTTTTTTACAGGCAAAAGAGTTGATTACTTTGGGGCATGCCCCGCAAAAAGCCCTTTTAAGGGCTGGTAATAGAGCTGTTAACTTTTGTAATTTAGATTAGGGTAGGGTAATTTTTTTATTTTGGGGGGCTTTGTTATTTTATTAGGGGGCTTAGAGTAGGTGTAATTAGCTTAAAATTCTTGTAATCTTTTTTTATTTTTTGTAATTTAGTGTTTTGTTTTTTTTGTAATTTAGTTTAGTTTATTTAATTGTAGGTAATTGTAGGTAATTTATTTAATTTATTTAATTATAGTGTAGTGTTAGATTTAATTGTAACTTAGTTTAGGATTTATTTTACAGGTAATTTTGTAATTATTTCAACTAGGTAGCTATTAAATAGTTAATAACTATTTAATAGCTATTGTACCTAGTTAAAATAAATACAAAGTTGCCTGTAAAATAAATATAAATCCTAAAATAGCTACAATATAATTATTTGTTATATTGTAGCTATATTAGGGTTTATTTTACAGGTAAGAATTTAGTTTTAAATAGGAATACTTTAGTTAATAAGATTTAATTTACTTTGTTAGATTAAAATTATATTTAACTTAGGGGGGTGTTAGGGTTAGGGTTAGACTTAGCTTTAGGGGTTAATACATTAATTATAGTGGCGGCAAGGTCCGGTCGGCAGATTAGGGGTTAATACTTGAAATTAGGTGACGCCAATGTTAGGGAGGGCAGATTAGGGGTTAATACTATTTATTATAAGGTTTGCGAGGCGGGAGTGCTGCGGTTTAGGGGTTAATACATTTATTATAGTGGCGGCGAGGTCCGGTCGGCAGATTAGGGGTTAATAAGTGTAGGTAAGGTAGCGGCGACGTTGGGGGAGCAGATTAGGGGTTAATAAATATAATATAGGAGTCGGCGATGTTGGGGGCAGCAGATTAGGGGTACATAAGGATAATGTAGGTGGTGGCGGTGTCCGGAGCGGCAGATTAGGGGTTAATTGTGTAATGCAGGTGTCAGCGATGTCGGGGGCGGCAGATTAAGGGTTAATAAGTGTAAGGTTAGGGGTGTTTAGACTCGGGGTTCATGGTAGGGGGTTAGGTAAAGACTTAAAAAGTGTTTCCCCATAGGAAACAATGGGGCTGCGTTGGGAGCTGAACGCTGTTTTTTTGCAGGTGTTAGGTTTTTTTCAGCCAAAACTGCCCCATTGTTTCCTATGGGGGAATCGTGCACAAGCACGTTTTTCCAGCTTACCGCTACCGTAAGCAACGCTGGTATTGAGGGTTGAAGTGGCGGTACATTATGCTCAACGCACCCTTTTTCGAGCATAGGCTCAAACGGAGCCTGTTGTAAAACTTTAAGAACAAGGTTAAGACTCCATGGAGGAGTAAAAGGTTTAAACACAGGCCAAATTCCAACCAAGGCCTGACAAAACGATTGCATGTCTGGCACATCCGCAAAGTGCTTATGTAACAAAATAGACTATGCTGAAATCTGACCCTTTAGAGTACATGCCAACAAACCCTTCTCCAGACTATCCTGGAGAAAGTACAAAATCCGAGGAATCCTTACTCTACTCCAAGAGTATCCTTTGGATTCACACCAATACAAGTATTTATGCCAGATCTTATGGTAAATCCTGCGAGTCACAGGCTTAGGAGCCTGAATCAAGGTCTCAATGAGATAAAACTAAGCGTTCAATCTCCAAGCAGTCAGCTTCAGAGAAACGAGATTTGGATGAAGGAAGGAATCCTGAAGTAGAAGGTCCTTCCTCAGATGCAGTCTCCAAGGTGGAAAAGATGACATTTCCACTAGGTCTGCATACCAAATCCTGCGAGGCCACGCCGGGGCTATGAGAATTACAGACGCCCTTTCCTGCTTGATTCGAGCAATGACTCTTGGAAGGAAAGCGAACGGAGGAAACAGGTATGCTAGACTGAAGTTCCAAGGAACTGCCAGAGCAACGATCAGAAATGCCTGCAGATCTCTTGACCTCGAGCTGTATCTCGGAAGTTTGGCATTCTGACGAGAAGCCATGAGATTCAGCTCCGGCTGCCCCCACTTGAGGGTCAAGCTGCAAAACACATCCGAATGAAGTTCCCACTCCCCGGGATGAAAAGTCTGTCTGCTCAGAAAATCTGCTTCCCAATTGTCCACTCCTGGGATGTGGATTCACAGAAAGACAGCAGTTGTGGCTCTCCGCCCACTGAACTCTGAGTTCCCCCTGGTGGTTGATGTAGGTCACTGAGGTTATGTTGGCTGATTGGAATCTGATAAACCGGGCTAAGGCTAACTGAGGCCAGGTCAGAAGAGCATTGAAGATTGCTCTCAGCTTCAAGATGTTTATGGGCAGAACTGACTCCTCCTGGGTCCATAAGCCCTGAGCCTTCAACGAGCCCCATACTGCTCCCCAACCTAGAAGGCTGGCATCCATATTCACAATCACCCAGGAGGGTCTGCGGAAGCAAGTACCCTGGGAGAGATGATGCTGAGAAAGCCACCACGGAAGAGAGTCTATTGACGCCTAATCTAGATCTACAGGCGGAGACAGGTCTGTATAGTCCCCGTTCCATTGTCTGAGCATGCATAACTGCAGAGGTCTGAGATGGAACCGAGCAAACGGAATGATGTTCATGGAAGCCACCATCAGACCGATTACCTCCATACATTGAGGCACTGACTGAAGGACAAAACAAGGGATACTAAACCCTATTTTTTTCTTTTATGTTTGAGATAGAGAATGCAATCTTAAGCAACTTTCTCATTTACTAGTATTATCATTTTTTCTTCATTCTCTTGGTATCTTTATTTGAAAAAGCAGGAATGAAAGTTTAGGAGACAGCCCATTTTTTGCTTCAGCACCCTGGATAAAGCTTGCTAATTGGTGGTTACATTTAGCCACCAATCAGCAAGCGCTACCCATGTGCTGAACCTAAAATGGGCCGCCTCCTAAGCTTTCATTCCTGCTAATAGCAGTAAATTAGAAAGTTGGATAAAATTGTATTCTCTATCTGAATCATGAAAGACAAAAATTGGGTTTAGTATCCCTTTAATTTATTTTGTATAATATTAATGGAATTGCAGCCCTTGCAGCATATTTGGTTATATTGTTAAACCTTCAGAATATAAAATAGGGAGATTAGCCATTAGTCCTCAAACATGTTTTTAAAATAATTCTAGACGACAGTCTAAAGTAAATAACATAAACCTATAACTAAATCCTGTAAAATGCCACATATGCATGACTTAAATATATATGAAAGTCAAAATAATTCAGCTAGATCCCGCACACGACTTATAACTTATTTCTAGCATTAAATTTACTTTCGGCTAGATTTAGAGTTCTGCGTTAGCCGTCAAAAGCAGGAAAGGGTCTAACGCTCACTTTCAAGCCGCGACTTTTCCATACCGCAGATCCCCTTACGCCAATTGCGTATCCTATCTTTTCAATGGGATCTGCCTAACGCCGATATTTATAGTCTTGGCTGAAGTGAGCGGTAGACCCTCTACCGACAAGACTCCAGCCGCAGAAAAAAGTCAGTAGTTAAGAGCTTTCTGGGCTAACGCCGGTTTATAAAGCTCTTAACTACTGTGCTACAAAGTACACTAACACCCATAAACTACCTATGTACCCCTAAACCGAGGTCCCCCCACATCGCAGCCACTATAATAATTTTTTTTAACCCCAAATCTGCCGACCTCACACCGCCAATCAGCCAATCAGATTTTTCCTACCTTAATTCCGATTGGCTGATAGAATCCTATCAGACAATCGGAATTCGAGGGACGCCATCTTGGATGACGTCACTTAAAGGAACCTTCATTCGTCAGGTAGTCGTCTGGGAAGGAGGATGTTCCGCGCCGGAGGTCTTAAGGATGGAGCCGCTCCTCGTCGGATAGATGAAGATAGAAGATGCCGCTTGGATGAAGATGTCTGCCGGTCCGTATGTCCTCTTCTGCCCGGATAGGATGAAGACTTCTGCCGGTCTGGATGTCCTCTTCTGCCCCATCGGATGAAGACTTCGGCCCGGTTGGGTGAAGACGACTCAAGGTAGGGAGATCTTCATGGGGGTAGTGTTAGGTTTATTTAAGGGGGGTTTGGGTTAGAGTATGGGTATGTGGGTGGTGGGTTGTAATGTTGGGGGGTGGTATTGTGTGTTTTTTTACAGGCAAAAGAGTTGATTACTTTGGGGCATGCCCCGCAAAAAGCCCTTTTAAGGGCTGGTAATAGAGCTGTTAACTTTTGTAATTTAGATTAGGGTAGGGTAATTTTTTTTATTTTGGGGGGCTTTGTTATTTTATTAGGGGGCTTAGAGTAGGTGTAATTAGCTTAAAATTCTTGTAATCTTTTTTTATTTTTTGTAATTTAGTGTTTTGTTTTGTTTTGTAATTTAGTTTAGTTTATTTAATTGTAGGTAATTGTAGGTAATTTATTTAATTTATTTAATTATAGTGTAGTGTTAGATTTAATTGTAACTTAGGTTAGGATTTATTTTACAGGTAATTTTGTAATTATTTTAACTAGGTAGCTATTAAATAGTTAATAACTATTTAATAGCTATTGTACCTAGTTAAAATAAATACAAAGTTGCCTGTAAAATAAATATAAATCCTAAAATAGCTACAATATAATTATTTGTTATATTGTAGCTATATTAGGGTTTATTTTACAGGTAAGTATTTAGTTTTAAATAGAAATACTTTAGTTAATAAGATTTAATTTACTTCGTTAGATTAAAATTATATTTAATTTAGGGGGTTGTAGGGTTAGGGTTAGACTTAGCTTTAAGGGTTAATACATTAATTATAGTGGCGGCAAGGTCCGGTCGGCAGATTAGGGGTTAATACTTGAAATTAGGTGGCGGCAATGTTAGGGAGGGCAGATTAGGGGTTAATACTATTTATTATAAGGTTTGCGAGGCGGGAGTGCTGCGGTTTAGGGGTTAATACATTTATTATAGTGGCGGCGAGGTCCGGTCAGCAGATTAGGGGTTAATAAGTGTAGGTAAGGTAGCGGCGACGTTGGGGGGGCAGATTAGGGGTTAATAAATATAATATAGGAGTCTGCGATGTTGGGGGCAGCAGATTAGGGGTACATAGGGATAATGTAGGTGGCGGTGGTGTCCGGAGCGGCAGATTAGGGGTTAATTGTGTAATGCAGGTGTCAGCGATGTCGGGGGCGGCAGATTAGCGGTTAATAAGTGTAAGGTTAGGGGTGTTTAGACTCGGGGTTCATGGTAGGGGGTTAGGTGCAGACTTAGAAAGTGTTTCCCCATAGGAAACAATGGGGCTGCGTTGGGAGCTGAACGCTGTTTTTTTGCAGATGTTAGGTTTTTTTTCAGCCAAAACTGCCCCATTGTTTCCTATGGGGGAATCGGGCACAAGCACGTTTTTTCAGCTTACCGCTACCGTAAGCAACGCTGGTATTGAGGGTTGAAGTGGCGGTACATTATGCTCAACGCACCCTTTTTCGAGCCTAACCCAGCCCTTCAGAGAACTCTAAATACCAGCGTTGTCTTAAGGGTGCGTTGGGAAAAAAGCGGCGTTAGCTACGCGGGTCTTTACCGACAAAACTCTAAATCTAGCCGTTTGTTTTTTGTTATACACTGTGAAAAAAAGCATACTTAGATAGGGTCAGGAGATGCAATGCACTACTGAAAGCTAGCTGGTGATTGGTGGATAGACATAAATGTCTCTTGACATTGGCTCACAAAATGTGTTTAGCTATCTCTCAATAAAACATAGCTGCCCTGGAACTGTCTTTAAATACATATTTAACCCCTTTCGCAGGAGTTGAATGCATAGGATTTTGATTGATCCCATAGTTATATGCAAGCAAAAGAGCATAATAAAATATTTTAACACAAAATGGCATTTTCTATTTGCATTCCTGTGTTCCTTTAATAATTTTGGAATTAGAATATATTTTTCCAGTTATTATTATTATTATAATGTATTTGTAGAGCGCCAATGCAGCATTATAAAATAGGTATAATATACAAAAGTTAGCATTTGTAAGAAGGAAGCTAATAGGTGGAGAGTCCTGCCAAGAGTTGTACTGCTTTAGATCACCTTACATAAGTGATCTACAGGACGGATTGGCTAGTAGGCTTACATGTTAAGAGGGTCCAAGGGGATGACAAAAGAAGGTGAGAAACTGAGGTAAGAAGAGGTTAACCTACATTATATGCATTCCTGATCAGTAGAGACTTTAAGGAGCACTTGAAACTTTGAAAACTAGCGGAGAGAATTTCACAAGATTGGGGCCATTCTGGAGAAGTCCTGTAGATGGAAAAGTGAGGCTACATTTAGCTACCAATCAGCAAGCCCTACCCAAGTGCTGAACCAAAAATGGGCCAGCTACTAAGTTTTGCATTACTGCTTTTTATTTAAATTCTTTTTTTATTGAAAGAGAATCTGTGCATATATTACAACAATTTCGTATCAAATATCAATTTTGAAACATCAAAAAAAAACACAAGGTATTTATACAGACTCTTAGGTTTTGTACAAAACTAAATAAACAGAGTATAACTGTAAAGAACATCAATTTGTGGTATGTGTCCTATCTCAGTATGTAAACTTTAATAATGTGTTTAGGTACAGTAAAATCTCAACAATAGCATGTGGAGCACATGGAGCTAACAGCACTATCTCCCAATAGTTTCCGGCATCATTTGAAATGCGTCCATGATTTTTAATATATTCGTCCCAAATTGCTTGTAGCATAGGGAAGCATTCCGTATTACCACTTTTGTATGCAAAGTATTCCTCTAGTTCCAACAACTCCGTAAATTTATCTCTCTACATTGCTAATGAGGGGATGTCTTTAGATTTCCATGTTCTAGCTATTAGGATTTTGACACTATTGATAAATATTCGAAATAGGGGAAGAAGGTGTTTGGAGGGTAGTTGGGTGGATTTATTTAGCAACCAGATCTGGGGGTCTGGTGGTATAGTTATTTGCAGGATATGTTCTACCTCTCGTATAACATTGTACCAATAGTGATTCATTCGCAAGCACCACCACCACATATGTCCCATTCCACTGCCTACATGTCCACATCTCCAACATCTATTGCTAATTTTGGGAAATAGGAGGTGTAGTTTTCAGGGGGTTAAATACCAGCAATGTAGAATTTTATAGTTAATTTCCAGGATGGAAGCAGAGGTAGAGGATTTTTTAGTATTTAAAAATATATTGGCCGCTGTTTGCGGAAGAATAATTATACCTAGCTCTCTTTCCCACATCTCAATGGAGTATGGTAAGTTTTCTGGAGGAGGCTGGAGTATAATTTTGTAGATAATGGAAAGGGAGTGTTTTACCGGCGAACCAGTTAAGTATAGTTTCTCCATGTTAGTGGGTGGTCGAACCATGTTACATCTATGTACATGTGTGGTGATATAATCATGTAATCTCCTATAGGAGAACCAGTCCCTTGCCCAGTCATACCCTTTGTCAATCAGTTGATCTTGTGTGCATATGGATTCATTAGTAGTTATGTGATGAACAGATATATCCTTACCTAAAGAGTCTTGGGTATTTGAATTGACTAAAGGGGATATGGAGAAGTCAGTGTTGTGGAGTAGGGAAGTCAGAGGGCCCAGATTGGACGAGAGACAGGGATAATGTTTAGAAGCTAGATCCCATTCTAGGGCTGTTTCTCTCGTAACTGGGTTAGCGAGCATTCTTATTTTCTCATGGAAGTCAGGTCTCCAGCATAGACTAGCAAGTGGGAGGCCAGCATTTATGTGTTCCTCCAATTGGACCCACCTCTTCTGTGTCCCACCCACCCTCCAGTCCAGTATCCTCTGCAGTAATATAGAGGTTCTGTACGCCACTAAATCGGGTATACCTTCCGCCAAGAGTCCTTGGTAGGGACATTGTGATCTTATTAATTCTAGGTGGCTTCCTTTGCCATACAAAAGAGCTGAATAAGTTTTGGATTTGGGGAAGATATCTAGGGGGCAGAGGGATTGGCATCGCTTCCATTATAT
This sequence comes from Bombina bombina, assembly GCF_027579735.1. Lineage (NCBI taxonomy): Eukaryota > Metazoa > Chordata > Amphibia > Anura > Bombinatoridae > Bombina > Bombina bombina. Next base: position 124,425,799 of record NC_069504.1, on the reverse strand, counting down.
AGAGAAGTCTTGGGAAAATGTTCATTTTTATAGTGTTTATACGTCCTAGCCAGGAAAGTTTCCTTGAGCACCAGGAGGATAGGTCCCGGATAATTGCCGTTTTAATTGGAAGGTAATTTACTTGAAATATCTTGTCAAAAGAATCTAGTAGGTATACACCTAGGTATTTCATTGCCCCATCACACCACCTAAAAGGGCAGCTATTTTTAATTGATAAAACGGTGCTCTGGTAGGTTGAAGCCCAAAATTTCAGATTTGCTCTGGTTTATCAAAAGGTTTGTGAGGTTATAAAAGGTGGAGAGTTCAGTCAAGAGTGGGGGGATTGATTTTTCCGGGTTAGTCAGGGTTAAAAGGATATCATCCGCAAACAGAGAGATCTTATATATATCTTGGCCCAGAGGAGTACCTGTTATTTCTGTGTTATTCCTAATCTTGGAAGCTAAGGTTTCAACTAGGAGCGCGAAGAGTAGGGGTGAAAGAGGGCAATCCCTGATGGGTGCCGTTCTTTATTTCTATTGGGGGGACAGGGTACCATTAACAAAGATGCGAGTGCTAGGGGATGCATAGAGCGCAAAAATACGGTTCAGGGTAATTGAGCAAAAGCCAAAGGTCTCTAGAGCCGCTAGCAGGAAAGTTCAGTTGATGCAGTCAAAGGCCTTTTCGACATCCGTTGAAATTAGTACAGATGGGGTGTTTTTATTAGTGATATGCCAAATTAGGTGTATATTACGGATGGTGTTGTCTCTTGCCTTGTGGCCCTGGATAAATCCGACCTGGTCGTTATGTATGAGGCTAGGGAGAAGTCGATTTAGTTGAGTCGTCATTATTTTAGCGCAAATGTTTTATCTGAATTGATAAGTGAAATCGGGCGATAATTAGGAATTAGGTCTGGTGGTTTATTGGGCTTGAGTATTACAGAGATATGAGCTTGGAGCTCAGACGGGGAGAAAGCTCTGTTATCATCTATGCTCTAATAATATCTAAGAATGTACGGGGCTAGTATCTCTTTCATTAGTGAGTAATAGGAAATCCCAAACCCATCGGGGCCCGGGGCCTTTCCCAGAGGGAAGGATGAGATGGCTTCTATAAGCTCCTCCCCAGAGTATGGAGCATCTAGTTCAGTGTTTTGTTCTTTGGATAGCTTGGGGAGGGTTAATTTGGAAAAAATAGTCTGTTATATCATCGGAGTTAGGGTCACCTGTTGCATATCTTATGTTGTATAATTTATCGCAATAGTCCTTAAAGGCCAGTGAAATGTCATTAGTGGAGGACTTCAAACCACCAGATGCCCTGCTTATTCCCATAATAAATTGCCTATTTGTTCTTCTTTTAAGCTGCCGCGCCAGCATTTTCCCTTGTTTGTTAGCCCCTTCATAATAGACCTTTCTGAGGAATAGGGCCCTATTTTTAGCCTCAGTCCCCAGAAGGAGGCAAAGCTGAATGCACTTATGTGTTATACTTTCTATTAGTGAGGGATTTGTGGGGTATGTTTTGTGTATATCCTGCAGTTTAGTTAGGTCTTCTAGGAGAGAGTTAAGGTACACATTATTTTGTTTAAGCTTGGCGGATTTGAGAGCTAAAAAGCTCGCCTCTAATTACGCATTTATGTGCGTTCCAGATATGGTGTATATCTGTGTCTGGAGTGTCGTTCGTTTGGAAGTAGTCAATTAGAGATTTTTGTAACTGGAGGTAGATCAAGGGGTCCCTGAGTAGGGAATCATCTAATTTCCAATTAGCATTAAAGGAGCATGAAGAGGGCCAGTGAAGCTGACAACTGATTTTAGCGTGGTCAGACAAGGTTAGAGGGTAAATATCAGTGTTGGTAATATATGATAAGTTGGTAACATCTGTAAATAAATAATCAATTCTTGTGTATGAGTGATGGGGGTTGGAGCAGAACGTAGTTTTTCGTAGTAGGGTGTTGGAGTCGCCAGGCATCATGAACCGCCAATTTTGAGAGAGCCAGTTTAATTTGCTTAAGGGTCTTGCTAGGAACTGAGGATGAGCCTGTGGAGCAATCCAACCCCGGATCAAATGCGAGGTTAAAGTCGCCCCCCAGGACCAAGCTGCCCCGAGTGACCTCCAGAATTTTTTTGCAGAGCTGCAGGAAGAAAGGAGCAGGGTCAACATTAGGGGCATATACATTCACAAGGGTCTGTTTTATGATACAAGTATCCCACAACAATTATGTACCTTCCCTCCTTATCCTTGTGGACAGAGGTCTCGCGGAAAGGTAGCCTTTTATTCACCAATATCCCCACCCCAATGTGTTTAGTAGTGTGGGACGAGAGGTACACCTCGCCAAATTTTTTAAGAGCAACCTTAGGCTCATACCCTCTTTTAAAGTGGGTCTCCTGTAGTAATAAAATGTCCCCCTTGCTTCTCTTATAATCTCTTAGGGTCATCGTTCTTTTTTGGGGACTATTGAGGCCTTTTACATTGTGGGAGATAAACGTAATACTTGTCAGTTTATTATCCATAAGGTTGTATGAAAGTGTGTTTGGGAGCTGACAGATGTTAGTATACCATGCACATTAACGTGTGAAAGAACTGTATCTGAGACTTGACTGACACATTGAGAAAAACATAAAACAAAACATATAAACACCATAAAAACAAGCTTAAGCAAACGGTAAATAATATAAACCTTAACATTTGTAATAAGTGTATTAGACATTTTACAATACACCATACTAGGGGGGAAGAGATCCAGCCTAACTGTCAGGGTGCCAGGAATCAGACTGAGACGAGAAGTGCAAAAATAATCACACCTTTATTAATAGCAAAAAATAATAAAAAGTCCACAAGTCAAATAACAAGCCAGGAGTCAAAACCAGAGCTAGTAGTCAGACAAGCCGAGTCAGGAGCCAAAGCGAATAGTCAGACGAGCCGGAATCAGGAACAAGGAAAACAGCAGAGTCAGGAACAAGCCAGGGATCAGGAACCAGGAAGGATGTCAGAGAGCCAGGTAATACACAGGAACTCTCACAAACAGGTCTAAGACAACGCAAACGCAAAGCATACTGAACAGACTCCATTTAAATAATAAGTGATGACCACATTTCTTAAACTGCATCCTGTCTCACATGGATGATGCACACCAGTCTGGCCATAAAAGGAAGTGCAGGAAATGAGCAGCATCCCCCACAATGTACCATAGTCAGGAAGAGAGGTGAGTAAAATGGCTGCCAACAGCACATGGCAAACACAACAGGGAAAAAACCCTGACAGTACCCTCCCCTCAACGACCCCTCCCCCGCGGGAGGACAAAAGGCTTATTGGGGAAACGGGCATGGAAGGCACGGAGGAGGGCGGGAGCATGAACATCAGAGGAGGGAACCCAAGAATGCTCCTCCGGACCGTAACCCCTCTAGTGAACCAAATACTGTACACGGCCCCTGGACATACAAGAGTCAATAAGTATGGAGCATCTAGTTCAGTGTTTTGTTCTTTGTATAGCTTGGGGAGGGTTAATTTGGAAAAAATAGTCTGTTATATCATCAGAGTTAGGGTCACCTGTTGCATATCTTATGTTGTATAATTTATCGCAATAGTCCTTAAAGGCCAGTGAAATGTCATTAGTGGAGGACTTCAAACCACCAGATGCCCTGCGTATTCCCATAATAAATTGCCTATTTGTTCTCCTTTTAAGCTGCCGCGCCAGCATTTTCCCTTGTTTGTTAGCCCCTTCATAATAGACCTTTCTGAGGAATAGGGCCCTATTTTTAGCCTCAGTTCCCAGAAGGAGGCAAAGCTGAATGCACTTGTGTGTTATACTTTCTATTAGTGAGGGATTTGTGGGGTATGTTTTGTGTATATCCTGCAGTTTAGTTAGGTCTTCTAGGAGAGAGTTAAGGTACACATTATTTTGTTTAAGCTTGGCGGATTTGAGAGCTAAAAAGCTCGCCTCTAATTACGCATTTATGTGCGTTCCAGATATGGTGTATATCTGTGTCTGGAGTGTCGTTCGTTTGGAAGTAGTCAATTAGAGATTTTTGTAACTGGAGGTAGATCAAGGGGTCCCTGAGTAGGGAATCATCTAATTTCCAATTAGCATTAAAGGAGCATGAAGAGGGCCAGTGAAGCTGACAACTGATTTTAGCGTGGTCAGACAAGGTTAGAGGGTAAATATCAGTGTTGGTAATATATGATAAGTTGGTAACATCTGTAAATAAATAATCAATTCTTGTGTATGAGTGATGGGGGTTGGAGCAGAACGTAGTTTTTCGTAGTAGGGTGTTGGAGTCGCCAGGCATCATGAACCGCCAATTTTGAGAGAGCCAGTTTAATTTGCTTAAGGGTCTTGCTAGGAACTGAGGATGAGCCTGTGGAGCAATCCAACCCCGGATCAAATGCGAGGTTAAAGTCGCCCCCCAGGACCAAGCTGCCCCGAGTGACCTCCAGAATTTTTTTGCAGAGCTGCAGGAAGAAAGGAGCAGGGTCAACATTAGGGGCATATACATTCACAAGGGTCTGTTTTATGATACAAGTATCCCACAACAATTATGTACCTTCCCTCCTTATCCTTGTGGACAGAGGTCTCGCGGAAAGGTAGCCTTTTATTCACCAATATCCCCACCCCAATGTGTTTAGTAGTGTGGGACGAGAGGTACACCTCGCCAAATTTTTAAGAGCAACCTTAGGCTCATACCCTCTTTTAAAGTGGGTCTCCTGTAGTAATAAAATGTCCCCCTTGCTTCTCTTATAATCTCTTAGGGTCATCGTTCTTTTTTGGGGACTATTGAGGCCTTTTACATTGTGGGAGATAAACTTAATACTTGTCAGTTTATTATCCATAAGGTTGTATGAAAGTGTGTTTGGGAGCTGACAGATGTTAGTATACCATGCACATTAACGTGTGAAAGAACTGTATCTGAGACTTGACTGACACATTGAGAAAAACATAAAACAAAACATATAAACACCATAAAAACAAGCTTAAGCAAACGGTAAATAATATAAACCTTAACATTTGTAATAAGTGTATTAGACATTTTACAATACACCATACTAGGGGGGAAGAGATCCAGCCTAACTGTCAGGGTGCCAGGAATCAGACTGAGACGAGAAGTGCAAAAATAATCACACCTTTATTAATAGCAAAAAATAATAAAAAGTCCACAAGTCAAATAACAAGCCAGGAGTCAAAACCAGAGCTAGTAGTCAGACAAGCCGAGTCAGGAGCCAAAGCGAATAGTCAGACGAGCCGGAATCAGGAACAAGGAAAACAGCAGAGTCAGGAACAAGCCAGGGATCAGGAACCAGGAAGGATGTCAGAGAGCCAGGTAATACACAGGAACTCTCACAAACAGGTCTAAGACAACGCAAACGCAAAGCATACTGAACAGACTCCCTTTAAATAATAAGTGATGACCACATTTCTTAAACTGCATCCTGTCTCACATGGATGATGCACACCAGTCTGGCCATAAAAGGAAGTGCAGGAAATGAGCAGCATCCCCCACAATGTACCATAGTCAGGAAGAGAGGTGAGTAAAATGGCTGCCAACAGCACATGGCAAACACAACAGGGAAAAAACCCTGACAGTACCCTCCCCTCAACGACCCCTCCCCCGCGGGAGGACAAAAGGCTTATTGGGGAAACGGGCATGGAAGGCACGGAGGAGGGCGGGAGCATGAACATCAGAGGAGGGAACCCAAGAATGCTCCTCCGGACTGTAACCCCTCTAGTGAACCAAATACTGTACACGGCCCCTGGACATACAAGAGTCAATAAGTATGGAGCATCTAGTTCAGTGTTTTGTTCTTTGTATAGCTTGGGGAGGGTTAATTTGGAAAAAATAGTCTGTTATATCATCGGAGTTAGGGTCACCTGTTGCATATCTTATGTTGTATAATTTATCGCAATAGTCCTTAAAGGCCAGTGAAATGTCATTAGTGGAGGACTTCAAACCACCAGATGCCCTGCGTATTCCCATAATAAATTGCCTATTTGTTCTCCTTTTAAGCTGCCGCGCCAGCATTTTCCCTTGTTTGTTAGCCCCTTCATAATAGACCTTTCTGAGGAATAGGGCCCTATTTTTAGCCTCAGTTCCCAGAAGGAGGCAAAGCTGAATGCACTTATGTGTTATACTTTCTATTAGTGAGGGATTTGTGGGGTATGTTTTGTGTATATCCTGCAGTTTAGTTAGGTCTTCTAGGAGAGAGTTAAGGTACACATTCTTTTGTTTAAGCTTGGCGGATTTGAGAGCTAAAAAGCTCGCCTCTAATTACGCATTTATGTGCGTTCCAGATATGGTGTATATCTGTGTCTGGAGTGTCGTTCGTTTGGAAGTAGTCAATTAGAGATTTTTGTAACTGGAGGTAGATCAAGGGGTCCCTGAGTAGGGAATCATCTAATTTCCAATTGGCATTAAAGGAGCATGAAGAGGGCCAGTGAAGCTGACAACTGATTTTAGCGTGGTCAGACAAGGTTAGAGGGTAAATATCAGTGTTGGTAATATATGATAAGTTGGTAAAATCTGTAAATAAATAATCAATTCTTGTGTATGAGTGATGGGGGTTGGAGCAGAACGTAGTTTTTCGTAGTAGGGTGTTGGAGTCGCCAGGCATCATGAACCGCCAATTTTGAGAGAGCCAGTTTAATTTGCTTAAGGGTCTAGACATTTTACAATACACCATACTAGGGGGGAAGAAATCCAGCCTAACTGTCAGGGTGCCAGGAATCAGACTGAGACGAGAAGTGCAAAAATAATCACACCTTTATTAATAGCAAAAAATAATAAAAAGTCCACAAGTCAAATAACAAGCCAGGAGTCAAAACCAGAGCTAGTAGTCAGACAAGCCGAGTCAGGAGCCAAAGCGAATAGTCAGACGAGCCGGAATCAGGAACAAGGAAAACAGCAGAGTCAGGAACAAGCCAGGGATCAGGAACCAGGAAGGATGTCAGAGAGCCAGGTAATACACAGGAACTCTCACAAACAGGTCTAAGACAACGCAAACGCAAAGCATACTGAACAGACTCCCTTTAAATAATAAGTGATGACCACAATTCTTAAACTGCATCCTATCTCACATGGATGATGCACAGCAGTCTGGCCATAAAAGGAAGTGCAGGAAATGAGCAGCATCCCCCACAATGTACCATAGTCAGGAAGAGAGGTGAGTAAAATGGCTGCCAACAGCACATGGCAAACACAACAGGGAAAAAACCCTGACAGTACCCTCCCCTCAACGACCCCTCCCCCGCGGGAGGACAAAAGGCTTATTGGGGAAACGGGCATGGACGGCACGGAGGAGGGCGGGAGCATGAACATCAGAGGAGGGAACCCAAGAATGCTCCTCCGGACCGTAACCCCTCTAGTGAACCAAATACTGTACACGGCCCCTGGACATACGAGAGTCAATAATGCTGCTGACCTCATACTCCTCATGGTTGTCAATAAAAGATAGGATGGGGACGAGGCAACACAGTGGTAAACCGATTACAGACCAATGGTTTCAAGAGGGGGACATAAAAAAACATTTGAGATGCGCATAGCAGGAGGAAGGTCAAGAGCGGAGGCCACAGGATTAACCCGTAGGAGTATTCGAAAAGGACCAACATAAAGGGGAGCCAATTTATTGGAAGGCACGTGAAGGTTTAAGTTGCGGGAGGACAGTCAAACTCTATCACCAACCTGGTAGGAAGGTGCAGGCAGACGCCTACGATCAGCCTGGAACTTTTGGTGCTGCATAGAACGATGAAGGCAATCCTGAATCTGCACCCACGTGGAACGGAGTTGCCGGAGATGCTCCTCCAAAGTCGGAATACCCTGACACATGAATGAATCGGGCAACAAGGATGGTTGAAACCCATAATTCGCCATGAACTGGGATAACTTGGAGGAAGCATTACTAGCACTATTACGAGCAAACTCTGCCCAAGGTAACAGTTTTAGAAAAACGGTCAACCACCATAAGGATAACAGTATTGCAGATAATAGAATATGGTAAACTAAGCGCTGTAGGATCCTAATGCTCTCCTCCAAATAGTCCCCTAGCGGACTGGATGTAAACAGAGTAATAGATAATGAAGGGAGCGCTTAAAGCTTAATAGGAAATTAAATAGAACGGCAATACTTAAAACTGCAGATATCTAATAGTGGATAAAGATATGTGAAACGGATGACCGCGGTCTAAAATTAAAATTAAAATTGAAATTTTAATACAACAATCTTAGGTTAAAAAACAATCTTAGGTTAAAAACAACAATCTTAGGTTAAAAAACAATCTTAGGTTAAAAACTTGGAGGAAGCATTAATAGCACTATTACGAGCAAACTCTGCCCAAGGTAACAGTTTTAGAAAAACGGTCAACCACCATAAGGATAACAGTATTGCCATTGGAAACAGGGAGCTCGACAATGAAGTCCATGGAAAGATGTGTCCAAGGACGCTCACCATTAGCAATAGGTTGAAGAAGACCCACAGGAAGACGTCGAGGAGTCTTATTCTGTGCACAAACTGAGTAGGAGGCAACATACGCAGCAACATCAGAACGAAGACCTGGCCACCAGAATTGTCGAGTGACAGACCTAATCATTTGGTTCTTGCCTGGGTGACCAGCGAGTGTGCAAAAGTTTAGTTCGAAGATTGTCAGGAACAAAACCCTTACCACTAGGTTTCTCAGGAGGTGCATTGGTTTGTGCAGCCAGGATCTCCTCCCCCAAGGGACAAGTCAAATTAGTACGTATGGTAGCCAAAATATGGTCAGGAGGTATAACAGGAGTAGGTACAGACTCCTCCTTGGACAGAGGCGAAAATTGTTGAGAGAGGGCATCAGCCCTAACATTCTTACTACCAGGCAGGTAGGAGACCACATAATTAAACTGAGACAAAAATAGCACCCATCTGGCCTGTCGGGGCGACAAACGTTTTGCTTCAGATAGATAAGTTAAATTCTTGTGGTCAGTAAGAATGAGCACTGACACGCTTGTACCCTCGAGAAGATGCCTCCATTCCTTGAGTGCCAAAATTATGGCCAGTAATTCCCTGTCACCAATTTCATAATTGCACTCCGCTGGAGACAATTTCTTAGAGAAGAAACCACACGGATGCAAGGAACCATCAGGCGTAGGACGTTGAGACAAGAGGGCACCTACTCCAGTCTCAGACGCATCAACCTCAAGAACGAAAGGCAGGATAGGGTTAGGATAAACCAGAACTGGAGCAGCAGCAAAGGCAGTCTTAAGACTATCAAAGGCCTTAATGGCAGTAGGTGATCAACGGAGTGGATCATTCTCCTTACGGGTCATGTCTAGGATAGGTTTGACCAAGGAAGAAAAGTTTTTAATAAACTTTCTATAGTAATTGGCAAACCCCAAAAAACGCTGAATAGAACGAAGACCAACTGGGCGAGGCCACTGAAGAACTGCAGATAACTTGTCAGGATCCATGGAGAACCCTGCAATGGAGATAACATAACCTAGGAAGGTTACTTGAGTCTGATGGAACTCACATTTCTCGAGTTTACAAAACAGGCCGTTCTCACGTAGTCTCTGAAGAACCCGTGTAACATCAGAATGATGAGCCTCAAGTGTGGGTGAGTGTATGAGGATGTCATCTAAGTACACCACAACACACTGTTGCAACATATCTCATAGGACATCATTAATAAATTCCTGAAAAACAGCAGGAGCATTGTGCTTTTTGAGCCAGGGATAACCCAAAACAACCAGAAAATGTGGAGAGTTTATCACCTGTAACTGGAGGGTTTCAAAATGGAGAGCCCCAACAGACATGGACAACGGAGCAGTTTCGTGAGTAACGAGTGCGGGCTGAAAGGGCCTGCCATCAATGGCCTCAATAGCAAGCGGAACAGACCGAGGCAAAACAGGAATGGAGTGCTTTAACATAAAAGCACGGTCAATGAAATAGCCCGCAGCACCAGAGTCAACAAGAGCCTGAGTGACTATGGAGGAGTCCACCCAGGAAAGGACAACCGTGACCAAAGGTTTCTCCTTAAGCGGTTCCGGGGATGAGGATAAACCACCCAAGGTCTGCCCCAGACAGGACCTTAGGTGTGAGCGTTTCCCGGCCGTGTAGGACAAGACTTCAAAAGGTGGCCCTGTAACCCACAATAGAGGCAGAGCCCCTCCCTTCTCCTAAAGGCCCTCTCCACCGCAGAGAGATGCGTGAATCCCAACTGCATCGGCTCAGCAGTAGGAGGCATGGGAGGAGAGGGAGACATGGGTGGGAACCAATATGTAGGAGACAACAGAACAGGAGGCTTCCGCAAGCGCTCCTTGAAAGAGGGTCTCTCTCTGAGTCTGATGTCAATTAGGATAAAAAAAGACACCAATGCCTCGAGATCCGCTGGTAAATCTTTGGCAGCAACTTCGTCTTTAATCGCATCAGAGAGCCCATGAAAGAAGGCGGCAACAAGGGCTTCATTGTCCCAACCTACCTCTGCGACAAGCGTACGGAACTCAATAGCATACTGAGCAACAGATCTTGTACCTTGCTGAATGGACATGAGTCGTTTAGCAGCAGAGGAGGAGCGAGCCGGAACATCAAATACCCTTTGAAAGGAGGCCACAAATTCAGGGTAATTGAAATCACAGGTTTATTAGTCTCCCACAAGGGATTAGCCCAGGCAAGAGCTGTGTCAGAGAGTAACAAGATGAGAAATCTCACCTTAGCTCTGTCAGAGGGAAACGCCTGAGGTAACATCTCAAAGTAAATGCCCACCTGGTTCAAAATCCCACTGCACTGAATAGGATCGCCTCCATATCGCTGAGGTAGATGTGCAGAACCGAACATGCTCCTGGTAAGCACAGGTGCAGCAGCGGAAACAGGAGCAGCCATAACTTGCGGGACACTTTGGTCCAAATGTGCAGTGCGAGTCAGCAGGGTTTGCAGGGCTAGTGCAAATTGATCCAAGCGGTGATCCTGTACATCCATTCTGGAAATGATGGCAGGTAAAGGTGGATACTTAGCACCATCAGGATTCATGGCCTTTGCGTAATGTCAGGGTGCCAGGAATCAGACTGAGACGAGAAGTGCAAAAATAATTACATCTTTATTAATAGCAAAAAATAATAAAAAGTCCACAAGTCAAATAACAAGCCAGGAGTCAAAACCAGAGCTGGTAGTCAGACGAGTGGAAAAAAATGTAAAAATGAAGCTCTCCAAAATGCCAAAGTTTCAGTGCTTTATTTTAGAAAGTGCAGAGTCAAACAGCCACGACGTTTCGGGGAGCTATGCCCCTTAATCATGTGGTAAGTGATAGTACAGGTACACCTGTTTAAATAGCTCACCTTGGGATTTTAACCCTTACAATCTTGTATTCCACATTCTATAAATGCAACAGCACCATCTGCTGGTGGAAAGATAGGTAGACCATGTACAAAAATTAAAAACAAAAACAGCTATGAAGCCCCTATACCAGAACCACATCTACACAAACAATAAACACTGCAATTTATTTATTAGAACTTATTTAAACAACATTAGGCTCCATGATTTAAAACCAATAATGCAGAATATAAGAACACAAGAGCAACACCAGATCAGTAGAACACAGACCAGTCTATCTCTCTATTGAGCCCCCTAGGCTCCAGGGTATCCAACTTAAAAATCCAATAGGATTCACGTTGTTTCAAAAGGATATCCCTATTGCCACCTCTACGGGGGGTCCTAATTTGTTCGATTACCTGGAACCTAAGTTGGCTAATAGGATGTCCCATAGGCAAAAAATGATAAGCTACTGGTGCAGTGAATACCTTACACCTGATGTTGCTCTTGTGTTCAGTGATCCGATCCCGTACCCTCCTAGAGGACTCGCCAATGTAGGCTTTCCCACATGGGCATTTGATCATGTAAATAACATAATTGCTATTGCAAGTAAAGTAGTCCCTATAATGAAATGTATAACCACTATGTGGGTGTAAAAAATAGGGACTCTTTATTATAGAATTGCAATTGCTACACCCTAAACAGGGAAAACAGCCCAAATTCTTTTTGGTGATAAACCGCTGAGATAGTATTCTACCAGGGCCAATGTCAGCTTTAATCAAAGAGTCCCTCAAGCTCTGACTACGCTTATATGCTGGCATAGGCATTTGGTCAAATTCAACAACCTCCGAATTGCAATCTTTCAGGATACCCCAATGTTTTCTGATAATTTTCCAAACCTGATCACTTTGTCTGGAAAATTCAGATACAAAAATCATTCTCTTTGAATCTTTTTTAGAAGACAACCCAGGTTTTAACAATGATTTTCGATCCAATTGGGACACCTGATTAATGGTGTCAACAATAAGATCTCTGGGGTACCCGCGTTGCACAAATTTGTCACCCATTTCTGAAAGTCGCAAGGGTACTAACGATTCCTCTGCAACTATGCGCTTAACTCTAAGCAATTGACTCTTTGGCAATGATCTGACTAATGAAGGATGATGTGCACTGCTATATAATAGCAGGTTATTCCTATCTGTTTCCTTGCTGAAAATATCAGTCTTGAAATTGCACCCATCCTTCAAAACAGTCACATCCAAAAAATCAATTGAAATTTCGCTATAAGTGAGTGTAAACTTAATACTGTTTGTCGAATCATTTAACTCCCTAACAAAAAGTTCAAGGGCTCCAACGCTGCCCAACCATATGCCAAAAATATCATCAATGTAGCGCCACCAGGTGGCGCCACACTGACGAAATAAATAATTTTCAAAAACAAATTTTCTACAAATTTTTCTTCTCGCCAGTACTATATGTACTGCCCAAAATTCATAAGTCCTTGACTGCTCCACCTGGGCGACCGATTGTGGCTGGAACTAACTCTGTGTTCTCAGGGATATCCATCTTTTTGGATAAACTTTTGAGACCCCTGGTGGAGCAGTCAAGTACTTTCATTAAGGATACTAATGATTTTTTGGTCAAATTGAACAACTTGCAACTCCAGACTGATAAATTCATTCTTTTCAGTCTGGATGTGACAAGTTTATATACCTCAATCACCCATGAGAGCGGACTGGGAGCTGTTAAACATGCGCTTTTTACTTCTGGTTTATATTCCATTTCACAGATTTGGTTTATTCTGCAACTGTTGGAAATTATACTTTTTAACAATTATTTTTTATTTGAAGACTTTTTTTACCTTCAGTTGCAGGGTACAGCCATGGGCTCCAACGTTGCCCCTAACTATGCAAACATTTTTATGAATCTTTTTGAAGAAAAATTTGTTTTTGAAAATTATTTATTTCGTCAGTGTGGCGCCACCTGGTGGCGCTACATTGATGATATTTTTGGCATATGGTTGGGCAGCGTTGGAGCCCTTGAACTTTTTGTTAGGGAGTTAAATGATTCGACAAACAGTATTAAGTTTACACTCACTTATAGCGAAATTTCAATTGATTTTTTGGATGTGACTGTTTTGAAGGATGGGTGCAATTTCAAGACTGATATTTTCAGCAAGGAAACAGATAGGAATAACCTGCTATTATATAGCAGTGCACATCATCCTTCATTAGTCAGATCATTGCCAAAGAGTCAATTGCTTAGAGTTAAGCGCATAGTTGCAGAGGAATCGTTAGTACCCTTGCGACTTTCAGAAATGGGTGACAAATTTGTGCAACGCGGGTACCCCAGAGATCTTATTGTTGACACCATTAATCAGGTGTCCCAATTGGATCGAAAATCATTGTTAAAACCTGGGTTGTCTTCTAAAAAAGATTCAAAGAGAATGATTTTTGTATCTGAATTTTCCAGACAAAGTGATCAGGTTTGGAAAATTATCAGAAAACATTGGGGTATCCTGAAAGATTGCAATTCGGAGGTTGTTGAATTTGACCAAATGCCTATGCCAGCATATAAGCGTAGTAAGAGCTTGAGGGACTCTTTGATTAAAGCTGACATTGGCCCTGGTAGAATACTATCTCAGCGGTTTATCACCAAAAAGAATTTGGGCTGTTTTCCCTGTTTAGGGTGTAGCAATTGCAATTCTATAATAAAGAGTCCCTATTTTTTACACCCACATAGTGGTTATAAATTTCATTATAGGGACTACTTTACTTGCAATAGCAATTATGTTATTTACATGATCAAATGCCCATGTGGGAAAGCCTACATTGGCGAGTCCTCTAGGAGGGTACGGGATCGGATCACTGAACACAAGAGCAACATCAGGTGTAAGGTATTCACTGCACCAGTAGCTTATCATTTTTTGGCTATGGGACATCCTATTAGCCAACTTAGGTTCCAGGTAATCGAACAAATTAGGACCCCCCGTAGAGGTGGCAATAGGGATATCCTTTTGAAACAACGTGAATCCTATTGGATTTTTAAGTTGGATACCCTGGAGCCTAGGGGGCTCAATAGAGAGATAGACTGGTCTGTGTTTTACTGATCTGATGTTGCTCTTGTGTTCTTATATTCTGCATTATTGGTTTTAAATCATGGAGCCTAATGTTGTTTAAATAAGTTCTAATAAATAAATTGCAGTGTTTATTGTTTGTGTAGATGTGGTTCTGGTATAGGGGCTTCATAGCTGTTTTTGTTTTTAATTTTTGTACATGGTCTACCTATCTTTCCACCAGCAGATGGTGCTGTTGCATTTATAGAATGTGGAATACAAGATTGTAAGGGTTAAAATCCCAAGGTGAGCTATTTAAACAGGTGTACCTGTACTATCACTTACCACATGATTAAGGGGCATAGCTCCCCGAAACGTCGTGGCTGTTTGACTCTGCACTTTCTAAAATAAAGCACTGAAACTTTGGCATTTTGGAGAGCTTCATTTTTACATTTTTTTACTATTGTTGGGGAGTTTTGTAGTGACTCCTTGAAGCTCTGACCTGTGAGTATTGCTGCTGGATGTATTGCACTATTTAGTCAGACGAGTGGAGTCAGGAGCCAAAGCAAATAGTCAGACGAGCCGGAATCAGGAACAAGGAAAACAGCAGAGTCAGGAACAAGCCAGGAATCAAGAACCAGGAAGGACGTCAGGCAGCCAGGTAATACACAGGAACTCTCACAAACAGGTCTGAGACAACGCAAAGGCAAAGCATACTGAACAGAGGCTCTTTAACCCCTTAATGACCGGACCATTTTTCAATTTTCTTACCCTTAATGACAATGGCTATTTTTACATTTCTGCAGTGTTTGTGTTTAGCTGTAATTTTCCTCTTACTCATTTAATTTACCCACACATATTATATACCGTTTTTCTCGCCATTAAATGGACTTTCTAAAGATACCATTATTTTCATCATATCTTATAATTTACTATAAAAAAATATAAAATATGAGGAAAAAATTGAAAAAAAACACACTTTTTCTAACTTTTACCCCCAAAATCTGTTACACATCTACAACCACCAAAATACACCCATTCTAAATAGTTTCTAAATTTTGTCCCAAGTTTAGAAATGCCCAATGTTTACATGTTCTTTGCTTTTTTGCAATTTATGGGGCAATAAATACAAGTAGCACTTTGCTATTTCCAAACCACTTTTTTTCAAAATTAGCGCTAGTTACATTGGAACCCTGATATCTTTCAGGAATCCCTGAATATCCCTTGACATGTATATATTTATATTTAGAAGACATCCCAAAGCATTGATCTAGACCCATTTTGGTATATTTCATGCCACCATTTCACCGCCAAATGCGATCAAATAAAAAAAATTGTTGACTTTTTCACAATTTTTTTCACTAACTTTAGGTTTCTCGCTGAATTTATTTACAAACAATTTGTGCAATTATGGCATAAATGGTTGTTAATACTTCTCTGGGATCCCCTTTGTTCAGAAATAGCAGACCTATATGGATTTGGCGTTGCTTTTTGGTAATTAGAAGGCCGCTAAATGCCGCTGCACACCACACGTGTATTATGCCCAGCCGTGAAGGGGTTAATTAGGGAGCTTGAAAAGAGCTTTTAGGTTTAATTTTAGCTTTAGTGTAGTGTAGTAGACAACCCAAATTATTGATATAGGCCCATTTTGGTATATTTCATGCCACCATTTCACCGCCATATACGATCAAATAAAAAAAAAAACTTACATTTTTCACAATTTTAGGTTTCTCACTGAAATTATTTACAAACAGCTTGTGCAATTGTGGCACAAATGGTTGTAAATGCTTCTCTGGGATCCCCTTTGTTCAGAAATAGCAGACATATATGGCTTTGGTGTTGCTTTTTTGTAATAATAAGGCCGTTAAATACTGCTGCGCACCACACTTGTAATATGCCCAGCAGTTAAGGGGTTAATTAGGTAGCTTGTGGGGTTAATTTTTAGCTTTAGTGTAGAGATCAGCCTCCCACCTGACACATCCCACCCCCTGATCCCCCCATGACCCCCCTCAAACAGCTCTCTTCCCTCCCCACCTCACAATTGTCACCGCCATCTTAAGTACTGGCAGAAAGTCTGCCAGTACTGAAATAAAAATATTTATTTTAATTTTTTTTATTTTTTGGCATAAAGTCTGCAGTGATAGATCTCCCCTTACCCCACAACCTCCCTGATCCCCCCATACATCTTTCTAACCCTCCCCCTCTGTCTATATGCCGCCATCTTGGGTACTGGCAGCTGTCTGCCAGTACCCAATTTGCCCCCCAAAATAGTTTTTTTTAACTTTTTTTAATATAAAATATATGTTTGCTGTAGTGTAGCTGGCCCCCCTAAATAATCTTCAAACCTCCCCCTCCCAGATCCCTTATTAAAGAACAAAGATGCCACTGCATCTAGATCGATCTAGTGGGCTGTAAATTTTGCGTGCATGATCGCTTCCAGCATTTCAGACAACAGAGGACGTACCAGGTACGTCAACTGTCATTAAGGGAAGTTTTTCCTATGACGTACCTGGTACGTCCTCCGTCATTAAGGGGTTAAATAATAAGTGATGACATCACATTTCTGAGACTGCATCCTGTCTCACATGTATGATGCACACCAGTCTGGCCATAAAAGGAAGTGCAGGAAATGAGCAGCATCCCCCACAATGCACCATAGTCAGGAAGAGAGGTGAGTAAAATGGCTGCCAGCAGCACATGGCAAACACAACAGGGAAAAAACCCTGACACTAACTAACTCTCGTGTTAGCATTATAACAGTTATAACAGTTAAAACAGAGGGGGGACAGTGATTCATTACTTCAATTTTCGGAGGGAGATCCAAATTGTTGGTCGAAGGGGAGGGTATGGGGGTCAGATAGAGAGCAAGCTATCTGGCCATCAGAAGATAGCCGGCACCTTATAGCAAGGTAAGGGTGGGGCCAGCTACTGCTCTATACGGTTATTAATAGTCAAGTGTTGCGGCAGATTTGTAACCTAAAAGCTCTCATTACAAGATGGCTGTTTAAATTGTCTACCTGAGGTAATTATAGACAGGGACTCTATACAGGGATCCAAGATGTTACGAGTTAGTGACATTAGCCAGCTGTGTAAGCAACAAAAAGTTAAGTGAATAACATCCCTGTGTGATTTTAAGGTCGTAAGGTTTGAGAAAGAGCAAGTTAACTAGTATACATCATTGTATGCTTTTTAATTACAACTGTCCCGAAATTAACAGTTCTATAGTTAACATTAAACACAACAGTAAGCAATATACTACCAGGTCATGTTTCCCCTCTCTCCTCTATTAAAGCAGGGTCTCTTCTACGTGAGGAAGCCAGGTATGATGGAAGAGGCAAAAAGAGGGGAGTAAGAACTCTGATGCTACCTTGAGACCAAAGGTTGGCCCAAAAGTGACCAAAAGTCTAGCGATCAGTAAAACAATTGTAGAATAAAGCAAAAGTCATTGGAAGTTGACTTGTCAATGCGGCAATTCGCCGTCACCTGGTTGTAAAGAGCTTGTCTTCCTCCTTTTCGATTGCACTCTGTGCCATTGAGGTCTTTGTTCTCTAGGGAGCGAGGGACCAGGGTCTATTGAGATTGGAGGGGTGCTGATGACAGTCTTGGTTGGCGGGGTAAATTTTAGATTTAGAGCTCTTGAGAGCTGATCAAGATTGTTGTAGTCCCTATAGACAATTTGTGATCCATTATGGGTTATTATCAAACTGAAGGGAAAGCCCCAGCAATATTTTATGTAATGTTCTTGCAATGTGTTTGTGATAAATTTGATCTCCGTGCGCCTCTGGATCGTGTAGGGGCTGAGATCTTGGTATATCTGTAGTGAGTGTCCTTGATACGAAATAGACTGGTGAGCTCTAGCTGCTTGCCAGATGTCATCTTTTGCAGTGAAGCGTAGAAACCTGATAACCACGTCTCGTGGTGGCAGCTTGGGATTGGGTAGGGGTCGTAGTGCCCTGTGAGCTCTATCAATGTCCTCATTAAGCAGAAGCGGTGAGTTTGGTGAGAGGTGGAGGAATAAACCTTTGAGGTAGTTTTTTAACTGGTCTTGGAGGATACCTGTCGCGGGTATAGGTTTGGGTATTGTTCTGTGTGAGCAGGGAAATTATGGATTACTGCTTAATATATTCAGGCCGAAATTCACATTGCGTGCTAGTACCCCCTTTATTTTATATTCCTCTTTTTCTATTTCTCCCTCGGTTATGGCAGTTCCTCGGACCCAAAGTAATCAGTTAATTCTGTCCCTGAAGCCGATTTCAGCAAGTACCCCAGTAGAGCCGATTACCTGGTGAGTCAGGCGCTATTGATATCTAGGCCCAACCACGTGGGCTCCGGTGACGGCTAGTAGCGGGTTGTCTGGGCCTCCACAGGGCTAACTTCCCTTAAGTGCTTTTCATTGGATCGCACCAGCAGTCTGTCCTATGGTCCTCCGCTGACAGAATTTTGACGGGTACGTGGCAGAAAGTGAGGAAGGTATGTGACTCCTGTCATATAAAAAATGGTGATGCTCCGGTAAGCCTCTGATGTCGTAGCTGATTGTGGCTGCTGCTCAATGTCCAGGAGGCTAGAGTGTAGACCTTTATAAGTCCCACCGGTATCGATTTTTATTACTGGGACTGTCCCCTGTCCATTCAATTAAAGTTGAGATTGTAGGCTGACACGGAGCTCTCCTAGTGTGCGATCATGTTCCTGCACGGCTTGGCTCCACACCCCTACATTACTGTTTTTTTAAATAAAGATAGCAAGAGATCAAAGAAAAATTGATAATAGGAATAAATTAGAAAATTGCTTAAAATTGAACGCTCTATCTGAATCATATATAAGACAAATTTTGGGTTTAGTATCCCTTTAAGCAGGTAGCATTTGTATCTATTTAGTGATTTTGTGTCCTAATTCATCCAATACAGCATGGTTAATATCAGTGTGATTTGTGCTTTGCTCACACACAAAACCAATGATTCATATGAAAACTTTTTTGATTGGACTCAGTCGTTTGAAAAGAGTTGTCTATGGTTACCAATCTCTTTTAACTGTGGAATTTTAGAAGTTAAAAATGTCCCATAAATGTGTTGTTAAATTATTTGATTGTGATCAGCTAAACAGAGTTGGCATATTTCAAATACATGGCTATTTTTTTCCTAATAGATAATGCAAAAATTGCTTTTGATAAAAAATGAAAGAGAATAGCTGACTGAGATTGTGTTGATTTTGAAATGCGCACATTGGCAGCTGTTAACAAGGCAATAATTATCAAACAATATATTTTGATCATCCCCTGTGTTAGGTAATTGACTTAACTGTGACAACAAGGGAAAAGTATAATGCTGTAAAACCTCTGGATGACAAGCTTGGGTTTCAGGATTAAAACTGTTATTGCAAGGGTAATGTGTAAGAATGTAAATGTAATCTTGGGTTTCCGGAGTATAACTGATCTATACTATATTAAGAACTCTCGAGTTTTGGTTCTGTTCTTTTTTAAAATAGTTACAAAAAATATCTACTGTAATGAACATAAGATATCAAATAAGACATTTCGAACTATTCTGCACTGTAAACAAGATAAGTTTTATGTTTCATTTTACACATTGCCAAAAACATAAACTCGCCTCTTTAATATTGAGAGAATGTTTTACAGTTATAGCTAAAAAATAAAATTGGCGTTTGTAGCTGTAGTTTGAAAAAAATAGAAAGTGTTTCTAATAGCAGACGGAAAATACAGGTTTGGTTTTTAAGCACACAGACAGAAAAAGCAGGCCAACTCTCTATCTAACACATTCGGATTGTTATAGTGCCGTGAGTCGCACTGTGCACCTAGATATAAAGCTGTCTTTATAAAATCTGTTTAATTTTTTACATAGAATGAGAATACATATCTATTTTTGAAATTGTGTCAAAACTAATGTATTTTAAAAAAGTAAAACTTACGTGTTTTGCTAGGTTAGGACTTTTACAATCAACATCATACCTAAAAGAAATGAAAAAACAATTAATTCTGGGAAACAGAAGATCCTCATTTTCTGGATTAATTTACAAAAAGTACTAAAAAAAAAATATATATAGTTACATATATAATATAGGTTGTTGAAAAAACAGCTTCATCAGGTTCAACCTTTCAAACATTCATGCTACTACTGTTAAAGGGACACTCAAGTCAAAATAAAAGGTTTTCCAATTAACGCTTTCCAATTAACTTCCATTATCAAATTTTGCACAGTCTTTTTATATTCACACTTTCTGAGGCACAAGATCCTACTGAGCATGTGCACAAGCTCACAGGGTATATGTATACTAGTCTGTAATTGGCTGATGTCTGTCACATGATACAGGGGGCTGGAAAATGGGAGAAAAAAAAATACATTTGTCAGAAAAAAAAATACTGCTTATTTGAAATTCAAAGTAGGTGTTATTGTATTTTCTTATTATGCACTTGTTAATTTTGTGATTCTACTGCCTTGAGAGGTCCTTTAACAAAAAGAAGGTAATAAACCCCAAACTGAAGTTATTTACAATTGTGGGGGCAAAAATCCTTCTTGACTACCAAGCAGATATTCGATTTCTCCTTGGAACAACAAGCTTATATACTGTTAATACTGTTTTTTTCCTGTATATCCTACACAAAAGTATCCACTATTTTTTTTTAAAAAAAAATAAACCAAAATACAATCTTCTGAATTTGCTAAAACAAATTGATTAGGCAAAGAAGTCCATATCCTATAAGAACCCCTTATTAGGGATTGGCAAATACGACGAAAGCAGTTCGCATAGTAGAACGAATAGTCCAGTAAACATTCGTTTTGGACATTTAAATGTTGATAAAAAATGAAAATCCATTAAAATTAGGTAATCTAATGTTATTTCCAATTTTCGAATGTTACTTTCATTTTTGAATGTTCATAATTAGATCAAATATCCACTTTTAAATTTTCAATGTAACCGATTTAACAACATTAGAACAAATGTAATTGAATATTACACACTTAGATAGCATTTGAAATACCATTACATTAAACGAATGTTAGAATGTTGTACAAACATTTGAAATTTGAAACCACCGAATGAATGTGTTAAAATTAGTTTCATTTTTCAAATGTTGCAAAACATTCACCCATTCCTACCCCTTATGTTTCTGTAGATGAAATCTCTGTTCTTCAAATCTAAATGTTTGACCTTTTGTCCTTTGTACAGTCCTACTGATAATAATTGCTTATATGGGCACTGAATATAGCTGAAAAACGTAATCATACCCCTTCTGGTACAGTGTAAAAGTTCAACCTCTCCATAACGCAATTCTCCATTCCCCTAATAAATGTTGTTACTCTCCTCTGAAAGTTTGCCAGTTCTTTAGTGTGCCTCTTGGAAACTGGTGCCCAAAATTGCACTGCATATTCACGGTGGGGTCTTACCATTGATATTTAAAGAGGTAAAATTGGTAGATATCATGTATAGTGCAACTCACACAAATACATATATTAATGATAGGGACAAACGCTAATGAATATGTGCAAAATATAGTTGAAGTTCAATGAATTTTGAGCATGACAGATATTGAGAAGACCGATATTCAAATATGATGAGGGGAAGCTTCGCAAGACATTCAATTAAGTATGATTTGTTCATGATTTTGTAAAACTTCCCAAATTTAGATTGGCTGGATTTTAATATTGCATTTCAGTGCAAATATACTAAATATAAAAGGTTATATTGCCTGTCAGACATATATAAATTATGGAAATAATTTTGCTCTATAGAAAATGATAAAATATGGTTTCTCAGACGAATGGGTTTTTTTTTTAATTACAAAAGCTTCTGTGTTCCATAAGTAAAGATACAGTAATTTAAGAAAATGCTTTAATTTGTCTAATTATGTTTTCAGTATTTTATAAGCCAATGAGTATTTTCTGTTTCCTTATTTTGCTAATAAATTTAAGAACTCTAGATACAGCTTTTATTATTTTATTTATTTTTCTTGCTTTAACTGTTACATTTCTGAGTATTGGATTTGGTTCTGTTTTTGTAACTATTTTTAACAGGTTATGTATTATAGGATATAATATGACCCATTATCCTTCCTCCAATTTCTCACTTTCTTTCTCTCTTTGTAAATTTAGGGTCCTTCTTATTTACTTCTTTATGGTACAGGTTATTTAAAAAATTGCTGCATGGGACATGAAAAATCACGCCAACTATCACAGGGGCTGCCCACAGGGAATTCACTGACTGAAGGGGCTGACCCTGTGAGTTGCAGAATGTGCCTGATAATAAGTAATGACGTTTTTCCCGGAAAGGAAAATTTACCTGGGGAGAGTGAAGTTAACAGTCATCAATGTTAGACTTTAAAAAATAAATACTGCAGCCAACACAAATCAGATTTATTGTGTTTTCTGTGCACATTATCTTATAAAAACCTTGTTTGTTTTGCATGCATATGTTTTTCTGTTAAGTGTATTAAGTGTTTTCCACATTTTGGCACAATCTTGCAGCTTGTGAGATAAAACAGTTAAATCTCAGGGGGGGAAATGAGAACACTCCAGACCTGGCACAGAACCTTCAGCTATGCCTATGAAACACGTCTGGTCAGGACACTAGAAGTGGTGAAAAAACTCACTTAACAATAAGGAAAACAATATGCTCTGAGTTTAGTACATAAGCTATTTTTTCATCTACAGTTTGTTATTACTACAATATCTATTTAAAGGGACGGTTTACACCAGCATTTATTTTAATCAAAAGATAGATATCCCTTTACTACCCATTCCCCAGTTTTGCATAACCAACACTTTTAAATTAATATAATTGTTACCTCTGTAATTACCTTGTTTCTGGGTCTCTGCAGACTGCCCCCTTTATTTTATTTTTATTACAACAATGAAACAGACTGTTTAATGTCCCTTTAGACTACCATGATTCAGGTGAGGCATGCAGTTTTAAGAGACTTTCCATTCTCAAACTGCACACAGTTTTTTATATGCACACAGTTTTTTATATGCACACAGTTTTTTATATGCACACAATTTTTTATATGCACACAGTTTTCTATAAGCACACTTTGAGGCACCAGCTCCTACTGACACAGTATATACGTATATGAGCCTGTAATTGACTGATAGTTGTCACATGCAGTTTTAAGAGACTTGCTGGCAAGTTTTAAAATTCATCAGAAAAACATTTTCTGCTCATTTAAAATTCAGAGTAAATGCATTAACCCATTAAATAGGATTTTTTTTCTAGTGTGTAATTTTAATATAAATTTTAATTTTTCCATAGAAAAATATTTTCACTAAGCAATTTCATTACAATTTTAAATGCAAGTTAATAATACAATAATACTTAATAAACTTTTTTATATCACTTAAATAAAAAAATTAAAAATGGGAGCGTTATTGTAATGAATGCATCTCCTTCACTGAGAGGACATCCCTGTTTGCAAGACACATTTGGCTAGATTACGAGTTTTGCGGTATGAGTGAAAAAGCAGCGTAATGGCTCTTTTTCACTACCGCTGGTATTACAAGTCTTGCAGGTATATCTGTACCGCACACTTTTTTCGCCATAACGCAATGTAACTACCACAGCTTTCCAAAAGTCCTTTTTCAATGGGACTTCCATAGCGCCGGTATTACGAGTTTGCCTGGGAGGCCAAAAAGTGAGTGGTACACCCTATACCATCAAGATCCATACCGTAAACTGAAAGTCAGTAGTTATGAGTTTTACGCTACAACGTCGTAACATAAAACTCATAACTAAAGTGCTAAACCGAGGCCCTCCCGCACCGCAAACACTAAAATAAAATTATTAACCCCTAATCTGCCGCTCCAGATATCGCCGACACTATAATAAACATATAAACCCCTAAACCGCCGCTCTCCCGCATCGTAAACACTAGTTAAATTTTATTAACCCCTAATCTGCCACTCCGGATATCGCCGCCACTATAATAAACATATTAACCCCTAAACCGCCGCCCTCCCGCATCGTAAACACTAGTTAAATATTAGTAACCCCTAATCTGCTGTCCCTAACATCGCCGCAGCCTACATTACTGTTATTAACCCCTAATCTGCTGTCCGTAACATCGCCGCCACTATACTAAAGTTATTAACCCCTAAACCTAACCCTAAGTCTAACCCTAACACCCCTAACTTTCATATAATTAAAATCAATCTAAATAAAAATTAATATCAATAACTTAATCATTCCTATTTAAAACTAAATACTTACCTATAAAATAAACCCTAAACTAGCTACAATATAACTAATTGTTACATTGTAACTAGCTTGGGTTTTATTTTTATTTCACAGGCAAGTTTGTATTTATTTTAACTAGGTAGACTAGTTAGTAAAGAGATATTAACTATTTACTAGCTACCTAGTTAAAATAAATACAAATTTACCTGTAAAATAAAACCTAACCTGTCTTACACTAACACCTAACCTTACACTACAATTAAATAAATCACATTAATTAAATACAATTAACTAAATTACAAAAAAAACAACAACACTAAATTACACAGAATAAAAAAAGAAAAGATCAAATATTTAAACCCTAGCCTACACTAAACTGACAATGGCCCTTAAAAGGGCCTTTGCGGGGCATTGCCCCAAAGAAATCAGATCTTATCCCTGTAAAAAAAAATACAAACAACCCCCCAACAGTAAAACCCACCACCCACACAACGAAACTCCCCAAATAAAATCCTATCTAAAAAAAACTAATTGCCCTGAAAAGGGCATTTGGATGGTCATTGCCCTTAAAAAGGCATTTAGTTATTTTTCCGCCCAAACCCTAAACTAAAAATAAAACCCACCCAATAAACCTTTAAAAAAACCTAACACTAACCCCCGAAGATCCACTTACAGTTTTTGAAGACCCGACATCCATCCTCAACGAAGCCGACAGAAGTCCTCAACGAAGCGGCAGAAGTCCTTATCGAAGCCGGCAGAAGTCTTCATCCAGACGGTATCTTCTATCTTCATCCATCCGGCGCAGAGCGGCTCCATCTTCAAGACATCCGGCGCGGAGTATCCTCTTCTTTCCTCTTTCCTTTAAGTGATGTTATCTAAGATGGCGTCCCTTGTACTCCGATTGGCTGATAGAATTCAGCCTTGAAGATGGAGCCGCTCCGCACAGAATGGATGAAGATTGGAACAGCCAATAGAATGTGAGCTCAATCCTATTAGCTGATTTTTTTCACCTTTAATTCTGATTGGCTAATAGAATTCTATCAGCCAATCGGAATACAAGGGATGTCATCTTGGATGACGTCACTTAAGGGAACCTTCATTCTTCAGTCGCTGTGGAAAGAAGAGGATACTCTGCGTCAGATGTCTTGAAGATGGAGCCGCTCCGCGCCGGATGGATGAAGATAGAAGATGCCGGCTTGGATGAAGACTTCTGCCTGGCTTGGATGAAGACTTTGGCCTGCTTGGAAGAAGATTTCTGCCGGCTTTGATGAGGACTTCTGCCGCTTCGTTGAGGATAGATGCCCGGTCTTCAAAAACTGTAAGTGGATCTTCGGGTTAGTGTTAGGTTTTTTAAGGGCTTATTAGGTGGGTTTATTTTTAGCTTAGGGTTTCGGCAGGAAAAGAGATGTAGTGTAGGTGGGTGGTGGCGACATTGGGGGCGGCAGATTAGGGGTTAATAAGTGTAATGTAGGTGGCGGTGATGTCGGGGGCGGCAGATTAGGGGTTAATAAGTGTAGGTAGGTGGCAGCGACATTGGGGCGGCAGTTTGGGGGTTAATAAGTATAATGTAGGTGGCGGCGATGTCGGGGGCGGCAGATTAGGGGTGTTTAGACTCAGGGTTTATGTTAGAGTGTTGGGTGTAAACATAACTTTTTTTTCCCCATAGGAATCAATGGGGCTGCGTTACGGAGCTTTACGCTCCTTTATTGCAAGTGTTAGGCTTTTTTTTTTTAGCCGGCTCTCCCCATTGATGTCTATGGGGAAGTTGTGCACGAGCACATAAAACCAGCTCAAAGCAGCGCTGGTATTGGAGTATGGTATGGAGCACAATTTTCCTCAACGCTGTAATATTGCCTGCTATTGCCGGGTTTATGAAAATCTGTAATAGCAGCGCTATAGGGAGGTGAGCGGTGGAAATAACTTAGTACTGAGCCGCTCTTACCGCAAATCTAGCCGATTGTTCTCAAGGCAAAAACTGCCTTTAGAGCATTTCAACAGGGGCATCATAGTATTGGTGAGATTTAGAATCTCAGAAGACACAAGATAATCATGTCAACGTCTCTCTCACCATCAGTCTCTTTATTAACTGCTTTGGTATGTCAAGATGCATTTGAGCCCTCTACCATACAATATAAAGAATTAAAAATAGTTTTTTTCTAAAGACCCAAATCTATAAAGTTTGCACAGCATGATATGCCTGCAGGTCTTGATGTTTTATCCCACAAAAAAAGGTAAGCTGGCAAGTCTTGTGTCAAAAAGATAAAATCAGCATATTACACTGAAAGAAAAAAGATGTGTATGTTAAACTAGAAGTAAATGCAAATTAATCTATACTGAAAACAGCACAATTTGATTAGTATTTTTTTAATGTTACAAAAAATGCAGGTTTACCAGGTCTCATTCTCTCTCCTCTGCAACATTTTGCAATCCAGAGTGCCTCATTACTTTGTATTTGCTTGCCACTCATCAGGACTTTCAGGTTGAGCAACTCTTTTCAGAGACTTGAATGAGGGCTACCCATGCAATTCTCTGCACAATTATTTTATTCTCTGCTGGCAAACTTTATAGAAATGGGCCCTAAGTATTTATAGTGCATAATAATAATAATAATAATAATAATAATAATAATAATAATAACTACATTTTTGCAATTCTAATCCATAAGTAATAAAAAAAGACAACTATGTTTCTCAAGTGGCGTTGAACAGTGTTAGCTGCAACAATACAGTAAATTTTAAAAAATCAGCAACAGTATTCCAATCAATCAGAGACAGTTTTAGTACAGACTTTTTTCTTTTAATTCAACAACCTCAAACCCATTTTTCCTCTTTGAAGCAATACACTTATCAACTATATAAAAATATTAATGATACATTTACAAAAAGATAATTATAAATTTACACAAAATGGTATAACATTTTTATTTGATAATTTAAAGAGTGATTTTGTTTATTCAATTTGTTTCTTCTGTAATGCTTTGGGTCAGGCACCTGATTCTGTGTACTGAGAGGTAAATTGCTATGAGGTTAATGCTGCTCATTTTATTAAAATGGCCCCTCCATTGTCACTTCAGTATGTAACGAGGAAATGGTACAAATCTCTTTGAATTGTACAATTTTCATGTGGCAATGTACCAGCATTTTTCTTCGAGAAATTAGCTGCATAAACAGATTTTAATCAATCTTGACCAGTAAATGAATACAGGTAGCCCTCAGTTTACGCCGGGGTTAGGTTCCAGGAGGAATGGTTGTGAATCGAAACCGTTGTAAATTGAAACCCAGTTTATAATGTAAGTCAATGGGAAGTGAGGGAGTTAGGTTCCAGGCCCCTCTCAAAATTGTCATAAGTAACACCTAATACATTATTTTTAAAGCTTTGAAATTAAGACATTAAATGCTAAACAGCATTATAAACCTAAAAATATAGATTGCATCATCATCAAACTAAGATTAATGAACAAAAACATTTGCTAACAGCACCTAATAAAATAATCACACAACAGACTGCATCATCATCAAACTAAGTTTAATGAACAAAAACGTTTTTTTACTTGCATTTTTCTGCAAACAGTTCTCTGCATTGTTAGCATGTTAGATAATATTGGGTCTGTACTTATTCTATGCATTTCAATCTGCAGTGATTAATAAGCAGTTAGGCACCTTCACCTCAAGCAGCTGGACAGGAAAATAATAGGGAAGTGGGTGCAAGATCTTGCTCGATAGATCTGGTCTGATCTGTGTACACAGATCAATTTAAGGTTGTTAAGTTGCATAACTTTGCTGCAAAACAAGCGGACAGCTCCACCTACTCGCTATTTTAATTAGTGCATTGCTTTCCAAAAGCTTTTCAATAGCAGTCACATGACTGAAAAAAAGGTTGTTATTCTGAAACGGTGCAAATTGAACTTGCGTAAACCGAGGGTCATCTGTAATGTAATTTCTATAAAACATTTCATTAACTGTAGTTAAAAAAAAATACAAATAAAAAAATTCTGAAAATTATTCTCTACTGCCCCCAGAAATGTCGGAGTAAATTCTGCAGGATCCAAAACCCTGCCCTAAAAACATGCTACACAGTAATACCATGATAATGTATGACCACAGAAAAGGTAATAAAATAAATATACTCAAAGGGCTTTTAAAGGGTTATGTCCCAAGGCTGCCAAACAACGTACATGTTTTTACTTACAAAATACTTTATTTTGCATTTTAAATAAAAAATACCTGAACACTTAATAAATGTAATTATTTAATTACTTTTTACTTCATATTTTTAATTTTAGGTAAGATATGTAGGGAAAAATGTAAAGGCTACAATTTAAATTCATTTTACTTTTAAAGCTGCTTACAAATATGCCAAATAAATAAAGCTTCCATTTCATTTTCTTCTTAACTGCACTACAGCATTCTTACCTTCTGTTCAGAAATAAAAACTCCCCTAAGCGAGCTAGCAATAATGATGGGATTTTAACTTGTATTCATCAAGGGACCTTGCAGAGCCAATTTAGCTTTTATAAATCTGACATACGATAAGCTCATGCAACTTCAAGGCTTGGTAACGAGGCATGAGAAAATACAAATAATGAATTGGTTAAGAACAGCAACCCAATAAACAAAGCAAATACAAGTATAACAAGGATAAATAACAATAAATAATACAGTATATATGTATACATATACACACACACTCTCTCTCTTTATATATATATATATATATATATATATATATATATATATATATATATATATCCCAGAAGTGCTCACAGCCTAATCCCAAAGAGGAAGGGGTACCCCAAAAAGCAGTCCCAAATGAAATCTGGAGAAAGCAGAAGAGGGAAGGGTGCACAGACCACAGGATCATATCTGGTGTAGTATGTTATGATCCACATAGCAGTTAACTTGAAGAAAGCCAAATCGTCACTCACCTGTTAAAACCTCAACTTAAATGAGGTATGGAATCCGCATGGAGGCTAGAAACAGCCTAAGAATCCTCTCCACATTCGTCCCAGAAGTACTCCAACAGAAGGTTAACCGTTAGGAGTAAAAGACATCGCGGCCACGATGGAGCAATCATGATTACTGATACCCGATCCTGCTTGATGCGGGCCACCACTCGAGGAAGAAGTGGTAATGGAGGAAAAAGATATATGAGTTTGAACTTTCTGGGCACTGCTAGTGCATCTATTAGATCCGCTTGGGGATCCTTCGACACGTATCTGGGTAACTTGGTATTGAGACGGGACGCCATGAGATCTTTCTCCGGCGTCCCCCACTTTCTGCATATCTCTGCAAAAACCTTGGGATGACGAGACCATTCCCCTGGATGGAAGGATTGCCTGCTGAGAAAATCCACCTCCCAGTTGTCCACACCTGGAATGTGGATCACTGACAGTGAACAGCTGTGGGCCTCCGCCCACCCCAGAATTTGAGATACTTCCTTCATTGCCAAGGAACTTCTAGTTCCCCCCTGATGGTTGATGTAAGCCACCGATCGGGAGGGAGGACTCCTCCTGAGTCCACAAATATTGTGCTTTCCTGGCACCCCAAACAGCTCCCCATCCAGATAGGCTTGCGTCCATAGTCACAATCTCCCAGGAAGGTCTTAAGAAGCATGTCCCTCGGGATAGATGATCTGGACAGAGCCACCAAGAGAGCGATTCTCTTGACCGGCTTTCTAATACAATCTGTCGAGACAGATCTGAATGATTGTCGTTCCACTGCCTCAGCATGCACAGTTGTAAAGGTCTGAGGCGGACCCTGGCAAAAGGAATGATGTCCATGCAGGACACCATGAGACCAATCACCTCCATACACTGAGCCACAGAGGTACTCAAGGAGGTGCAGAGGGCAAGACATGCTGAAGTTAGCTTGCACCGTCTCTGGTCTGTTAGAAATATCCTAATGGATATGGAGTATATTTTAGTACTCAGGAATTCCACTCTTTTCCAAGTTTCTCCTACATCCATGTGATCGAAGAAGAGTCAGAAGGGACTCTTCGTAAAGATTCTTGGAGCAGTAGCTAGGCCAAACGGAAGGGCAATAAACTGGAAGTGCTGGTCCAGGAATGCAAACCTCAGGAACTGAAAGTGTTCCCTGTGGATTGGAACATGAAGGTAAGTGTCATTCAGATCTATAGTGGTCATAAACTGGCCTTCCTGAATCAAAGGAAGGATGGACCTTATTGTCTCCATCTTGAAGGAAGGGACACTGAGAAATTTGTTTAAGCACTTTAGGTCCAGAATCCGGCGGAAAGTTCCCTCCTTCTTTGGGACCACGAAAAAGTTTGAATAAAACCCAAACCTCTTTCTTCGATAGGCACCGGGACAACTCCTAAGGAGGATAGATCCCAAATTCACCCTAGAAAGGCATCCCTCTTTTCTGGTCTGGAAGACAGATTTGAGAGAAGGAATCTGCCCCTTGGCAGATGAGATTTGAAGCCTATCTTGTATCCCTGAGATACCACCTCCAGGACCCACAGATCCTGTACGTCCTTGAACCAGGCGTCTGAAAGAAAAGACAGTCTGCCCCCTACACGATCCGTTCCCGGATCGGGGTGTCGTCCCTTTAAGCCGACTTTTTTTCGCCAGGCTTCCAATTTTGCTTGGATTTATTCCAGGACTGAGCTGGCTTCCAAGTACTCTTGGGTTGCTCGGGCTTGGAGGAGCATTGTTGTCGTTAGGATTTGTCAGAATGAAAGGAACGAAAATTAGAAGATTGCCGTCCCTTAGACTTGTTCTTCTTATCTTGCAGTAGTAGGCACCCTTGCCTCCGGTAACCGTAGAAATAATGGAGTTCAGGCCTGGACCAAATAAAATCTTTCCCTTGAAGGAAAGAGAAAGAAGTCAGGACTTAGAAGTCATATCCACAGACCAAGGCTTCAACCAGAGTGTCAGGCGGGCTAGGACCGCAAAGCCAGAGGCCTTTGCATTTAGGCAAATAATTTGCATGTTCGCTTACCAGATAAATGAATTAGCAATTCTCAGAGCTTTAATTCTGTCTTGAATATCCTCGAGGGGAGACTCCACCTCAATGAGTTCCGACATAGAGACGCACCAGTAGGTAGCCGCTCTGGCAACTGCAGCCGCCGGTTGAAACAAAAAACCTGTATGTTGAAACATCTTTCTCAGAAAGGTTTATATTTTCTTATCCATTAGCTCTCTGAACGAAGAACTATCCTCAAGAGGTATAGTAGTATGTTTAGCAAGCATAGAGATACCACCATCTACCTTAGGAATGGAGCCCCACAATCCAGTTGAGAGTCCAGGATCGGGAACAACTTTTTAAAAGTAGACGAGGGGGAAAAGGAAGAACCAATTCTTTCCTATTCGTTCTTAATAATGTTCACCATCTTAACCGGCACAGGAAAAGTCAAAGAAACTTTCCAATCTTCGTAAACTTTGTTTCATTTAGGTATCATTGGATCTTCAGGCAGCGTGGCCTCTGGAACATCTAACGTAAGCGCTAAGGACTCCGACCCAGAAAGTTCACCCTCTGAAGCTACAGAGGTTAACTCATCATCGGATAACTGGGACATAATAGCTAAATCTGATAAATATTTAGATGACTCTGGGTCAGGAGAGCTATGTTTAACCTTTCTCTTGCGTTTGTTAGAGCGAGGTAATGCACTGAGGGCCGCAGACACCGCTGTTTGTAACTGTGCAGCAAAGTCCACAAGAAGAAGACCCCCTCCAGATGGAGGATTAAATGTGCTACGGGCAATTGCATGTGGAGTGGATAATGTAGCAAGGGTAGTAATCTCAAGGGACGCCGAGTCCTGAGAGGTAGATGGCTCAGAGGGACCTGCTAAGAGCCTTAGCAGGTTTGTCTCCCTTCTTCGACTTTATAAGGGTGTTAAGGCATGTGGAACATAACTGAGTGGGCGGGAAAACCACGGCCTCCTCACAATATAAACAGGTATGATTTAGTACAGAAGCAGTACCTTTTAACATGTCAGAGTTCTCCATAGCTCAGGTTATACCCACAGAAGGACACAAATAAAATATAGTTTTTTATTATAAAAAACTGCACCTTTATACTTCCAATGGCTGGGGCACTCACCACCTCCTAGACCCAGACAGTTAACTGAGGAAACGGTCTCTTCAGGTTCAAGTCTCAGCCAGTCTCTTGTGCAATAAAACCGACAGGGCCGAAATCTGGAGGAAAATAACATAGACCACACCCGGTCACATGGAGTACAAGACAGTACTTCCTTTGTTATTACAAGTACAGTGAGTAATAGGAGCTGTGCAACACTTTAAAAAACTAAAGTGAAACTTAAAAGTGAAACCTGTTTGTCCCAATCAAAAACACACAGCGCAGGAAAAAAATCACTCAAAGCAGCATGTAAATAATTAATATACAGATTAATTAACCCCAACTGTTCCATAAACCCCCTTCAGAGGATATTAACCCTGGATCCTATCAAGTTATAAAGGAGCCACACTGTGACCCTGTTTTTTTTTGTTTGTTTTTTTAATTTTTTATTGAAACAAATCAAAGTAGTAACAATTACATTCTGACATTACAGGTCAGTTTTCCAGCTCAATATACATATACATTATTATCATAAATCTATTCGCATACTTACAGGTTTAACAAGATTATTATACTAATAAATCTGGTACATTTCTAGCAGCTAGGTAGTCTTCCCAAATAAACACAATTGAATAATAATCTTCTAATTTGTGTGACAGTCGATAATGGTATTTTTCTAAGGATAAGGTTAAAGATATCAGATTTGTCCACTCTTCCCTAGATGGGATCACTGTATTTTTCCACCACCTTGGAATCAATTGTTTTGCACAGTTTAACATAATGTTCAGTAGTGTTGCTCGCAGTCTACATTTAATTTTAGTGGTTTTGTGGAAGAGACATGTCTGGGGGTGTAGTGGGATATCATAATGTAAGGCCTTATCAATCTCAGAGGTCACTATTTTCCAGAATTCTTGAATCTTTGGGCATTGCCACCATACATGAAACAGTGAACCTGTTTGTCCACAATTTCTCCAGCATAGTGCTTGTGTATTTGGATATATTTGTGCCAACCTGTGTGGTGTTAAATACCATCTACATAAAAGCTTCATATTTGTTTCTCTAAATTTCATGGTGGAAGAGGAGGAATTCATGTGTTTTATAATGGAGAGCCAATCCTTTTCCGTAAGTGGGGAGTCTAGGTCTTTCTCCCACTTTTCAGTATATGAGGGAAGTTTACGTGAGTGATAATGCAGGATTTGTTTATAGGTCATAGACAGATGCCCCTTGGTTCTTATATGTTGGAAACATATGTGTTCGAATGGTGTCTTTGGTCTGATTATTTGTTGTTTGTCTATGTGCGTAAGGATTAAATGCCTAAGTTGAAAATATTTGTACCACTGACCAAAATATTCTATGTTAAGTCTAGTTAGTTCCTCTTTGGGGTGTAAAGTAGTTCCACCGAGAACCTTGCAAAACGGTATCAGCGCATGGATCGTGTTGTCCGATTTACATAAAGTATGAATGTTTACTTGAAAAAAAGGGTCTGTGAGAGTTGGGGATAGAGGAGAGGGTATAGAGGATATAGTAGGAAAGTGTTTAATAACATAGTTCCAGGTTTTGAAAGTTTCTTTCATGAGTGAGGAGGTTGAGGCTATAATCTTCTGCTCTGTTGGTGGTATCCAGCATGCACTGCCTAAGGACCCTGTTTTTTATAGCGTTTTATGTGTAAAAATTTAAACAATCTTACCTCCAGGATCCATGCTGTGGAACAGAACACAGCCTCTCAAGTGTGAAAGTCTTATAGCAGCGCTCCTGACATGGACTATAGTGAGAGAAAGCAAGCAGTGAAACTTGTCAACACTGATTGCTTAGGAGCTGTCAGCAGTAATCTGGATGGTTTCACAGAAAAACTTTCCCTGCATCTCCAGACTCTAACTTTCATCAACAGTCTCACTGAGAGGTTGACATGACTACTTAATACTCCAGTTCTATCTCGAAGGGCAGAAACCCTTTTTCAGGACTCTCCAAATCTTCTGACACTTCACTGCTACCTCCTAATGTGACGAAAGGCAAAGAATGACCAGGGTATTGAGGAAGTCGGTGGGATATTTAAGCCTTTGGTTGGGGTGTCTTTGCCTCCTCCTGGTGGTCAGGTGTTGTATTTCCCAACAGTAAGGAATGAAGACGTGGACTCTCCCTATCTTAGGAAGAAAAATTTGTTTTTTTTATTTTTATATATATATATATATATATATATATATATATATATATATATATATATATAGTTAGGTCTGTACATAATTGGACACTGACATAAGTTGTGTTACTTCGGCTGTTTACCAAAATGAATTGAATTTACAGTTAAATAATGGAAATGGGCATAAAGTGCAGTCTCTCAGCTTTAATTTGAGGGTATTTGCATCCAAATTGGAAAAAAGTTTTAAGAATTACAGCTTTTTAATATGCAGCCCACTCTTTCAAGAGACCAAATGTAATTGGACAATAGACTCAAAAGCTGTTTCATGGACAGGTGTGTGCTATTCGTTCGTTATTTCATCATTAATTAAGCAGGCAAAATGTCTGGAGTTGATTCTAGGTGTGGCATTAGCATTTGGGAGTTGTTGCTGTGAACCCACAATGAATGTTCAAAGGCGATTTCAATGCAAGTAAAAAGGCCATCCTTAGACTGCAACAACAACAAAAAAAGAAATCAATCAGAGAGATAGCAGGAACATTAGGAGTGGTCAAATCAACAGTTTAGTACATTCTGAGAAAAAAAGAACGCAATGGTGAGCTCTGCAACACAAAAAGGCCTTGACGTCCAGGGAAACAACAGTGGTGGATGATCGTAGGATCCTTTCCATAGTAAAGAAAATCCCCTTCACAACATCCAGCCAAGTAAAGAACACTCTCCAGGAGGTAGGCATATCATTATCCATAAAGAAAAGACTTCCCGAGAGTAAATACAGAGGGTTCACCTGCAAACAATTTAAAAGCCTCAAAAATAGAAAGGCCAGATTAGACTTCTGGAACAGCCTTCTTTGGACAGATGAAACTAAGATGACCAGTGTACCAGAATGATGGGGAGAAAAAAGTATGGAAAAGGTGTGGAACGGCTCATGATCCGAAGTATACCACATCATCTGTAAAACATGCTGGAGGCAGTGTGATGGCATGGCATGTGTGGCGTCTAATTGTACTGGGTCACTAGTGTTTATTGATGATGTGACAGAAGCAGCTGGATTAATTCTGAAGTGTATTTCTTGTCTGCTCAGATTCAGCCAAATTCAGCAAAGGTAATTGGACGGCACTTCACATTACAGATGGAATATGACCCAAAACCTATTGCGAAAGCAACCCAGGAGTTTTTTGAGGCAAAGAAGTGGAATATTCTGCAATGGCCAAGTCAATCACCTGATCTCACCCCTATCGAGCATGCATTTCACTTGCTAAAGACAAAACTTCAGAAAGACCCAGAAACAAACAACAACTGCTGCAGTAAAGGCCTGGCAAAGAAGGAAACCCAGCGGTAGGTGATGTCAACGTGTTCCAGACTTCAAGCAGTTATTGCCTGCAAAGGAATCTTGACAAAGTATTAAAAATGAACATTTTATTCATGATTCTGTTAATTTGTTTAATTACATTTCAGCCCCTGAAATAAGGGGACTGTGTATGAAAATAGTTGCAATTTCTAAACGTTTCATACAATATTTTTGCTCAAGTCTGCACTTCAATTGCATCTCAGTTGTTTCATTTCAAAATCCATTGTAGTGGCATACAGAGTCAGAATTATGAAAATTGTGTCAGTGTCCAATTAATTACGGACCTAACTGTCGGCTAGATTACGAGTTTTGCGTTATGAGTGAAAAAGCGTCATAATGCTGCTTTTTCACTACCGCTGCTATTACGAGTGTTGTAGGTATAGCTGTACCGCACACTTTTTTGGCCATCACGCAACGTAACTACCGCACTTTTTAAAAAGTCCTTTTTTCAATGGGACTTTCACAGCGCCGGTATTACGAGCGGTATAGCCTATAACTACAAGATCTGTACCGCCACCTGAAAATCAGTAGTTA
Organism: Bombina bombina; assembly: GCF_027579735.1. NCBI lineage: Eukaryota > Metazoa > Chordata > Amphibia > Anura > Bombinatoridae > Bombina > Bombina bombina. The sequence continues at coordinate 124,389,276 of NC_069504.1, read as the reverse complement.
TGGGTTTTACGTTACAAAGCTGTACCATAAAACTCATAACTAAAGTGTCACAAAGTACACTAACACCCATAAACTACCTATTAACCCCTAAACCGAGGCCCTCCCGCATCGCAAACACTAAAATAAATGTATTAACCCCTAATCTGCCGCTCCGGACATCGCCACCACTATAATAAACATATTAACCCCTAAACTGCCGCACTCCCGCATTGTAAACACTAGTTACATATTAACCCCTAATCTTCTGGGGTTAATAACCCTAACACTAACACCCACTAACTTGACTTAACATAATTAAAATAATTCCAAATAAAAATGACAATTAAAATTTAAATGATTCCTATTTAAAACTAAATAAATACTTACCTGTAAAATAAAACCTAAGCTAGCGAGGGGGGGCGGAGCCTACAGCTGTTGCGGAAGGTCGTGTATATGAGGAGCTCCTGACTCTTACTTGGATATAACTATTATTCTCTCTTTTAAAAAATAACTTTTGCACCTGACACCTTTGGGAAGGTGCCCTGAAGTTTCCCTGGAGGAGTTAGCGAGATAATATTATATAGACGGCTCATCCTATGTTCCTCAGCTTGATTGCATGGAAGCTGACCGCATGGCAAGCAGGCCTAATTTGTGACTCAGTTACTCTGTGCCGTCGAGGCTGCCGCACATACTACCCCCCCCGGGGATCTTGATGACTCTGGGTTAATAGCAGCATATTATTGCTGCCCTTATTTCTGTACAACATTGATCCCTGTAAGATCTAGCTCTCTTCCACAATGGCGACCGGCACTCTTGGTATGCTGTTGGAGATTGAGGCCCTTCTACAATCGCACTTTGAGGAAACCGCTAGAGTTTGGGATATTGAAGTGGAGAAGCTGCATTCTCTTACAAGATCTATTGCTTCTAAGACAAGTAAAAGTAACGTGGTTGAGTCGCTTGGAGGCGAAAGCCAAAAAAAGCCAAGTACTATGCAGCAAGTTTTGGCATATCCGCCATTTAAGATCGCTGATACACATACCATTTCCATGTGTCCCGGAGGGGCTGCGGAGGCACAAAGGACACAATTAAGCAGAGCCACTGTGCGGATCATCCAGCCTGTCCCCCGCCACTACGAGAGATCACAAATGAATGCACAGGCACCTTGCCCTCCTAATACTACCATGAAAGAGACCTTTGAAAGTGAGCAGAATACTGAATTGCAGAACAGTAACAGCGAAGACAAACTTATACCTGTCCTAAGCCCTGGGATTGAGCAGTGTGGTGTTGTGGGGGCAGTGGAAAGATCAGCGCAGTACTTACCCAAAGATGTTGTCGCAACCCAGCGATCCCTATACAGCCATGCCCCAGACGCCAATGACACTACACTGCCGTTACCGGAGGTTGCCAGACAGCCTCATCTAGCCTGGCCGAGACGTGCCGGGGAGAGCGGTGGGCTCAATCGTAGTCTTGGCTTCCTAGGTCCTCCAGAGGCAGCGGATCCGCATGCGTGTAACAGACGACATGTCCCGGCACTAACTCCTAAGCCGGAAAATGGAGCAGTGAGTAGTGAGAAGCTCCCAACATTACTTTCAAGGTATCAAGGCCTGTCGCCCATCGGAGCGATAAGTGTGCTCTGTCATCTGCATCTTGCTGGGAGTGGTAGGCAGAGTACTTGCAGGGGGAACACGGCAGCATTTTTCTCCTGCCCTGGAAACTTATTTTGCGAGGTCAGCACCTTGGTCTTTGAGCGGAACGGAGTTGGGTAAGCTGAACAATCAGAATGACGAGCCGCTTCAGGCTCTGCATACCCCTACACCCATTGGACTTTAACATCCTGTTTGTCCCTTTATTCAGCGATAACTATGATATAGTGGGAACTTACCCCAAGTCACAGGATGACAAGGACGTTTCCTAGCCAAAACGGTTGTTGGTGCTCCCTTCCCCCATAAACTGCCCCATGGCTTTTGGACTTCCAGCAGGGCCCATTGACTCATGAATGCCATAGCTCTCTATTGCATTTACTTGAGATGCATGTCGTGTATACAATGGTTAAAGGGCTTATTAATGTGTAGTAACTGTCATGTTCATATGAGCTAAAACCTAGTGAGCGCAGTTTTTCTGTTATAGATCGCTATAAGCCATTAAATTCATATATCCCCTTTATAGGTCCCACTCATTTTAGTAGAAGGGCTAAGAGTAATGAGATTTCAATATCCCTATAAATCTACCTAGGTTATAGTGTGTTGACCCGCTGATCTTAACACATTAACTTTGCTGACTAAATTAACTGCTTAACCTTGCTGTCTTGTTACCTATATAGGTATTAATGCTAGTCACTCCACACGGTTTACTCTTAGATGCGATCAAGTAGAACATAGTCTGAGAATTTGGGACCTCTATATATGTACCACCCCTATATACCCCCCCTTAATGATAGATATATTTTAAATTCTCTTTATATAGTTTAGGTGTTGGTGCCTCACTATTCATGTTATGTGGTCCACATAGTTAAATGTTAAGGACTAGCCTACAGTTGTATTATATAAAGCTAGTTGTCTAGTGATTTATATGCTCCATAGTACTTGCATGTCTATAACTTAACTTTTTGTTCTAATGTCCTGTTGCAATATTCAGTATTATCTGACCTCTACACTCTACCATTAAATTTGTTACCTATAGTGCCTTTACTGCCGTTGCTATTATTTAGTTTGCAAAAACAGGGAATATGATGTATTATAAATCATGGCCCAAAAGTGGCCTTTGAGACTTATTAGCCCCCCTTCTCTACGTCACACGAATATGTATAGGTCCAAGAGTGGCCTTTTGTCTATTGGGGGAACCCTAAAATATAAAAGCGAGGTTTAATTTAGGTTTGTCTTATATACTTTACAGACACTGTTTTGTGTCCTTAAATACTGGACAATATTTTCTATTGGATGTTATTTTCTTGTATGTCATTATCATATTTAAATACTGGACAATATTTTTTATTGGATGTTATTTTCTTGTATGTCATTATCATATTTTTTTTTCCTCATGGATTGTCTGTATTGTTTCTCTTGAAAACCTCAATAAAAACTTTAAATAAAAAAAAAAAAAACCTAAGCTAGCGACAATATAACTAATAGTTACATTGTATCTAGCTTATGTTTTATTTTTATTTCACAGGTAAGTTTGTATTTATTTTAACTAGGTAGATTAGTTATTAAATAGTTATTAACTATTTACTAACTAACTAGTTAAAATAAATACAAATGTACCTGTAAAATAAAACCTAACATTACATTAAAATTAAATAAATTACATTAATCAAATACAATTAACTAAATTACAAAAAAATTAAAACCCTGAATTACACAAAATAAAAAAGAAATTATAAAATATTTAAACTAATTACACCTAATCTAATAGCCCTATCAAAATAAAAAAGTCCCCCCCCCAAAAAAAGTCAGCTCTTTTACCTGTAAAAAAAAATACAAACAACCCCCCAACAGTAAAACCCACCACCCACACAACCAACCCCCCCAAATAAAAACCTACCTAAGAAACCTAAGCTCCCCACTGCCTTGAAAATGGCATTTGGATGAGCATTGCCAAGCGGCAAGTAGTCGTCCTCCAGGCGGGCAGAAGTCTTCATCCAGACAGCATCTTCTATCTTCATCCTTCCGACGCGGAGCGGCTCCATCTTCAAGACATCTGGCGCGAAGCATCCTCTTCTTTCGATGGCTATTAAAGAATGAAGTTTCCTTTTAAGTTACATTATCCAAGATGGGGTCCCTTGAATTCCGATTGGCTGATAGAATTCTATCAGCAAATCGGAATTAAAGGGTAAAAAATCCTATTGGCTGATGCAATCAGCCAATAGGATTGAGCTTTAATCTTACTGGCTGATCTAATCAGCCAATAGAATGCGAGCTCAATCCTACTGGCTGATTGGATCAGCCAATAGGATTGAAGCTCAATCCTATTGGCTGATTGCATCAGCCAATATGATTTTTTACCCTTTAATTCCAATTGGATGATAGAATACTTTCAGCCAATCGGAATTCAAGGGACGCCATCTTGTCATTTAAAGGGAAACTTCATTCTTCAATAGCCATCGAAAGAAGAGGATGCTCCGTGCCGGATGTCTTGAAGATGGAGCCACTCCAGGATGAAGATAGAAGATGCCGTCTGGATGAAGACTTCTGCCCGCCTGGAGGACGACTTCTTGCTGCTTGGATAAAGACTTCTCCTGGCTTCGTTGAGGATTTCTTGCCACTTGGATGAAGACTTCTCCCGGCTGGATGAGGATGGATGTCCAGTCTTCAAAAACTGTAAGTGGATCTTCGGGGGTTAGTGTTAAGTTTTTTTTAAGGGTTTATTGGGTGGGTTTTATTTTTAGATTAGGGACTTTGGGCACCGTAAAAGAACTAAATGTCCTTTTAAGGGCAATGCCCGTCCAAATGCCCTTTTGAGGGCAATGGGGAACTTAGGTTTTTAGGTAGGTTTTTATTTCTAGGGGGTGGTTGTGTGGGTGGTGGGTTTTACTGTTGGGGGGTTGTTTGTATATTTCTTTTACAGGTAAAAGAGCTGATTTCTTTGGGGCAATGCCCCGCAAAAGGCCCTTTTAAGGGCCATTGGCAGTTTAGTGTAGGCTAGGGTTTTTTTATTTTGAGGGGCTTTTTATTTTGATAGGGCTATTAGATTAGGTGTAATTAGTTTAAATATTTGATAATTCTTTTTTATTTTGTGTAATTTAGTGTTTATTATTTTTTGTAATTTAGATAAATGTATTTTTTTAATTTAATTTATTTAATTTTAGGGTAATGTTAGGTTTTAGTGTAAGACAGGTTAGGTTTTATTTTACAGGTATGTTTATATTTATTTTAACTAGGTAGCTAGTAAATAGTTAATAACTATTTACTAACTAGTCTACCTAGTTAAAATAAATACAAACTTACCTGTAAAATAAAAATAAAACCTAAGATAGCTACAATGTAACTATTAGTTATATTGTAGCTAGCTTAGGGTTTATTTTACAGGTAAGTATTTAGTCTTAAATAGGTATTATTTAGGTAATAATAGTAATTTTTATTTAGATTTATTTTAATTATATTAAAGTTAGGGGTGTTAGGGTTAGATTTAGGCTTAGGGGTTAATATATTTATTTAGTGTTAGTGATGTGGGAGGCCAGAGGTTTAGGGGTTAATAATTTTAGTATAGTGGCAGTGGCAACGTTGGGGGCGGCAGATAAGGGGTTAATAAGTGAAGGTAGGTGGCGGCGACATTGGGGCGGCAGATTAGGGGTTAATAAGTGTAGGTGGGTTTGCGGCGACATTGGGGGTGGCAGATGAGGGGTTAATAAGTGTAGGTAGGTGTCGTCGGGGGCGGCAGATTAGGAGTTAATAAGTGTAATGTAGGTGTCAGCGATGTTGGGGGCAGCAGATTAGGGGTGTTTAGACTCAGGGTTTATGTTAGGGTGTTAGGTTTAAACATAAATTTTCTTTCCCCATAGGAATCAATAGGGTTGCGTTACGGAGCTTTACGCTCCATTATTGCAGGTGTTAGCATTTTTTTTAGCCGGTTCTCGCCATTGATGTCTATGGGGAAATCATGCACGAGCACGTCAAAGCAGCGCTGGTATTTTTTGTGCGGTATGGAGCTCAACACTGCCATATTGCCCACAAACACCGTTTTTTGGAAAACCTGTAATAGCAGCGCTATTGAAGGTGAGCAGTGGAAATAACTTGCAAGTTATTACCGAGCCACTCATAACGCAAAACTCCTAATCTGACCATGTAAAAGCAAAAGAAAATGTTTTTGTGAGGATGGTAGAATTTCCTGGTGACTATCAATCCATTACATATCACACAACTCAGGAATTTTTAACATCCATTTGCAGATATCTTCATTTGAGTTTTGTTCTCATAATCATTCCTCATGATGAATTTGAGGTTTGAGAACTACTTTTATTTGCAGACAGTGTGGAAAGCCATGGGTTCCATCATGGCGCCATCATATGTTAACTTATTTTTGTAAGCATTCGAAAGGGATGAATGGTTTGAACATATTAAATACACAGACACTACAGCTCGTTTCACAATGACACTCAAACAAATCACTTTATGGATTTACAAATTAGCATTGGCAGGAAACAGTTTATGTACCAAACTTTATTCCAAATCGACAGATTGTAACTTTACGCTCCATTAAGAGCAGACACTTGTCATCCCCCTTCACTTTTAAAAGATATAGTGAAATCTCATTTAATCAGAACACTTAAAAACAATACCAATAAAGTGTTGGGGGTTTCCCAGTTACAGGAGGTTAAAAAGAATTTTCTTCTTAGGGGTTATAAAGCTATGATTGTGGACTCATGCAAGATGTTAAGGAACTTGATCAGTGGGTCTTTTTGGACTGAAAGATTATTCAAAAACAGGAGAAAAGACTGATCCTGACAACTAATTTCACACCTAATACCGCTTAATTAAGTGCCGTTATGAATAAATATGGGGATATCTTTAACCCGGATGCTAAACTGTCTCTTTTCAAAAGGGTCACTCCTGTGATAGGATACAGAAGGAACACTTACCTCAGGGGCTCACTGGTTACAAATACCTGAGTTGTGTGACATGTAATGGATTTAAAGCCACTGTTATTTTACATGGTCCAAACTCCATGCCAGACTTGAAGTGTCTATACTAAAATCTTTGTATTTAGGTGGTACCTGTTTTGGTGGTGTCTTGTTTCGCTAAGAGTCAGACACTGAGAAGGATGTGATGTCAGGTGACACCTGCCACCTGCCACAGGGTCTGTCGGATATTAATGTCTTATGGGGTTTGATAGACCCTATACTTTGTTAATTTATTTGTCCTTATAATTATCATAACAGTACCCCTAATGATATGCTTTTGTTTAGCGGCACACTTATATTTTGAGTTTAGATGCATTTCTACATCTATTATTCCAGTAGTTATAGTCCTTTACCTGAGGTAGTTAGTCTTTCCTCTTCCAACTTAGAATATAGATTATTAATAAAGTACAAATAATGACAAGACATAAACTGGACAAATTATACTAGTAATTCAGTTGAGAGAGTGATTTTTAAATAACTTTTTGTCACAATTAATAGAGAAAAGAAGTCAAAGAACATTTGGGTAACAGTAATCATAATATGGTCATATTTGAAATCCATTTTCATAAGCAGTGTCTTAAAGGTTTAGCTAAGAGTTTTAATTTTAAGAAAGCAAAATGCAATGATTTAAGGAAATCATTAAATAACATACATTGGGACAAAGTATTCTCTAATAAAAATACAGAGAATAAATGGATAACATTTAAAATTCTGTTAAAAAAATATACACATCAACACATACCACATGGTTATAAAAGTAAAATAAATAAATCCAAGCCAATGTGACTCAATAAATATGTAAGGAATTTAAATTATTCAAATAAAATAGTACAGACTCAACATACCAAATATATAAGGAATGTAACAAAGCATGCAAAAAAAAACCCAATAAAATTAGCCAAAATTGAAAAAGAAAGTCAAACCCTAAAAGATTTTTTAAGTACATAAGTGGCAAAAAATCTAAGAAGAAAAATATAGTTACAATAAAATGTGTGAAGGGTAGCATGATTAACAGTGACAGGGAGGAGGCTGAGGTACTAAACCAATTATTTTCTTCAGTATACACAAGAGAGAACCAATGGGGATACTTTGAAACAAACTGGAGTATACAAGCCCATACCATTAACTGGGTTATCTCTAGAGGATACCAGGAAAAAAACTGGATGATATTAAGGTCAGTAAAACTCCAGGCCCAGATGGAATATACCCAAGGGTTTTACAGGAACTTAGCACTGTTATAGACAAGCCTCAACAATTTTTCAAGACTAATTATCCTTAGGCATAGTACAACAGGACTGGCGTAAAGCTGATGTGCTGCCACTCTTTAAAAAGGGAGGCAGGGCTGATCCAGGAAGCTATAGACCTGTTAGTCTGATATCAATAGTAGGGAAAGAAATTTGAAGGGATTATATTGATGAGTATATTAGTGTAAACAAGATTATGAGTTCAAATCAGCATGGTTTTATGAGAAATAAATCATGCCAAACTGATCTAATTAGATTCTACGAGGAAGTAAGTAAAAATATAGATAAAGGGGAATCAGTTGATGTGATATACTTGGATTTTGCAAAAGCCTTGATACAGTGCCACATGAGAGATTAATGTACAAAATTAAGGAACTGGGAATAGATGAAAATGTTAGCTCATAGATAAATAACTGGATAAAAGATAGGGAGCAACAAGTAGTAGTAAACGGATCATACGCAGATTGGACAAAGGTAATCAGTGGAGTCCCCTAGGGATCAGTCCTGGGCCCTGTTCTTTTAAATACTTTTTTTTATATTGGTACTTATGTGAAGACTAATTTTAGGCTTAAGTCTTGCATATAACTATATCACAATAAGGTTTAGTTATGAAATTTTATGTAAGCAGATGTTATAGACAAAATGTCAACATTTGTGGAGCTAATGTTTTAGACTTTAAGGTTATTTTTTCATGAGCGAATATCACTAATGCAAAACTATATATTTATCTAGAATCTCGATTGTACACATTGGTATGTACACATTTGTATACATAGTGTGATTTTATTTAATATACAATCGTATGCAAAAGTTTAGGCACCCCTGACAATTTCCATGATTTTCATTTATAAATAATTGGGTGTTTGGATCAGCAATTTAATTTTGATCCATCAAATAACTGATGGACACAGTAATATTTCAGTAATAAAATGAAGTTTATTGGATTAAAGGGACAGTCTACACCAGAATTGTTATTGTTTTAAAAGATGAATAATTTAAATTCCCTACATATTTATTGAGTCACATTGGCTTGGATTTATTTATTTTAAAAGTCATTTGAGAGTTGTTTTGAGGCCCCCATGTTGGCACTCTTCAGAGGAGAGTCAAAGAGAACAACAACTTGCAATTGGCCACCTTAAATACCTTTTCTCATGATTGGATGCACCTGTCTATGAAGTTCAAGGCTTAATGGGCTCGTCAAACCAATTGTGTGTTCCAATTAATCAGTGCTAGGTAGTTACAGGTATTCAAATCAACAAAATGACAAGGGTGCCCAAATTTATGCACCTGTCTAATTTCACTTTGATGCATATTGCACATTTTCTGCTAATCCAATAAACCTCATTTCACTACTGAAATATTACTGTGTCCTTCAGGTATTTGATAGATCAAAATGAAATTGCTGATCCAAACACCCAATTATTTATAAACGAAAATCATGGAAATTGTCAGGGGTGCCTAAACTTTTGCATACAACTGTATGTTTTTTGCTTTTTTTTATTTAATTCATTTATTTTGTGCACACTTTTGTGTGAATTAGCACTTAAACGCAAGCTGATTTGATTTACAAGTAAGGAGTACTGACAATTCAGAAGTGACATCACTGGTTCACCTCTGGTTGTGGTGACTGGCTCTTGCATCACGGAGGGGGTGAGTGCAGTTGCTTGTATAAATAAAGCATTGACACTGTATTACTTGTTCTGAAAAAGGGGATAAATATACCCAAAACATCAATAGAGAATATTGTTTTTAAACATATTTCCTTCTTTTACTATGGGATCCATTTACTATTGGTCGGACGGACATAATTCAATACCACGAATCATGGCCGTTAGACCTCGCTGCTTATGCAATGCTGCCCCCTGCTTGCAAGTGGCCAATTGAATTGCATCAGGATGATTTAATTCTATCACCTTTTAGGAGGCAGAAAAGTTAAGGAACAGCAGTTTTAAGACCACTGCTACTTAACCTCTTAAGCAGCAATCACTGCTTGGTAAATGGAGCCCTACGTGTGCGAAGCAGCAATCACTGCTTGGTAAATGGAGCCCTATGTGTGCGAAGCAGCAATCACTGATTGGTAAATGGAGCCCTATGTGTGCGAAGCAGCAATCACTGCTTGGTAAATGGAGCCCTATGTGTGCGAAGCAGCAATCACTGATTGGTAAATGGAGCCCTATGTGTGCGAAGCAGCAATCACTGCTTGGTAAATGGAGCCCTATGTGTGCGAAGCACCAATCACTGCTTGGTAAATGGAGCCCTATGTGTGCGAAGCACCAATCACTGCTTGGTAAATGGAGCCCTATGTGTGCGAAGCAGCAATCACTGCTTGGTAAATGGAGCCCTATGTGTGCGAAGCAGCAATCACTGCTTGGTAAATGGAGCCCTATGTGTGCGAAGCAGCAATCACTGCTTGGTAAATGGAGCCCTATGTGTGCGAAGCAGCAATCACTGCTTGGTAAATGGAGCCCTATGTGTGCGAAGCAGCAATCACTGCTTGGTAAATGGAGCCCTATGTGTGCGAAGCAGCAATCACTGCTTGGTAAATGGAGCCCTATGTGTGCGAAGCAGCAATCACTGCTTGGTAAATGGAGCCCTATGTGTGCGAAGCAGAAATCACTGCTTGGTAAATGGAGCCCTATGTGTGCGAAGCAGCAATCACTGCTTGGTAAATGGAGCCCTATGTGTGCGAAGCAGCAATCACTGCTTGGTAAATGGAGCCCTATGTGTGCGAAGCAGCAATCACTGCATGGTAAATGGAGCCCTATGTGTGCGAAGCAGCAATCACTGCTTGGTAAATGGGGCCCTATGTGTGCGAAGCAGCAATCACTGCTTGGTAAATGGAGCCCTATGTGTGCGAAGCAGCAATCACTGCTTGGTAAATGGAGCCCTATGTGTGCGAAGCAGCAATCACTGCATGGTAAATGGAGCCCTATGTGTGCGAAGCAGCAATCACTGCTTGGTAAATGGAGCCCTATGTGTGCGAAGCAGAAATCACTGCTTGGTAAATGGAGTCTAATGTGTGCGAAGCAGCAATCACTGCTTGGTAAATGGAGCCCTATGTGTGTGAAGCAGCAATCACTGCTTGGTAAATGGAGCCCTATGTGTGCGAAGCAGCAATCACTGCTTGGTAAATGGAGCCCTATGTGTGCGAAGCAGCAATCACTGCTTGGTAAATGGAGCCCTATGTGTGCGAAGCAGCAATCACTGCATGGTAAATGGAGCCCTATGTGTGCGAAGCAGCAATCACTGCTTGGTAAATGGAGCCCTATGTGTGCGAAGCAGAAATCACTGCTTGGTAAATGGAGTCTAATGTGTGCGAAGCAGCAATCACTGCTTGGTAAATGGAGCCCTATGTGTGCGAAGCAGCAATCACTGCTTGGTAAATGGAGCCCTATGTGTGCGAAGCAGCAATCACTGCTTGGTAAATGGAGCCCTATGTATGCGAAGCAGCAATCACTGCTTGGTAAATGGAGCCCTATGTGTGCGAAGCAGCAATCACTGCATGGTAAATGGAGCCCTATGTGTGCGAAGCAGCAATCACTGCTTGGTAAATGGAGCCCTATGTGTGCGAAGCAGCAATCACTGCTTGGTAAATGGAGCCCTATGTGTGCGAAGCAGCAATCACTGCATGGTAAATGGAGCCCTATGTGTGCGAAGCAGCAATCACTGCTTGGTAAATGGAGCCCTATGTGTGCGAAGCAGCAATCACTGCTTGGTAAATGGAGCCCTATGTGTGTGAAGCAGCAATCACTGCTTGGTAAATGGAGCCCTATGTGTGCGAAGCAGCAATCACTGCTTGGTAAATGGAGCCCTATGTGTGCGAAGCAGCAATCACTGCTTGGTAAATGGAGCCCTATGTGTGCGAAGCAGCAATCACTGCTTGGTAAATGGAGCCCTATGTGTGCGAAGCAGAAATCACTGCTTGGTAAATGGAGCCCTATGTGTGCGAAGCAGCAATCACTGCTTGGTAAATGGAGCCCTATGTGTGCGAAGCAGCAATCACTGCTTGGTAAATGGAGCCCTATGTGTGCGAAGCAGCAATCACTGCTTGGTAAATGGAGCCCTATGTGTGCGAAGCAGAAATCACTGCTTGGTAAATGGAGCCCTATGTGTGCGAAGCAGCAATCACTGCTTGGTAAATGGAGCCCTATGTGTGCGAAGCAGAAATCACTGCTTGGTAAATGGAGCCCTATGTGTGCGAAGCAGCAATCACTGCTTGGTAAATGGAGCCCTATGTGTGCGAAGCAGCAATCACTGCTTGGTAAATGGAGCCCTATGTGTGCGAAGCAGCAATCACTGCTTGGTAAATGGAGACCTATGTGTGCGAAGCAGCAATCACTGCTTGGTAAATGGAGACCTATGTGTGCGAAGCAGCAATCACTGCTTGGTAAATGGAGACCTATGTGTGCGAAGCAGCAATCACTGCTTGGTAAATGGAGCCCTATGTGTGCGAAGCAGCAATCACTGCTTGGTAAATGGAGCCCTATGTGTGCGAAGCAGCAATCACTGCTTGGTAAATGGAGCCCTATGTGTGCGAAGCAGCAATCACTGCTTGGTAAATGGAGCCCTATGTGTGCACCACCTTCCAAATTACGGTAAACTTCATTCCTGCAATGTAATTCTGAAAATTAAGATTTATTCAATTCTGACAGCTGGAAGGTCACATAAACTGGAACTTACCTATCCCTAGTTAAGATCATCAGAGATTATCAGATAAGGGATGGCAGAACAGAGGAAAGTTTGCTAACATAATGAATGGGGCTAGGTTTGTCTACTACAGCAACAAGTCCACATTGGCTTCTTTAAATAAGGCAAATGGTGGGTGAAATTTGGCTATAGAAAAAACATTTGCAGAAAACAAGGTCTTAATGCATTCAAAATATTTTAAAACTCAAGTATGTTAATTTAATTTAACACAGCAAAAAAATCTTGTAATTACAAGATATAGTGAATTCTGATGAGCAATTTTATGCAACTTTCTAATTTACTCCTATTATCATTTTTTCTTCGTTCTCTTGCTATCTTTATTTGAAAAGCATGAATGTAAGCTTAGGAGCTGGACCATTTTTTGTTCAAAAATGGGCCGGCTCATTAGCGTAGATTCCTGCTTTTTTAAATAAAGATAGCAAGAGAACGAAGAAAATTGATAATAGGAGTAAATTAGAAAGTTGCTAAAAATCGCATGCTCTATATGAATCATGAAAAAAAAATGTAGGTTTAGTATCCCTTTAAATGCGCATGAACATATTTTAAATAGAAGCATTTTTGCAGTATACCTCCATTAGTAAAAATGTTTCTAGTACAAGTTATTAGACTTTCAGCAGCATAAATCTATATGCTAAAAGATTCGAGCACCATGCCTGCTAAGAAAGCTGTAGCGGTTTGTATTGAGTCAGAGAAGAAATGATTTGTGTCATACAAGCCATTGCTGACTCTCTGACAAGGCGTGGTGTTTGAATGCTGGTGCATGGGGACCATATGTGGGTATGCCACTGAAAACCAGTGATAACATATTAGAAGCAATGTTTGTGCTGGAAGTATATTGCAAAAATGCTTCTATTTAAAACTTAAGTGCACCCCTGCACTTTTAAATATGGACCTTTCTATCCATGTTAAGTAGAACAAAGAAAAGAAAGAATAATAATTGGGTGAAAATCAACAATTCATGAAAAGAGATGGATATAAAGTATGCAATTAAAGGGACACTCAGGTTAAATTAAATTTTCATGATTCAGATACAGCATGTAATTTTAAACAACTTTACAATTTACTTCCATTAAAAAAAATGTGCACAGTCTTTTATATTTGCAATTTTTGAGTCACCAGATCCTACTGAGCATGTGCAAGAATTCACAGACTATACATATATGCATTTGTGATTGGCTGATTGCTATCACATGGTACAAGGGGAGTGGAAATATACATAACTTTGAAATTTGTTATAAAAAAATCTACTACTCATTTGAAGTTCAGACTAAGTGCTATTGCATTGTCTTGTTATCTTGCATTTGTTGATTATGCAAATCTAATGTGTTGACTGGTCCTTTAATAGACTATTAGGGTCAAATCTGGATGACATTTGTTACGGAACTCATATTATACATAAAATAAAAAAAATTTAAAAAAAAACTTAAATTACAATTTAAAATTAAATCAGAAGTACAATGCCAGGTTAATCCTGCCAGGACATTTTGGGTTAGCTACATTAAAATTAATTTTACACAGGAATATACCAATCAAACCTCACTTAAGAAGTGCTCTGAAATTGAAAAAAAGGGTCAAAACCTTGACAACAAGTTGAAAGGGACAGTACCGTAAAGTCAAAATTAAACTTTCATGATTCGGAAAGAGCATGCAATGCTAAACAACTTTCCAATTTAATTCTGTTAGCAAATTTGCTTTGTTCTTTTGGTATCTTTTATTGAAAAGTAAAACTAAGTAGGCTCATAAGCGCTCAATAGTGTGCACGTGTCTTTAGTACTCTATGGGAGCAGTATTTTGCCTAAAGTGAGAAACCTAAAGTTTGTGAAAAGATTTGTGAAAAAGTGAACATTTTTTTTTTTTATTTGATCACATTTGGCGGTAAAATGGTGTCATGAAATATACCAAAATGGGCCTAGAACAATACTTTGGGATGTCTTCTAAAAAAAAATATATATACATGCAAGGGATATTCAGGTATTCCTGACAGAGATCAGTGTTCCAATGTAACTAGCGCTAATTTTGAAAAAAAGTGGTTTGGAAATAGCAAAGTGCTACTTGTACTTATTGCCCTATAACTTGCAAAAAAAGCAAAGAACATGTAAACATTGGGTATTTCTAAATTCAGGACAAAATTTAGAAACTATTTAGCATGGGTGTTTATTGGTGGTTGTAGATGTGTAACAGATTTTGGGGGTCAAAGTTAGAAAAAGTGTGTTTTTTTCCATTTTTTCCTCATATTTTGTATTTTTTTATAGCAAATTATAAGATATGATGAAAATAATGGTATATTTTAAAAGTCCATTTAATGGCGAGAAAACGGTATATAATATGTGTGGGTACAGTAAATGAGTAAGAGGAAAATTACAGCTAAACACAAACACCGCAAAAATGTAAAAATAGCCTTGGTCCCAAACAGACAGAAAATGGAAAAGTGCTGTGGTCATTAAGGGGTTATAGACTGCTTGGAGTTGCCTGTGAGTTGTTTTTTTACAGAATCTGGTACTCCTTTAAATATGAGTAAAAATGTTAAGAACCTCTATAAATCCCTTTAAATGGCAATTATATTGCCTTCCACAACAATACAGAAATTATTAAGCAAGAATAAGAAAATCTGTGGATCTTATTTTAAACTACTATAAAACATATTCACTGTGCATTAAAAGTCTAGAGTTTATAGTGAGTTGTAATCATTTATATTCATTTTTGTAAATATTTTATATCTTAAAATATATTTTTTGTGAAATGTTTAGGTAAAAGCTGTTACAATTTACAGAATAAATTCCAGGGGGACAAAAAGTTGGTTTAGTCAGTACATGAGCATTTGTTTTTCAAAGAAGCCCTGTAATACATTTTGAAACATTTTCTTTTAGATGCAACTGAGAAAATCTTTGAGCATAATGATCCTATTAAATTTATTGAACTGATTTTATATCCAAAGCTAAATACTATGGGGCATATGTATCAAGCTCCGTATGGCTCGTCAGAAACAGCAGTTATGAAGCAGCGGTCACAAAGACCGCTGCTCCATAACCTGTCCGCCTGCTCTGAACAGGCGGACAGACATCGCCGGAAATCAACCCGATCAAGTACGATCGGGTTGATTGACACCCCCCTGCTGGCGGCTGATTGGCCGCGAGTCTGCAGGGGGTGGCGTTGCACCAGCAGCTTTTGTGAACTGCTGGTGCAATGCTGAATACGGCGAGCGTATTGCTCGCCGTATTCAGCGAGGTCTGGCAGACCTGATCCGCAGTGTCGGATCAGGTCCGCCAGACCTTGATAAATATGTCCCTATAAATTGTACACAAATTTTTACTTGGTTTCTTAAAAAAAAAAGTCTTCAGGGGTCTCTAATGCTACAGTGGTCCTTTTAGCGGGACCACTGAATTAGATTTCAGAGCATTTTTGGTTACATGGGCTACAGTTTTTTTAACCTGTCTAAAGAAGGGAATCATTACCCCGACACATCACATTAAAGTTTTGTAGTTTATAAAAGACCAGTGAATGCCGCCTCTTTCTCAGGTACTTCCATGCGGGGAGTCTGGAATACTATTGAATTGTATACATTAAAGGATTACTTTCTGTTATAATTTTTAAGCTAAACAACTAACATATTAAAGTTAATAAACATTAATTAAAACCTACTGACCTATATTTTCTCCAAAACGAAGTTTCATAACGTTCTAAAAGTTATATCTTTTATTCGCCGATGATGTCACTTTATCCTGCCCACTATTTTCAGCACTGAGTGTTCAAAATACTTAAACCAATAACTTTGTGTTTAAAGCGCCATTTTGAAACCTAGGTATTGTAAACGGATTGGTACAGAGCAAAGGATACCCACGGAGTGGGTTTGGAAAACAATTAAATTTGCAGACAAGATTTCTGATATACGGTAGAGATATGTTAATGAAATGCTATTGATAAAAAGCGTATTTGGGGTAGTTAGTTAGTAACAGGCATAGAAAATATTTACTTACAGTGGCCCTTTAAGCCTGGACACCCTGGCAAGATGTCCCTTACACTGTGAGTGCTGTAGGGGCCCTGCCACAGACTTTGCCCTGGGGCCTAGTGAGTTCTAGTTATGCCTCTGGTGTCCAGTTCCTAAATAGTTAATAGTCCTGTCTACTACTTCCTACATATAATTGCAAAAAATACTCATTATGTTTTATTATCCGAAGAACCAATATAAGTGGTACATTTACAACTTACAGATCAAACCGGAGATTTTGCCTTTCCTCAAAAAAGTAGTCCATTATAAATTTCTTTACAAAATCTGGATTTAAGGTGTTGTCGATCACTTCTGTCCTCCCATACTATGAGAAAATGGGAAAAAAATAAATCATTGCAATAAACATTAACATATATTAAAAATATAATTAATCTTTTTTACAATAAATTACTTAAAGAGTTAAAACTTCTTAGATGTCTTCTCATTTTAATTTAAAGCAATTAGGTTATAGGTTATTTTGCATAATTACACTCAATAGAAAATTATGTTTAAAAAAAAAATTGAATATTTCATGTATCATAATTTAAAACACTCCCAAGTGAATCTGATGATTATTGAATCAACCCAGTCATCAACAGATGCAAATTTCTGTTTACATAACCAGGAATTGCTTAACGTGTCACAGATAAGACAAAGGCAGAATATAAATTAGTGAACGGTGTGAAGGAAATGAAACAGTCTGTATGATCAGCATGGGATTGGTAATTGATAAAAAGGTTCTATAAATTATATATGTGTCAATTTTAATCTCCATGTCAACACCTTGTGACCAAAAAGTGCATAATACATTATTGAAATGTCAGCAAAATAACGTTGAGCAACAAAAAAAAGGTGAAATTGGAACTCCACAGGCGACTAAATATGTCAGTATAATACCAAGTGGTATATGTCGTGTTCGCAACAGGAGAAGCAAAAAGGCCCCACACTTCAAATAATAACCAATATTGCAATAATATTTTTGACAATAGTTTATCAGATTACTTTATCTTGCCGTGTTTCAAGTCCCATAAAACTGAGTCTAAGCTTTAAAGGAAAAATATTTCCTATACCTTAAAACGCCTTGCACAATGCTTCACATTCCCAACAAATACAAACATGCGCGTCATTTATATTACTGTTAATAAATGATGTTTTCATTATTGTGCTTAGTTCTCAAATGAAAAACACACTTCTTTTTGCATAGATAAAAAAGCATTTAAAGAGTGCATTATTCAAACACGGGAATTGATACTAAATAAAAATGAATGCTTCTAGGTGTTAGTTTAAATGCAATGTACTACTGGGGCCTAGCCCGAACACAGCCGTTGAGACAATCACAAGAGGCAAATGTGTCTAGAAAACAATCACCAGCTAGTTCCCAGTAATGCATTGCTGCACCTGAGCCTATCTAGGCATGCTGTAAACAAAGGATACTAAGAGAAATAAAGTAAATACAAAAGTCTTAAAATACCATGCCCTGTCTATACCCCAAACATTTATTTTTTTATTTTAATGTCCCTTTAAAGTTATTTATTATATATGTATAGCATATACAAACAATACAACAGTGGCATTGGAAAAGCCTAGACTACTAGTGGAGTGCAAACATTAAAACGCTTCTGTCAGCTAACACCGTTCAGGTTATTAAATCAATAGTTATTTTATTTAGCACAAAATCCTTCACATAACTGACTTCTATGGAGGTGCACTGTGAAACTTATGTTAGCGGTTGTTCTAGAGCTAAGCTCAAGTTGCGATAAGCCTAGGGTGCGCTAAACCAAAGTTGTGCCTATCCGAAAGGTCAAATAGTGGGAAGAGCTCAAAGGTGTATATGTATGTGTGTGTTTTTCTCAATAATAAACCTATATTTTACAATTGACATGTATGTATGTATGTATATATATATATATATATATATATACACACACACACACACAAATATAATTACGCAGTAATATTCTATTTAAAGAATGGAAGAAAAAATTTATTGAATGTACACATTGAACATGGTATCTAATACACCATATCATTTCAAAATACAATTGGACCAAAAAAAGTACAAATAGTGCGCTTTATTTTTCTACTGTATGATCTTTAGCCATGTCCAGGGCCGTCTTTAACACAGGACAAAAGGGGCAGCTGCCCAGGGCCCAGTCTTTGATGTGGGGCCCAAGAGTCCTGGTTCATGCCAGACTGCTGATGTCATGTGGTTATGGGGGGCACACACAGTCCTAATACTGTGACAGTCAAAAGTTCTCTACTTATATTTATTTGTGAGAAACTGTGCCAGACCGTGCTGGTGTCATGTGACATGCCAAGCTAGTGTCATGTGCTGTTTTAGGTGTGCAAAGCCCTAACTTGGCACCCAGTCAATCCCACTGCATCAGAAAAGGTCCTGCTGGGGTTACCACTGTTACCAGGTAACTGCTCTGGTGGTAGGGATTGTTCAGGCTAGGGCTTATTGTAAGCGCATGCAGCAGAACATCTGCAGCTGCAGACACTGCTCTCTTCAGTCTTGAGGCTGTGTGACTCATCTCACACTGTATCCCTGCAGCCTTGGACATACAGCATCCAGTCTGCTTGTTCCCTTAGCCCTGCTCATTCTGCTGTGGCACTCAGATCAACTAACTGAAGTTTATTAGGGGAACAGTGCTTTGTAGAAAGGTGTCAGTAGGAAGAATAAGCGAGTGCACACATGCCCCTCCCCATGCAGCATTGTCTAGTGAAGGGTGAGAGGGAACTTGTTCCTAGCAGAGAAGTGACATGTGCTGCTGTGGCTGATGTATAATGTCATGCTGATACTTCACACATTAAACTAGAAGCAAATAAAATGTAAAATACACTGAAAACAGTGCAATTTGATTTGTATGTGCTTCAGCAAAATGTTGCCATCATTCCCCGCTACTACCTGAAACATTTAGTCCCCCTGCAAGATTCTGCATTCCAGAGAACTTTATTACTTTTCATGGCATGCAGCTCACCAATAGTTGCAAAAGTTAGAGTGATAATGCATTTCCTTCTGGCAAATCTAAGGGGTTCAGACCCTAAATATCAAAATATACGGTAATTTCTAAACTCATTGTTTTTATTTTGTTTAAATCGTATATTTTATATTCATTATAACTATATTCTTGAAAAAGGTTATATTATTATTATTTATCGGTTATTTGTATAGCGACAACAGATGCCGCAGTGCTGATTATATTTGAGATTGTGTGTGTATGTGCGTGTGTGTATGTATGTATGTGTATGTGCGTGTGTATGCTACAACTGCAGTCCTCTCTGCTGCTGGGTTAACTGCATCTACAATGTATTTTATATCAGCAAGGCACAGGAGCAGCCCGCCACCCTACTGCTATATGCCTGTATTGGCTTCCTGGACAGGGCTCATTTTCAGTCAAATTAAAATGTTTAAAAAAAGAAGAAAAAAAAAAAAAATATATATATATAAATATATGTGTGTATGTGTTATATATATGTATATATATATATATATATATATATATATATATATGTGTGTGTGTGTGTGTGTGTGTGTGTGTAGAGCTGCAACAACTAATCGTCATAATCGATAATAATCAATTATGAAAATAGTGGTCAACGAATCTCATAATCGATTAGTTGGTTTGCAATTAGTTGGTCTGTGCACAACTCCAGCTGCTTCATAACACTGAGCTCCTGCACATGGTGTTGTGTTTTATGGTTATGTCCTTAGCCTAAAGGACGTCTACCGACGTCTACTTTTCATTTTTTCAGGACAGTATAAGTTCACAACTACCCCTGGCTTATGTGCAACCCAGATATAATAGTCATCATTTGGATTGTGGATTATATTAAATCAGGTGATTTGGACCTATGCTTTGCATGATATACTGCTGAGCTTGTTATTTACACCTAGCCCCTAGATTGATGGGAGTTATTTAAATTGATGTGCACTATTATCTGTTTGCACAAGTATTAGAGGATTGATTGCTATTGCTGATTATATGTACTGTATAAATAAATGTGTAAGGATTTGTCCTGTTATTGATATATAGTCCTTAGTGCTTTTGATTTGTTTTTTATTGTTTTTTTTTATATTTTTCATCAATTCTGATAATATGTACCAGATTCAACCTTTATAAGTATATATCTTGTTATTTTTAGAGCAGACTATATATTTTCCCCTAATCTTATAAAAAAACTGGTTATTTACCATTGCATATAGATATTCAAGATATTTTTTATGTTAGAATGAAGTCAAGGGTTACTTTCTTGAGAGGCCCCTTGCCAAAGTGGAAGTTCTACCTCTTTTCAAACAGTTTTTAGTTTTGTTTAATTATAAAACTGTGCTCTGCTGCTTAAAATTTGGACAAACAGTTGTGTTAATGTAAAGGTTTAGTCTGAAGTTTATATTTGTAACACTAAGTATGTGGATTCTATTTAAAATATAGGAAACAATTATTGATTATTTTTTTATCCGATTAGTCGATTAATCGAAAAAATAATTGGCCGATTAATCGATTATGAAAATAATCGTTAGTTGCAGCCCTATATGTGTGTGTGTGTGTAACTGTGTATGTGATTGTATATTATATATATGTGTATGTGTTAAAGTAGAGTTGCAGGATGAGTACTAACAGATTTAAGAGATCGTTCATGATTGGCCTTAGCACTGTGAACTAAGAGCACTATGGGTATTTATAGAGGTGGGGGTAGTGGTGAACACTATACACTTTTTTGCACTTTAGCTCCCAGTAAACAAGGCGCCAGCGGGTGCCGAAACGTTTGGTGATATTCATGTTTTAACTTTGTATCAATAAAAGGACTTTTTATCCCTATGAAAATCCGGTGAGTGCAGTGTTCTGTTCTGGATGAATGGATTTCATCTTTACTATATATATATATATAATTGTGTGTGTGTATGTGGCTTACACTGCTTCATATGTTAATCATACCACTGTCCACAGTTAGAATGACTGTCCAAGAAAACATGACAATGTTGTGTGTTATAAGACCTAATAACTGGCTAGTGGCTACTATTTAATCACATCACAGGCAGCAAATTTTATTTTAACTATTTTTTTGTTTTGTATTTTTATGCTCCAAGAGTGTATTGGATATTGAGAAACATGTACAATTAAATTCTGTAGTTTTAAATAAACTTTAGAATGCAAAATAAAGGTGTTATAGTCATTTATAAGAAAATTGCGATTTTTTTTTTTGCCCATATCGCCCAGCCCTAATGTGCATGTGTATGTGCCTGTGTATGTGTGTGTATGTGCGTGTATGTATGTGTGTATGCGTGTGTATGTATGTGTGTGTGTGTGTGCATGTGTGTATGTGTGTGTGTGCATGTGTGTGTGTATGTATGTGTGTGTGTGCATGTGTGTGTATGTGCGTGTATGTATGTGTGTGTGTGTGTGTATATATGTGTGTGTATGTGCGTATGTGTGTGTGCATGTGTGTGTGTGTGTGCGCATGTGTGTGTGTGTGTATGTATGTGTGTGTGCATGTGTGTGTGTGTGTGTATGTATGCAACCATTGACTGTGTCAAATATAGTCTGGAGCCTGCACTTCTATTTTTAGCAGGAATTGAAACTTTCAGAATTTAATTACAGATAAATTCAATTCAAAGTTCATTCCCTACCAGTGATGTGCAGTCACTAGAGGCAGGTGAGGCAGTGCTTCACCTCTTATATGGGAAAAAATATATATTTTTTTTATTGGCTTTAAAAAAAAAAAATTGTAATTTTTGTTCCCCAGCAATTTTTTTTCTCACAGCTATATGTTGTGCAATGGAGAGTCACAAGCAGGTCTGCCCACCATTACACAACATGCTGCACCACCTACTGGATGAAAGTGGTTAAGATCATTGCATGGCCCATTAACTGCTTATTTGAGGCAGTCCTATTTGGGCTGAACCAATCCAGTGAGAGGCATTAGTAAGTGGAACTTAGGGTTGGGGCTGGATGTTAAATCATATAAAACAAAACAAAAATGAAAAAAAAAAAAACTTTCATATTTTGTTGTTGTCCTGTGAACCTGCTAGCTTTGCTAAAGTGAAAAAGAGAGTTCTGTTCTTCCCCTCTAAGTGCAGTGGAATGTGCCACTGTCACTTCCTGAATCCTTATACAGAGCAGGAAGAGAGGCAGATAGAGCAGTGTTTCAGCCACATCTTATTAAAGTAAGATTTTACTGAAAGGGATTCTGTTAGTGAAAATGATAATTTAATGAATGTGGTTTAGTGTTTTTTTACTCTTTTACAGCAAAGGATTGTTTTTGTATTTTGTTTACTCAGACTTTACACCCACTAACATAGTAGCTTGCCTCTGTACTTCACACTAATGTTTAGTCTCATTTTCTGAACTCTCTGTAGCTCTGCTGTTTTATTTTAAAATGCAGTGGTCCCTCTCCCCCCTTGTGTGTGTGTGTCTCTCTCTCTCTCTATCCATCTCTCTCCTTATGTGTTGTTCTTCCCCATGGTCTCTTTCTCTCTCTGTCTCTCTTCCTCACCCTCTGACTCTATCATCCCTTATGTGTCTCTCTAACCCTCTGTGTGTGATTGTGTCTCTCTCTCTTTCTCTCTCTCTAACCCTCTGTGTGTGATTGTGTCTCTCTAACTCTCTGTGTGTGATTGTGCCTCTCTCTCTCTCTCTAACCCTCTGTGTATGATTGTGTCTCTCTTTCTCTCTCTACCCTCTGTGTGTGATTGTGTCTCTCTCTTTCTCTCTCTCTCTAACCATCTGTGTGTGATTGTGTCTCTCTTTCTCTCTCTCTAACCCTCTGTGTGTGATTGTGTCTTTCTCTTTCTCTCTCTCTCTCTAACCCTCTTTGTATGATTGTGTCTCTCTCTCTCTTTCTCTCTCTAACCCTCTGTGTGTGATTGTCTCTCTCTCTCTAATTTTCTGTGTGTGATTGTGTCTCTCTCTCTCTAACCCTCTGTGTATGATTGTGTCTCTCTCTCTCTAACCCTCTGTGTATGATTGTGTCTCTCTCTTTCTCTCTCTAACCCTCTGTGTGTGATTGTGTCTCTCTCTTTCTCTCTCTAACCATCTGTGTGTGATTGTGTCTCTCTCTCTTTCTCTCTCTCTAACCCTCTGTGTGTGATTGTGTCTCTCTCTTTCTCTCTCTCTCTCTAACCCTCTGTGTATGATTGTGTCTCTCTCTCTCTCTTTCTCTCTCTAACCCTCTGTATGTGATTGTGTCTCTCTCTCTAACCCTCTGTGGGTGATTGTCTCTCTCTCTCTCTCTCTCTCTCTCTCTCTTTATATCTCTAAACCTCTGTGTGTGATTGTGTCTCTCTTTCTCTCTCACTCTCTAACCCTCTGTGTGTAATTGTGTCTCTCTCTCTCTTTCTCTCTCTAACCCTCTGTGTGTGATTGTGTTTCTCTCTTTCTCTCTCTCTCTCTCTCTCTCTCTCTCTCTCTCTCTCTCTCTAACCCTCTGTGTGTGATTGTGTCTCTCTCTCTCTAACCCTCTGTGTATAATTGTGTCTCTCTTTCTCTCTCTCTAACCCTCTGTGTGTGATTGTGTCTCTCTCTCTTTCTCTCTCTCTCTCTAACCCTCTGTGTATGATTGTGTCTCTCTCTATTTCTCTCTTTCTCTAACCCTCTGTATGTGATTGTGTCTCTCTCTCTCTCTCTCTCTAACCCTCTGTGTATGATTGTGTCTCTCTCTATTTCTCTTTCTCACTAACCCTCTGTGTGTGATTGTGTCTCTCTCTCTCTAACCCTCTGTGTGTGATTGTGTCTCTTTTTCTCTAACCCTCTGTATGTGATTGTGTCTCTCTCTCTTTCTCTCTCTCTAACCCTCTGTGTGTGATTGTGTCTCTCTCTCTCTTTCTCTCTAACCCTCTGTGTCTTTCTCCCCCCGTCTCTCTCTCCCTTTCCCCCCGAGTGCTTATCTGTGTTTCTGTCTACCTCTTATTTATTTAATTAATTAATTGGTAGGGCCATCTGATGGTGTGGCTTTATTTAAAGGGGTGGGGTCAAGCGCCCCACCATCTTTAAATTTCACCAGCCGCCACTGGATCAAGACATTTTTATATTTACTGAATAATGAAAGAATCTATAAGCATAATTTGCAGCATTAAAATAAAAAGTATGTTTTAAAAACATATTTTAATGGGCATGGATTTCTAGATCGCATAATCAGAGCAAGCATTGTGTTATCTGGCAAGAGTTTCTGTTACAATCCTTTTAGACTAAAATCAGATGTTTACTAAGTTGACCAGATTTCCAAGACACCATTTAAAGGGACATGAAACCCATATGCAAATTTAAATAACTTTCCAATTTACATCTAATATCTAATTTTCTTCATTCTTTTGATATCCTTTGTTGAAAATCATATCTAAATA
The DNA here is from genome assembly GCF_027579735.1 of Bombina bombina. Taxonomy (NCBI): domain Eukaryota; kingdom Metazoa; phylum Chordata; class Amphibia; order Anura; family Bombinatoridae; genus Bombina; species Bombina bombina. The sequence continues at coordinate 124,364,404 of NC_069504.1, read as the reverse complement.
TGCTCAGTAGCTGCTGATTGGTGGCTGCACATAGATACCTCATGTGATTGGCTCACCCATGTGCATTGCTATTTCTTCAACAAAGGATATCTAAAGAATGAAGACGTATTCCTAGCCACTGCCTCACCAGCCTCTGATGTCACTGCACGTCACTGTTCCCTACTAATAATTAAATCACTATTTTACAATTTCTAAGCATTTAATGTCCCTTTAAAAAATCAAACTTGTACACAGACATCAGAATGTTTATTTAGGATTAAAATAAATAAATTATGAAATTACATAAAATAATATTGACTGTTATATAAAATTAGAAAGCCAGTGACCAATAATATTGTTTTCCAGTTGCACTGGATAAATATATTTTGATTCCATGAATATCTGACAAACTCCCTGTAAAAAGCCTGTCTCTTTTAGTTTCACAAATCCGAATGTAAGAAAACCAGATTTTCTGTTTATGTTGATTATGGAATTAGTTTATTTTAATTAATTAAAACTGCCAAACATAGTGATGGCCAACTTCCTAACATATGTGGGCCTGATATTAAATTATGGCTATGGCAATAATAATAATAATAATATATTTCCTACAAATTGTGAAGGGGGCCTTTATGTATTGTAGCTGAACAATTTAATATCCAAGAAAGCATTTTTCTAAGATACCAAGAAACTCAAATCTACACCCGGAGATGTATGATATATATTTTAAGCTGGTAAAAAGTATATATTTTTAGAAACTGCCTTTTTTTCTAGACCAATGAAATAATTTTAGCCATCAACATTAAAGATTCTTCTGTACACAAAGAGAATTGCTAATGCTTCAAGAAGCCTCAAGCAAGAGACCATTATTTCAAGAGATTTTGATAATTCAGTAATTTTCTTTAATGTACACATGCAAGAGCCAAGATATTTTTTTAAGGTGAAGAGAATTCATTCATCTTTTTTCATCTGTGTGCTTTAAACATTTTAAAGACCTTGGGGCCTATTTAATATTGTGGGAGCGGACATGATCCGATATTGTGGATCATGTCCGCTGCACATCGATAAATTTATCATTGCACCAGCAGTTCTTGTGCAATGCCGCCCCCTGCAGACTCGCGGCCAATCGTCCGCTAGCAGGGGGTGTCAATCAACCCGATCGTATTTGATCGGGTTGATTTCTGTCCGCCGCCTCAGAGCAGGTAGACAGGTTATGAAGCAGCGGAGCTTGATAAATATGCCTCAATGTCTATTTAAGGTCCAAGATGCCCATGAGATTAAATTTAAAGGGACACTGTACCCAAAAATTTTCTTTCGTGATTCAGATTGAGCATGAAATTTTAAGCAACTTTCTAATTTACTCCTATTATCACATTTTCTTCTTTCTCTTGGTATCTTTATTTTAAATGCAAGAATGTAAGTTTAGATGCCGGCCCATTTTTGGTGAACAACCTGGGTTGTCCTTGCTGATTGGTGGATAAATTCATCCACCAATAAAAAAGTGCTGTCCAGAGTACTGAAACCAAAAAAAAGCTTAGATGCCTTCTTTTTCAAATAATGATAGCAAGAGAACAAAGAAAAATTGATAATAGGAGTAAATTAGAAAGTTGCTTAAAATTGCATGCTCTTTCTGAATTACAAAAGAAAATTTTTGGGTACAGTGTCCCTTTAAGGAACTCACCAAACTGATCTTGTTTAATTTTGTTAAACCAAAACTGACCTGTAGTTAGAATGTATTGTAACTCAGTTAAAAAAATGTATGAAATAAAATAATGTCCCATGATAAATGAGAGAAGCAAATATTAAATAGGCAGGTAAATCCCACATTCTCTCCTATGTGCCATTGGCCTAAATTCACAAACACTCATGGGGGCCCTATAGTAAAGGCATGGTCATGTAAAAACTTTATTGAACTTTGCTTTGTCAATCTTTTCCAGTGTTTGGTTACTATGTGTTCCTATCATTAACATCTAACATTGCATTAGGTGCATGATATCTCCCACACATCAAATGTGAACTGCTAGCAATATTAAAAATAACTGCAAAACGGGGGGCGGAGCCAACTCTCAAGCCGAGCAGACGCAGGTAACAATCTTCTGAGTCTACATTTTGCAGCAAGCTGCTCAATTTTCAGTGACAGACCTGATCTCCCACTCAGCTGAGGGAATGGACTCTCTAATATTAGATGCATTGTCTCTGCTGGGCTCTCGCATGGATTTCCAGTTCCATAGCCTATCTCAACAACTATTGTTCAGCCGGGAAGACTCATCTAGCTTTCCAGGGGAGGATGTCTCCATACCGCCCTTCCCGGCTGCGCCTATGTTTCAACAGTACAAGATGGCGGCTGCAGCCAGTCACGGCCTTCATAAGCCACAGCAGGGGTTTACTCTTATTCCAGACATCGCTGAGACACTTTCGGTTCAGGATGTGGAAAAGCAGGTGGAGATGGGGTTCGAGGCTGATATGTTGGTGCGCCGTTTTTTTACTCTATCTGAAGTGACCCCCCCCCTGCACCTAGGAGACAGCTGTCTCAAGTCCCAGACACTGTTAGATACTTATTGCTCTATATTTTTTTGGATTTTTTGGATTTTTATTTTTTGAGATACCCATACACTTTGTAGTGTTTTTTGGATTATTTTTTGGATATATTTTTTGGATTATTTTTGGATATCAACTTTTCTTATTATTACACAGAGTTTTCATTGAGCTGAGTACATCACTTATATTGACTATATTTTTTTGCGGACCATCACATATTTTTGTTTGTCACTTCATTTGCACAGTTGTTTTAAGAAGTTTGATTCTATTGTGCACTTTTATATATTTTTTGGGATACTCTTTTGACACTTTTTTTGAAGCACTGTGGACATACCTGTTTTTTCTGAACACATTCACATTTGGATTACTAGGATCTAATCCATTAGGACACACATGGTTTATTATTAATTTGGAACTCTCTTCCTGATCCCATCCCAATCCACTGGAGTGGATAGCCCATTTTAATACAACGTTCGCAAGATATATTGTTTACCGGACTAACTAGTGCTACGTTTATAAGGACTATTACACAAATTGTGATATATTGGTTTTAGACTTTTAACATTATTTCATGCCATTTTTTATGTGTTTTGTATAACTTTTGTACCATGGATCCATGATAATATTGTATTTATTGTTTTTATTGTAGTAAATTGTATCAATATATTGCCTGTTTTACACACCTAGCCTCCGTCAGTTGGCGCCTGGGAATCCCTCCCTTTGCAGTTCATTTTCAATTTCTGGTGAGAGCTGGGTCTCACCTTTTCCAGGCCTATAGGTGCCCTTTGGCGCTTTGAGTAGAACCACTTATCCAACACCAACAACTAATCCAACCACCCGATACCGATTGCAAGTCCCTCAAGCGATAAAGAAAAGACAACTAAGGAGAAAAGGCTGCAGGATTCTTTATCAAATTACAAATCTACAGTGGCTCATAATGACTTTAGCACACATTATCTACAGCGCTATAAGAAACATGGACTTACCAGACAAGATCTTATTCAAGCCCCCACTGGACTACTGAATAACATATTTGATCCGGGTGGCGTGTAGCAGCGCCACACAGCTCCTAAGCTATCTGCTATTCACCGCAAGCTCCTATATCCCCTACTATGTGCTTGAAGATCGCAGTTATATCTATCTCAACCACGGATGACTGTCCAGCGCTTGAAACAGGAAAACTCCCTAAGTCCGCCATGCAATACCTCAACCCCTCTCTCAACTCTACCAGCCATAAGCCTCCAAATGACTATACCCCTTGGGTTCCCAATAACGGGAGTTGCTTAAAAGATTCAACCACCATCTCCTCCATCAGCCTGGACATTGATTTTGCATGTTAGGCATTTTGGTTTGCTATAGTTAACCGTTAATTGTTCCAATCTGTGTTTTAGTTTTTTGTCTTGTTAGTTACTAGTGAGCAGCCCTGGATACCTTTCAATATGTCTAGATACTGCAGGGCGTCATTCAGTCTGCTAGATGAGGTTTATTACATGCAATATATGGCTGGGTACATAAAAGTAAGCTAAGATGGCTACTATGCTATCCCTTTACTCTGTTCTATAATTAAGAGCGCTCTAAAGGACCCCAACTATGCACTGAGGACCGTTGTTATAATGTCTGAATAGGGTTGTTTTTGTTGTATATTGTTATGTATACCTTATATTTGTGTGACTGTTTAACTCTGATTTTATTCCATTATAAACGTACATGAAGGATCTAATATAACTAATAGCAAGCTTAACCTTTATATTAAGACTCCCTGCCCTACTAGTATATTTTTAGTCCCATTGCTAGAGTATCACAATTACTATACATTCACTTCATAGCCATAAGCAACAGCCTACCTGCATGTCAGCCTAGGGAAAGCTCCAGTTCAGAATAATTTGTATCACTCTTCTACATTCATACTAAGCACTACATTTTCTATCTTATACCATGAGCTTTGTACCCTTTCTAAAATCCATATATCAAAAGCTGTATTATGTTTATCAGTTTCTCCTCTTCCATATATAAGTACATATAGTATCACCCCTCCCTATTCTATACCCAACACACCTAACTTACTAAAAGCCATCCCTCGTATTTCCCTGCAGTTTTGCACAAAGTTTAGGTCTGTAAAATTTGCTGACCCACATTTACAAAAGGGAATGGAAGAAAGGAGACTGAAATATGCTTTATTGCTCTCTATACCTGAACTCAAAGCGTTAGTTAAACATGTCTGTATTCATCATAGTATATCGCTATTTCAGACTGGCTACGATAACCCCTAGTGACATATTGTTAGATGATTATCATGCCCTAGTATTTAAGATCCATTCTCAGTTTGCATGATGTTCCTTTTCTTCTCTATCCTAGCGCTCTACAATGCGGCTCCTGATACATATCTGCTGCTTTTCATAGCACGCTATGTACTTACTGTCTCTCATTAACTGTGTCATTAGTAGAAAACATTTCACCAGCCTTATTGTATCCATACCTCCAGTTATTTGTATTCCATTTATGTAGGCTATTTGAAGATTATTTCTACTAGGCCCCCCTCCTCCCTTTCCCGCTGGTACTGGTTGCCTGCGGGCCATACCCCTATTCACTTTACCTACATTGCCGACAGATGGCGCTTCCCCAGGAGAGGGGCGCTTGCTGAAGTCACCTACATCTCATGTATGTATCTCTATTCTCTTTTCTATACATCTTTAATCGGAGTTACCATTACTTATAAGGAACCCAAAATTACACAGGACGGACACCCTAACTGGCTCCCCCCCCCCCCCCATTCCCCTCTTTTATTTAGAGCGGCTCTGGCCCGCTGAACTTCCCTCCCCTCCCTTAAAACAAAAACCCATGTTGCTAATCCCCCATATTGTGACACTAAGCCTAAAACAGATCACCCACTGGTAGATTATTCTGCAATTGGGGGAATATTCCTATTCTTTTCAGGTGACAGGTTAAAAAAAACCGAGGTTTCATTACAATATGTTCTTGACACTAATATTTGTCATATATTATCACTCCATTCTATGATTATAGCTTCAGATTTAATATGTTTTGCCTACCTAAGTGAATCTCTGTATAATGAAAAGTTTTCGTCTGTTAGTTCATAACTCAGATACAGAGTACTTACTGAACCTATGATGATGATATCTGTATTTTAATATCTGAGTTTATGCATATCTTCTCTATGAGCATTGTGTTATTGCTATTGCTATTTACTATGTTGATGTTCTTTTTTCTCTTACCTCAATAAAAATTATTTAAAAAAAAAAAAAACTGCAAAACTTGCTAAAATGGTTTATGTAAATATCTTTAACTGTTTATGTAAATATTTTGAACAGTTTTGATATAGTAAAGCAGTCTCGCTGAAGAGAACCAAAGGTTCCGCAAGGGGCTGGCCGTGGGTATTTGGGACGTGGTCAACTTTCACATGCACATTAACCCAGCAAGTGTAATTAATAAAGGCTGTATTTCTCCTCTGAAGTATCTCATTTTGTAGCTATTATTTGCTATTTCAAATCTCATGAGATTTTAAAGCTTTCTTTTATTTTTTTATTTCTGATAAATGTTATCAAGTTTCCTTTTGTATGTAAGTTGTAGTGGGCTGTTTTATAGAGGGTGATTTTTAATTAATAAATTATGATTTTTTTTTTATTAATGTGTTCTGTAATGTTTTGAAGCAGTGCTGGATTGGCCCACCGGGAATAGTGACGCTTGCCGTAGGGCTGCATCCTTAATCAGGGAGGTCACGGAGCAGGCTATGTGCGCATGCATAGTGCATTTCTTCAAGGCAGCTCTACTACTGACATGCATGTGGGGGCCTATAGTGGTAAAAAAGGCCCTAGACAGGATAGGGGAGTGAAGGTGGGGGCTGGAGTCAGTGATGGTGGCGGAGCTGAAGGGTTTTGGCGCTGGATTGATTTCCCAATCCGGCCCTGTTTTGAAGTTGTTTTTGTGAGTCTAGTATCCTTCACAGTTAAACTTCTATGTACCACAGATTAAACAGTCACAAGATATATGATCCAATGATTAAAAAGGATCTTAAATTAAATTTAATTTAAAAAGGATCTTACCTTGCAACTTACGGCTGTGATGAGGAGTGAGAACAAATTGACTTGAAATCTGTAGTTTTCAAGTTGTGATATAAAAATTAGTCTTACTGGAATTTAAGTCATTGTTTAAATATAGAAAGTTTAGCTTTATTGAAAAATGTACCTTTAGCAGGCTGATTCTAGATTAACCCAACAGTAAAAGAATCTTAAAGACACACTAAAGTCAAAATTAGCAGGCTTATTCTATTTTTGTATTATGTACTTGTTGATTATGCATTTTTACTGTATTTATGTAAATCTAGATTTGGGTTTGTTTAACAACATAGGCTGCACATTCAACCCATTAAAAAATGAATTTGTTACTAAAGTTATAACTGCTGATTTAGCCAATAAAACATGTCACCTTTACTAAACTAAAATCCTCTACACAGTGATTCTAAAACAGGGTTGTATGGTGTCTTTTAGTGCTACTGATCTTAGCTGAGGTCGTCAAAGAACAACAGAATTTATGCTTACCTGATAAATTACTTTCTCCAACGGTGTGTCCGGTCCACGGCGTCATCCTTACTTGTGGGAATATCTCTTCCCCAACAGGAAATGGCAAAGAGTCCCAGCAAAGCTGTCCATATAGTCCCTCCTAGGCTCCGCCCACCCCAGTCATTCGACCGACGGACAGGAGGAAAAAACAGGAGAAACTATAGGGTGCCATGGTGACTGTAGTTAGAGAAAATAATTAATCAAACCTGATTAAAAAACCAGGGCGGGCCGTGGACCGGACACACCCGTGGAGAAAGTAATTTATCAGGTAAGCATAAATTCTGTTTTCTCCAACATTGGTGTGTCCGGTCCACGGCGTCATCCTTACTTGTGGGAACCAATACCAAAGCTTTAGGACACGGATGAAGGGAGGGAGCAAATCAGGTTACCTAAACAGAAGGCACCACGGCTTGCAAAACCTTTCTCCCAAAAATAGCCTCTGAAGAAGAAAAAGTATCAAATTTGTAAAATTTGGCAAAAGTGTGCAGTGAAGACCAAGTCGCTGCCTTACATATCTGATCAACAGAAGCCTCGTTCTTGAAGGCCCATGTGGAAGCCACAGCCCTAGTGGAGTGAGCTGTGATTCTTTCTGGAGGCTGCCGTCCGGCAGTCTCGTAAGCCAATCGGATGATGCTTTAAGCCAAAAGGAAAGAGAGGTAGAAGTCGCTTTTTGACCTCTCCTTTTACCAGAATAGACGACAAACAGAGAAGAAGTTTGTCTGAACTCTTTTGTAGCTTCTAAATAGAATTTTAGAGCACGGACTACTTCTAAATTGTGTAACAAACGTTCCTTCTTTGAAACTGGATTCGGACACAAAGAAGGAACAACTATCTCCTGGTTAATATTTTTGTTAGAAACAACCTTTGGAAGAAAACCAGGCTTAGTACGCAAAACAACCTTATCTGCATGGAACACCAGATAGGGTGGAGAACACTGCAGAGCAGATAACTCAGAAACTCTTCTAGCAGAAGAAATAGCAACCAAAAACAAAACTTTCCAAGATAACTTAATATCTATGGAATGTAGAGGTTCAAACGGAACCCCTTGAAGAACTGAAAGAACTAGATTTAAACTCCAGGGAGGAGTCAAAGGTCTGTAAACAGGCTTGATCCTAACCAGAGCCTGAACAAATGCTTTAACATCTGGCACAGCTGCCAGTCGTCTGTGTAATAAGACAGATAAAGCAGAAATCTGTCCCTTTAGAGAACTCGCTGATAATCCTTTATCCAAACCCTCTTGTAGAAAGGAAAGGATCTTAGGGATTTTGATCTTATTCCATAAGAATCCCTTGGATTCACACCAGCAGATATATCTTTTCCATATTTTATGGTAAATTTTTCTAGTTACCGGTTTTCTGGCTTGAACTAGAGTATCTATCACAGAATCTGAAAACCCACGCTTTGATAGAATCAAGCGTTCAATTTCCAAGCCGTCAGCTGGAGGGAGACCAGATTTGGATGTTCGAATGGACCCTGAACAAGAAGATCCTGTCTCAAAGGTAGCTTCCATGGTGGCACCGATGACATAAGGGACCTGGATGCACAGAAAGAGGAGCTTGCACGCCTTGAGAATTCCTTGAGAGCGATGATGTCAGCTGAAGACATGGATAAATTGCTGGCCTCTGTAAACACGAATATCCAAGAGATGAAAAAAATTATTGAGACCCGGAAGCGCCAGAAATTTCAGAGGGATGAAGAGGATTACCGGAATGGTTCCGTATACAGATGGTCTGTAGATACCCCCTATGACGATAGAAGGCGACAGGGTTCTTCCAATTGGAGACGGCAACGTCGCACACGCGACACAGGCGTAAGCTCTACGTCAACGTCATCAGCACACGATTCGTCGTCGGGGGACTCCGAAGGTACCGCAGAGGTGGTAGGAAACACCACCGGAAAAACAAACGTAGGTGCAACGAATACAGGTCCCAAGGAGAAAAAAGCGCAGAGGAAGACACGGTTTCAAGGCAGGCGGAACTGACGGTAAACATCTCTAACTATTCCTTAACAGATATAGAGAAAAATGTGATTAACAAGGGACTGTCTTTTTGTCCGGTATCAAAGTGTGATTTCTTTACACTACAAAAGGATCTTCATTACTTTTTTCGTAACATTAAACTAAAGACTTTCTTTGGACAGACACAGCCATCCCTTGGTAATAATCAAAATGTAGATGGTGCAGCGTTACATGATGCTAATGTGTTATCACTTAAAAATCTAAATCTGAGAGTAAAAAGTAATTTTAACCCACCAGCATGTAATAATAGTGTTGAAACTTTTATGCAGCTTGTCCTGAGAGATATTGAGCAATTGCAGAAAAAGAACAAAGCCCCAAATATGGGGAATAAATACGTACAAGGTAATTTTGCAAAGGTAGAGAATAATGCTCTGACCAATCTTAAGAATAATGTCGATATTATTTGTAAGCCTGCGGATAAGGGCGGGGCCACCGTTATCTTAGACAGGGCATATTATGTTCAGGAGATTGAGGGACAACTAGGTAATAAAGAAATTTATAAACCACTGAATAGAGACCCAAGTCTAGAGGTTAAACGTGAATTGATGAAATGTATCAATAAGGCAATGGTAAATGGTTTAATAACAGAAAAGGAACATAGATTTTTTGTACCAGAGAAATATGTAACACCTGTTTTCTATACGTTGCCCAAGATACACAAAAATAGGGAGACACCTCCAGGCCGCCCCATTGTGGCAAGTACAAACTCATTATTGACAAATGTTTCTATTTATTTAGATAAAGTCCTTAGACCACTGGCCATGCAGACAATGTCCTACCTTAAAGATACAGGAGACTTCCTTAATAAGCTCGAGGAATTGGGGATGGAGAGTGATAAATTTATCTTGTATACCCTTGATGTAAACAGCTTATATACGTCAATCACCCATGTGAGTGGCCTTGGAGCCATTAAACAGGCTGTTTGCACGAATGGTATACTATCTACTACTCAATGTGAATTTATATTAGAATTGCTCCAATTGGTACTGTACTGTAACTATTTTCTTTTCAAGGATCAATACTATTTACAGTGTCAGGGTACTGCTATGGGGTCGAATGTCGCCCCCACATATGCCAACATTTTCATGAGTATATATGAGGAGAAGTTCGTGTACAAGAATAAGCTGTTTTTACAGTATGGATTGTGTTGGTTCCGGTACATAGATGATGTGTTTGGCATATGGGGGGGCGACATCGACTCCCTACAGGAATTTGTAGCAGAACTTAATGTATCCACTAGACACATTAAATTTAAACTCACATTTAGTGAAGAGTCAATAGCCTTTCTTGACACTACTGTAATAAAAAATGGGAGACTTCTTGAGGTGGATATTTATAGAAAAGAAAGTGATAGAAATAGCCTCCTAAGATTTGAGAGTGCTCATCCACCATCACTTATAAGAAGTCTACCTAAGAGTCAATTACTGAGAGTGAGGAAGATAGTTTCAAATGAGGATAAGGTACAGACCAGACTAATGGAAATGGGAAATATGTTTATTGAAAGGGGCTTCCCTAAATCCCTAATACAGGAACAGACTGAAGAGGTTAACAAGATTCCCAGACATTCTATCCTTAGGGGTATTAAAGTAAAAGACAAACAGGATGATAAACGTATGGTATTTGTTTCTCAATATAACACACTAAGTACAGAGATTAATAAAGTGATCAAAAGACATTGGCCTATTATTAAGAACCTCAATCCAAATGTAAAGGAATTTGAGGTGCCCCCTATGCCTGCCTACAGGAGATGTAGGAACCTAAAGGATGCCCTAGTAAGAGCAGACTTGGGTACTGGCAAGAAACAAACACAGACATATATCTCTACCCCCAAACTAGGCTGTTTTCCATGCCTGGGCTGCTGCAATTGTAGCAATATAATTAAAGGGGATTCCTTTTCACACCCACTGACTGGCAGAAAATTTAGAATTCCAGGTTTCTTTACATGTAATACGGACTATGTAATATATTTAATTAAATGTCCGTGTTCAAAGATTTATATAGGTGAATCCACCAGAAGGGTAAGGGACCGGATTGTAGAACATAAGTCCAACATACGGTGTAAAAATAGGGATGCTCCTGTATCTAACCACTTTCTACAGGCTGGACATACTATTTCTCAATTGAGATATCAAATTATAGAACAGATAAGAACACCAAGGAGAGGGGGAGATAGACAGCAGATTTTAAAATCTAGAGAAACTTACTGGATATACACCTTACAATCACTTATACCCCAGGGAATGAATAAGGAAATTGATTGGCAAATTACCTTGAAGTAATCATTAAAATAACTGTATTGATACTCCATAAATGTTATTGCCCCTATCGATTAGAGAGGAACTGTATAGAGTTTTGTTTAAGTTTCTCATTTTATTTTATGAATGTTTTTGAATCATTTTTCTGAACTACATATTGTATGGTTTTTACAGACTATGTAAATTTTGTATATAATTATATGGATATACTAACTAAAGGTGAATACTAGCCTGATGTATATGTATACTACATTGTATCTTCCAGATTACTATAAGCTGATAAGAGGAAATTGACTAAACCACTAGAGGGAGCATGAAGGAAAGTCTCCCTGATGTATAGACACAGAGGGTTAATTATTAGTCTAACACCTGTACAGGTAGTAACCCCGCCTACTATGGCTACATAAGGAGTGGTTTTGTCATTTGTTTGTATAACATGATTAAGGTCAGGTACTGACCGAAACGTCGTTGTTGTTTTTTTGTCTCTGATGCAATAAATATATAAGAAATACTTCAAGTCGGTGCTGCTTCTATCTTTTCACTATACCTTTTGGGGTGAGTGCATGGACCCCTCTAGCGTGCACCTTTGATCTGGTTGACGAGTGCTGGGTTTGCTTATTTCTTCTACGGCACCGATGACATATTCACCAGGTCTGCATACCAAGTCCTGTGTGGCCACGCAGGAGCTATCAAGATCACTGAGGCCCTCTCCTGCTTGATCCTGGCTACCAGCATGGGAATGAGAGGAAACGGTGGAAACACATAGGCTAGGTTGAAGGTCCAAGGCGCTACTAGTGCATCCACTAGAGTCGCCTTGGGATCCCTGGATCTGGACCCGTAGCAAGGAACCTTGAAGTTCTGACGAAACGCCATCAGATCCATATCTGGAATGCCCCATAATTGAGTCAACTGGGCAAAGATCTCCGGGTGGAGTTCCCACTCCCCCGGATGGAACGTCTGACGACTCAGATAATCCGCCTCCCAGTTTTCCACACCTGGAATGTGGATCGCAGATAGGTGGCAGGAGTGATCCTCTGCCCATTTTATTATTATGGTCACTTATTTCATCGCCAGGGAACTCCTTGTTCCCCCCTGATGATTGATATAAGCAACAGTTGTCATGTTGTCTGATTGGAATCTTATGAATCTGGCCTTTGCTAGTTGAGGCCAAGCCCTGAGAGCATTGAATATCGCTCTCAGTTCCAGAATGTTTATCGGGAGAAGAGACTCTACTCGAGACCATAGTCCCTGAGCTTTCAGGCATTCCCAGACCGCGCCCCAGCCCACTAGACTGGCGTCGGTCGTGACGATAACCCACTCTGGTCTGCGGAAGCTCATTCCCTGGGACAGGTGGTCCAGGGTTAGCACACCGTTGGAGAAAGTAATTTATCAGGTAAGCATAAATTCTGTTTTCTCCAACATTGGTGTGTCCGGTCCACGGCGTCATCCAATACCAAAGCTTTAGGACACGGATGAAGGGAGGGAGCAAATCAGGTTACCTAAACAGAAGGCACCACGGCTTGCAAAACCTTTCTCCCAAAAATAGCCTCTGAAGAAGCAAAAGTATCAAATTTGTAAAATTTGGCAAAAGTGTGCAGTGAAGACCAAGTCGCTGCCTTACATATCTGATCAACAGAAGCCTCGTTCTTGAAGGCCCATGTGGAAGCCACAGCCCTAGTGGAGTGAGCTGTGATTCTTTCTGGAGGCTGCCGTCCGGCAGTCTCGTAAGCCAATCGGATGATGCTTTTAAGCCAAAAGGAAAGAGAGGTAGAAGTCGCTTTTTGACCTCTCCTTTTACCAGAATAGACGACAAACAGAGAAGTTTGTCTGAACTCTTTTGTAGCTTCTAAATAGAATTTTAGAGCACGGACTACGTCTAAATTGTGTAACAAACGTTCCTTCTTTGAAACTGGAGAACACTGTAGAGCAGATAACTCAGAAACTCTTCTAGCAGAAGAAATAGCAACCAAAAACAAAACTTTCCAAGATAACTTAATATCTATGGAATGTAGAGGTTCAAACGGAACCCCTTGAAGAACTGAAAGAACTAGATTTAAACTCCAGGGAGGAGTCAAAGGTCTGTAAACAGGCTTGATCCTAACCAGAGCCTGAACAAATGCTTGAACATCTGGCACAGCTGCCAGTCGTTTGTGTAATAAGACAGATAAAGCAGAAATCTGTCCCTTTAGAGAACTCGCTGATAATCCTTTATCCAAACCCTCTTGTAGAAAGGAAAGGATCTTAGGGATTTTGATCTTATTCCATAAGAATCCCTTGGATTCACACCAGCAGATATATATTTTCCATATTTTATGGTAAATTTTTCTAGTTACCGGTTTTCTGGCTTGAACTAGAGTATCTATCACAGAATCTGAAAACCCACGCTTTGATAGAATCAAGCGTTCAATTTCCAAGCCGTCAGCTGGAGGGAGACCAGATTTGGATGTTCGAATGGACCCTGAACAAGAAGATCCTGTCTCAAAGGTAGCTTCCATGGTGGCACCGATGACATATTCACCAGGTCTGCATACCAAGTGCTGCGTGGCCATGCAGGAGCTATCAAGATCACTGAGGCCCTCTCCTGCTTGATCCTGGCTACCAGCCTGGGAATGAGAGGAAACGGTGGAAACACATAGGCTAGGTTGAAGGTCCAAGGCGCTACTAGTGCATCCACTAGAGTCGCCTTGGGATCCCTGGATCTGGACCCGTAGCAAGGAACCTTGAAGTTCTGACGAGACGCCATCAGATCCATATCTGGAATGCCCCATAATTGAGTCAACTGGGCAAAGATCTCCGGGTGGAGTTCCCACTCCCCCGGATGGAACGTCTGACGACTCAGATAATACGCCTCCCAGTTTTCCACACCTGGAATGTGGATCGCAGATAGGTGGCAGGAGTGATCCTCTGCCCATTTTATTATTTTGGTCACTTCTTTCATCGCCAGGGAACTCCTTGTTCCCCCCTGATGATTGATATAAGCAACAGTCGTCATGTTGTCTGATTGGAATCTTATGAATCTGGCCTTTGCTAGTTGAGGCCAAGCCCTGAAAGCATTGAATATCGCTCTCAGTTCCAGAATGTTTATCGGGAGAAGAGACTCTTCCCGAGACCATAGTCCCTGAGCTTTCAGGGATTCCCAGACCGCGCCCCAGCCCACTAGACTGGCGTCGGTCGTGACGATGACCCACTCTGGTCTGCGGAAGCTCATTCCCTGGGACAGGTGGTCCAGGGTTAGCCACCAACGGAGTGAGTCTCTGGTCTTCTGATCTACTTGAATCACTGGAGACAAGTCTGTATAGTCCCCATTCCACTGTTTCAGCATGCACAGTTGTAATGGTCTTAGATGAATTCACGCAAAAGGAACTATGTCCATTGCTGCAACCATCAATCCTACTACTTCCATGCACTGAGCTACGGAAGGACGAGGAATAGAATGAAGAACTTGACAAGCGTTTAGAAGTTTTGACTTGCTGACTTCTGTCAGGAAAATCCTCATTTCTAAAGAATCTATTATTGTACCCAAGAAGGGAACTCTTGTCGACGGAGACAGGGAACTTTTTTCTATGTTCACCTTCCATCCGTGAGATCTGAGAAAGGCCAGAATGATGTCTGTGTGAGCCTTTGCCTTTGAAAGAGACGACGCTTGTATTAGAATGTCGTCCAAGTACGGTACTACTGCAATGCCCCTTGGTCTTAGAACCGCTAGAAGGGATCCGAGTACCTTTGTGAAAATCCTTGGAGCAGTGGCTAACCCGAATGGGAGGGCCACAAACTGGTAATGTTTGTCCAGAAAGGCG
Organism: Bombina bombina; assembly: GCF_027579735.1. Lineage (NCBI taxonomy): Eukaryota > Metazoa > Chordata > Amphibia > Anura > Bombinatoridae > Bombina > Bombina bombina. The sequence continues at coordinate 124,349,241 of NC_069504.1, read as the reverse complement.
AATCTTAGGAACTGATGATGTTCTTTGTGGATAGGAATATGTAGATACGCATCCTTTAGATCCACGGTAGTCATAAATTGACCTTCCTGGATTGTGGGTAGAATCGTTCGAATGGTTTCCATTTTGAACGATGGTACTCTGAGAAATTTGTTTAGGATCTTTAAATCCAGAATTGGTCTGAAAGTTCCCTCTTTTTTGGGAACTACAAACAGATTTGAGTAAAATCCCATTCCTTGTTCCGCCGTTGGAACTGGGTGTATCACTCCCATCTTTAACAGGTCTTCTACACAATGTAAGAATGCCTGTCTCTTTATTTGGTTTGAGGATAAGTGAGACATGTGGAACCTTCCCCTTGGGGGTAGTTCCTTGAATTCCAGAAGATAACCCTGAGAAACTATTTCTAGTGTCCAGGGATCCTGAACATCTCTTGCCCAAGCCTGAGCAAAGAGAGAGAGTCTGCCCCCTACTAGATCCGGTCCCGGATCGGGGGCTACGCCTTCATGCTGTTTTGTTAGCAGCAGCAGGCTTCTTGGCCTGCTTACCCTTGTTCCAGCCTTGCGTCGGTTTCCAGGCTGGTTTGGTTTGAGAGACATTACCCTCTTGTTTAGAGGATGTAGAGTTAGAGGCCGGTCCGTTCCTGAAATTGCGAAAGGAACGAAAATTAGACTTATTCTTGGCTTTGAAAGGCCTATCTTGTGGGAGGGCATGGCCCTTTCCTCCAGTGATGTCTGAAATAATCTCTTTCAATTCTGGCCCAAAGAGAGTCTTACCCTTGAAGGGGATATTAAGCAATTTTGTCTTGGAAGATACATCCGCTGACCAAGACTTTAGCCAAAGCACTCTGCGCGCCACAATTGCAAACCCTGAATTTTTCGCCGCTAATCTAGCTAGTTGCAAAGCGGCATCTAAAATAAAAGAATTAGCCAACTTGAGTGCGTGAACTCTGTCCATAACCTCCTCATACGGAGTCTCTCTACTGAGCGACTTTTCTAGTTCCTCGAACCAGAACCACGCTGCTGTAGTGACAGGAACAATGCACGAAATGGGTTGCAGGAGGTAACCTTGCTGTACAAAAATCTTTTTAAGCAAACCCTCCAATTTTTTATCCATAGGATCTTTGAAAGCACAATTATCCTCGATAGGAATAGTAGTGCGCTTGTTTAAAGTAGAAACTGCCCCCTCGACCTTAGGGACTGTCTGCCATAAGTCCTTTCTGGGGTCGACCATAGGAAATAATTTCTTAAATATAGGAGGGGGGGCAAAAGGTATGCCGGGCTTCTCCCACTCCTTATTCACTATATCCGCCACCCGCTTGGGTATAGGAAAAGCGTCAGGGTGCACCGGAACCTCTAGGAACTTGTTCATCTTGCATAATTTTTCTGGAATGACCAGGTTGTCACAATCATCCAGAGTAGATAACACCTCCTTAAGCAGTGCGCGGAGATGCTCTAATTTAAATTTAAATGTCACAACATCAGGTTCTGCCTGTTGAGAAATTTTACCTGAATCTGAAATTTCCCCATCCGACAAAACCTCCCTCATGACCCCTTCAGATTGGTGTGAGGGTATGACAGAGCAATTATCATCAGCGCCCTCCTGCTCTACAGTGTTTAAAACAGAGCAATCACGCTTTCTCTGATATGCAGGCATTTTGGATAAAATATTTGTTATGGAGTTATCCATTACTGCCGTTAATTGTTGCATAGTAATAAGCATTGGCGCGCTAGAAGTACTAGGGGCCTCCTGCGTGGGCAAAACTGGTGTAGACACAGAAGGAGATGATGTAGAACTATGTCTACTCCCTTCATCTGATGAATCATCTTGGGCAACTTTACTATCTGTGGCAATACTGTCCTTACTTTGTTTGGACGCTATGGCACAATTATCACACAATTTTGAAGGGGGACACACATTGATCTTCAAACATATAGAACATAGCTTATCTGAAGGTGCAGACATGTTAAACAGGCTTAAACTTGTCAAAAAAGTACAAAAAATGTTTTAAAACAAAACCGTTACTGTCTCTTTAAATTTTAAACAGTGCACACTTTATTACTGAATATGTGAAAAAGTATGAAGGAATTGTTCAAAATTTACCAAATTTTCACCACAGTGTCTTAAAGCATTCAAGATATTGCACACCAATTTTCAGAGCTTTAACCCTTAAAATAAAGAAACCGGAGCCGGTTACAGTTTTAACCCCTCTACAGTCCCAGCTACAGTCCCAGCTACAGCCTTTGCTGCGACTTTCCCAAACCCAGGGGGGGATACGATACCAGATGAAGCCTTCTAGGAACTTTTCCAACTACTTTCAGATCCTCACACATGCATCTGCATGTCTTGCTCTCAAAAGTAACTGCGCAGTAATGGCGCGAAAATGAGGCTCAGCCTACAACTGGGAAGGCCCTTCCTGACTGGAAAGGTGTCTAACACAGTGCCTGACGTTAAAAAATGTTCCCCAAGCTTATAAGTGTGAATTACAAGCATAAACATGTATAAAATGCCCAAATAAAGCAATCGATTTTGCCCATAAAAGTGTCTACAAGTTTTATAGCCCATATTAAGCCCTTTATTCTGTTTGAGACTAAGAAAATGGCTTACCGGTCCCCATGAGGGGAAATGACAGCCTTCCAGCATTACACAGTCTTGTTAGAAATATGGCTAGTCATACCTTAAGCAGAAAAGTCTGCTAACTGTTTCCCCCAACTGAAGTTACTTCATCTCTACAGTCCTATGTGGAAACAGCAAACGATTTTAGTTACTGTCTGCTAAAATCATCTTCCTCTCACAAACAGAACTCTTCATCTTTTTCTGTTTCAGAGTAAATAGTACATACCATCACTATTTTAAAATAACAAACTCTTGATAGTAGAATTAAAAAACTACAACTAAACACCACATACTCTTAACCATCTCCGTGGAGATGTTGCCTGTGCAACGGCAAAGAGAATGACTGGGGTGGGCAGAGCCTAGGAGGGACTATATGGACAGCTTTGCTGGGACCCTTTGCCATTTCCTGTTGGGGAAGAGATATTCCCACAAGTAAGGATGACGCCGTGGACCGGACACCCCAATGTTGGAGAAATTAGAGTTTCTTGAATTTCACTCATTTAAAATGTATTTAGTATTTTCAGTTTTAAACGTGTCCCCTAAAAATTCAAACCACGGAAGGGGACTGCACTCTCTGGACTGGGTACACATCCTATGAATAGAGATGGATACAGCACCCACTACTCACTAGTGCACAGAGAGGGCTGACCAAGCCCAAACAATTCAAGTAAAAGAAGGCAATCTCCATCAGTGAGCAAAGTGACTTTTATTTTTGAACACAGGTCAAATACAGCAACGTTTCGGGCTAACAATAAGCCCTTTCTCAAAAGGGCTTATTGTTAGCCCGAAACGTTGCTGTATTTGACCTGTGTTTAAAAATAAAAGTCACTTTGCTCACTGCTGGAGATTGCCTTCTTTTACACATTCTATGACCCTGCAACATGCACAGCCCTGGGTGCTCAATAGCACTCACAGTAGCTGCATTGTCCCCACTCCCCAGAGTCCCAGGCAGTTAACCCCAGAAAAGTCTGGTGCAAGGCCCATAGGGAAAATTACAAAACAAATTAATACAACACACAGAGAAAGTCTAGCACTCACTTGCAAGCTCTCAGCTAAGATTAAAAGGAAAAATGGAAGAGTTAAGTTACCACATCTGGCCAAATGGGACAAGCCCAGGAACCATGTCAAGGTCTCTCCCAAAACCTGGGTCCCTAATACAGACGTACAATGCAAGCTCTTAATCAAACGAACTGGGAACAAGTCAGGGTTCACTGAGGTAAGTAATCACCCTAGACATATACAAAACACGGAAGGGGGCTACACTCTCAGACTGGACTGGGTACATATGGCCCTAAAAAATCAGCACAGAAAAATGTATAAGTTCCATGTTTTTTAAAGGGACATGGAAGTTGGAACAGAAATCCATAGAAGTGCATTTTAAATTCACTAAGAAATATTTTGCATTTGACGATTAGCAAATAATCACAGCTACTTGATTCAATATTAATGATAACTAAATGTTGAGTCTAAATTCATTTTTTCCCCTTGACCAACAATATAAATGAATGTAATTGGTACAGTTACTAACAGCATATAATTAGGTGTAATTTTATAATAATGAGTAAACAAAAACAATCATCCCTGCACTTCTACACACTGTACCATGAGGATAGGCAAAAAGCAACATATTCCAATAAATAATTTAAACAAAAATAAAAACAAATAGAAGATTAATAAAAGTACAAGACTTAGCCCTACACATCCTATGCATTTTTCTTCAAGCTCACATGTAATCACTGACTAATCTTTTTTGATTTTCTGAACAGTGAATGAATTGAAATGTTCAACACTGCACAGTCAAATACACAACCATGTTATATTTATATTAGTCGACTCTAGAAGAAACCACCAAACATTTAACATGCTTATTTCAACTCCCTTGTTTAACAATCTATCATTTACACACATTTCATTTAAGGGAAATTAAAGGGTGCAAAAAATAAATCTAATTTGGGGGTCAGCATATAATTATTTTTGCTTTCATGAGAAAATAGATCCAAATTCAATGACTGCACTATGTGTGGACTAATATCATGCAAATAATTAATCTATTTCAAACAGCTTTAAAAATTATCTTAAACACATATTTAGGTATAAATGTGTTAAAACTGAATGAGCTTTTGTCCCCAAAAATTAAGTGGTTTACAACCAACATCATTCTGCTCCTTTAGATGTATTTTTCTATTTGAAATAACTATTTTATACCATCATTCATTGTTCTCAAGAACATGCCTATTTAAAAAAACTGAGCACGCAAGAATAGCAGACCTGAGCATGCAGGAATAGCAGACCTCCTTATTTTATCTCTCTACAGCCATAGACAAATATTTAGGGACTGATAATTTTTATTATGGGAGGTAGTTTCAGTAAGTAAAAACAGCTATATAGATTGCAAGAATAAAGCTAAAGGATGCATTGCCAATACATTTAATACTCTACAGTTAAATTAGTCATTGGGAACAAAGAAAAAAAAGAAAAGAAATTATGGGACATTGTCCCTTTAATTAAACATGTTATGGGGGATTTGATTACGTGTATAATGCACATTAAGGGCCAGATTACGAGTGGAGCGCTAACAGTTACGTGCAAGCGAAAAGGGGCATATCATGGGTGTTTTCGCACATCAGGTTTATCTCTCGTATTACAAACTGAAAGTAAACGCGATCGCTTGAGCACAAATAAAGTTAAAACACATTGGCAAAGCTCTAGTTAACTGTTTTGCAAAACAAAAAAGTGTCACAAAACATAAAAAATACACTGAAAAGTACAGTTGCACTCATAATAACTATCTGATAAAAATATTTAAAAAAAATATTGCACAAAAAAAGTTATGAGATCTCAGGTGTTATGCATTACAGACATAAATATGTATACATTATTAGCCATATATATATATATATAGTGCATTCCAGCCCTTTGCAGTTATAGATATATATGTGTACAAAATATCATATATATATATATAGAAATATGTTTTATGAATAAATAGAACATATTGTTCATTGACTCCTATGGGGAATACGTTAACGTGCGTGCAATATCTTAACATCGGCTATTTGCAAGCATTGGGTTAGCGCTCGTGCCACAACAGTTTTATTTAAACTTGTAATACGAGTACTACCCAATATGCGCAAAAAAAATTGCATCTAGCGGAGTTAGCGTTCAAACAGCAGCACCCTTAATTGTGTATAAATGCGGAACAATATTTGTCAGCTTTTTCTTTGATCACTGCTTAATTCCTCCTGCTTTTCCCTGATCCCTGAGGCATATAATGCAGTCGCTGCCTTTATTTTATTTTTTTATTTTTTTATTCAGCTCCCACCTGCTGTTCTTTTATCTCTGTGCCCAGGCTATTTCTCTTTACATTTTTTTCTTTATCTTGTTTCTTTTAATTGTTTTTACATCGTTGTGTTGTGCCTTTACATAGAGCATCACCTCACAAAAAACCCATATAGACAAGATGATCAGCAAATCTATATCATGCAATTATAAGACTATTTTTACTACCTCACTTATGTGTTTCACAGACTATTTCCCTTTATTCTAGCAATCAGTTTCTTTGTTGTTCCAGTCTAACAATGAAGACCTGACACACTCGTATGCCATCTAATAATTTCAGTACAGTGAAAGAGTGAAGCCCCCAATGTATGATGATAGAGGAGCGTAGCAATGATTGTGCTTCAGAATAAGAAGATCAGTTTCTATCATTCAGATAACTACTTTTTTTTTAAAGGGACATTAAGCACCTCTTGCATTTGTGCAAAAATTATGCCTGTCTCACATTCCCTACAAGAAGCGTTTTCCAGCTGCCCCCACCCCCAAAAAAAAAAAAAAAAAAGAATGCCTGGTAGGTGAATGAGCACGAGTGATAGGTGGAATCACAAAATGGCCCTTTTAAAAAGTTCTACCTTAGGCTGCACCCTTGATGTATTTTTCACTACTGAGCAGTGATTTTATCTCCTTGGCTTCCAGTAACACACACATCTATGAGTTTACCTCTTAGGTTGCCAATCACTCACAGCATTGATTTGACACCCTATGTCTGTCAGCAGCACATATACATAATAGTGTTTTAACACCACCATGGTTCACAGAGCAGTGATTTTGCCCAGTGGCTACATGTAGTAACATAAACTCAGCAGTGTTTTACCACTCCCCATGACTGCCAGTGACATGAAGACAAGGACTTAGCTGCTAGTAACAAACATGTGCATTGTTGCTTCTTTCTTTGTAATGCATAGAGACATACAAGGCATTTAAATTTTAGCTGCCACTCAGGAGACATTTAAGTTTCTAGTATTTTTGTAAACATTTTACTGGACAGCCTGCTGAAATACTGGAATGTCCTGATCAGGGATAGGCACAGACAAAGGCTGTGGCGGACATTTTCCAAAGTACAGACCTTAGTGACCTTTGAAAATTAAAAACCTTAGTGACCTTTGAAATTAAAAAAACATTATTATATAGTGGGTGGGTGTTATACTGATGCAGATACCACTGACCCTATAACCAGCCCTTGTCTGGATATACACTTGTGCCAGTGTCACTACTGTGTCATTATATAGCGCTGGGTGTTATTATACTGATGCAGATACCACTGATTCTATAACCAGCCCTCTGGCTATACCCATGAGCCAATGCCACTATTGTGTCATTATATAGTGATGGGTGTTATTATACTGATGCAGATACCACTGATCCTATAACCAGCCCTCCTCTGGCTATACCCATGTGCTAGTGTCACTACTGTGTCATTATATAGTGATGGGTGTTATTATACTGATGCAGATACCACTGATCCTATAACCAGCCCTCCTCTGGCTATACCCATGAGCCAGTGTCACTACTGTGTCATTATATAGTGATGGGTGTTATTATACTGATGCAGATACCACTGATTCTATAACCAGCCCTACTCTGGCTATACCCATGAGCCAATGTCACTCCTGTGTCATTATATAGTGCTGGATGTTATTATACTGATGCAGATACCACTGATCCTATATCCAGCCCTCCTCTGGCTATACCCATGTGCCAGTGTCACTACTGTGTCATTATATAGCGCTGGGTGTTATTATACTGATGCAGATACCACTGATCCTATAAGCAGCCCTCCTCTGGCTATACCCATGAGCCAGTGTCACTACTGTGTCATTATATAGTGATGGGTGTTATTATACTGATGCAGATACCACTGATTCTATAACCAGCCCTTCTCTGGCTATACGAATGTGCCAGTGTCACTACTATGTCATTATATAGTGCTTGGTGCTATTATACTGATGCAGACACCACTGATCCTATAACCAGCCCTCCTCTGGCTATACCCATGCGACAGTGTCACTACTGTGTCATTATATAGTGCTGGGTGTTATTATACTAATGCAGATACCACTGATTCTATAACTAGCCCTCCTCTGGCTATACCCATGAGCCAGTGTCACTACTGTGTCATTATATAGTGCTGGGTGTTATTATACTGATGCAGATACCGCTGATCCTATAACCATCCCTCCTCTGGCTATACCCATGTGCCAGTGTCACTACTGTGTCATTATAAAGTGCTGGGTGTTGTTATACTGATGCAGATACCACAGACCCTATAACCAGCCCTTGTCTGGCTATACCCATGAGCCAGTGTCACTACTGTGTCATTATATAGTGCTGGGTGTTATTATACTGATGCAGATACCACTGATCCTATATCCAGCCCTCCTCTGGCTATACCCATGTGCCAGTGTCACTACTGTGTCATTATATAGAGCTGGGTGTTATTATACTGATGCAGATACCACTGACCCTATAACCAGCCCTTGTCTGGCTATACGCATGTGCCAGTGTCACTACTGTGTCATTATATAGTGCTTGGTGTTATTATACTGATGCAGATACCACTGACCCTATAACCAGCTCTCCTCTGGCTATACCCATGAGCCAGTGTCAATACTGTGTCTTTGTATAGTGCTTGGTGTTATTATACTGATGCAGATACCACTGATTCTATAACCAGCCCTTGTCTGGCTATACGCATGTGCCAGTGTCACTACTGTATCATTATATAGTGCTGGGCTTTCTCCTTTATCATGGTTGTCAATCGCAATTTAATTGTATGTGCAGCAGGATAGCGTGACTTTAGAGCTCTGGTTACTAGTTATGCTTGACTAAAAAGTGTCACAAAAAAAATCAAAATTATATTTAAAAGTACAATTACACTCATAATAACACTATCTAATGAAAATTATTTTTAAAAAATTGCAAAGGGCTGCAAAGGGCTTGAACATAGAGATGAATGCATATACATACTTAATAAAGTGTTTAACAATGTAAATATTTATTATGTTCTATTTTTTTGTAATTTATATTCCTATGTATATCTGTTTGTATATATATATATATATAAAGAGGACAGCACTCACTGGTCTTTTTTAAGTGCTTGTCTGAGGAAGGGGAGTGTGTCCCCGAAACGTCACGCTTTTTCTAATAAAAGTACACTTAAAAAAGATCAGTGAGTGCCGTCCTTTTTTTTTTTGGAACAGTATATATATATATATATATATATATATATATATATATATATATATATATATAATACCAAAAAAAATAGATACATATATATATATATATATATATATATATATATATATATATATATATATATATATATATATATATATATATATATGGGAATTTGTTAACATGGTCACAATGTTCTAAACTTGGCTTTTTGCGCGCGTCTGTTTAGAGCTCATGCAAAAACCTTTTTACTTTCAACTTGTAATACGCATGCCACCCGACACAAGCAAATAACTTTCTTCTAGCGGAATTAACACTGGAGCGAAAAAATAAAAATCTAGCAGCTGAATTTCCCATTAAATCAGATGACATGCCAATACAACAACCATCTTTAACAGTATTTTATCTTTCATACATTTATAGCTACACAAAATCTTACCTCTCTCCATTCCTTGTTTCCAATACCTTGAGTATACAATACACAAACTGTAGGAAGATTAAACAGAAAAAGGATATTTAATAAACATTTTTATAACAGATAAAACATTTTAGTTGTGATCAAAATACATAACTGACTGTGATCATCTTTGGAAAAAAAAAAAATAGAAAATAGCCGGCTTCAGCTGCTTGCATGATAAAGGTGAAGTTATGTCCTACATTTTTTTTTACTCTAGTTGTCAAAAAAATTAAGTAAAAAACATAATATGCAACAGTTGAATTTTATAAGAATTCACATGCATCATGTTTGCTTTAAGCTGTTGTTCACATAGAAGTACATGGATATGAAACACCATAAGGAAGGACACAAGATATTAGTTGTTATTTGGTACTGTTATGATTAATTTACCTACAGTTTGTATGGTTTAATATGTGGGTCATTTTTTCCTCTAAATACTTTCCATGTGAAATAATGGCAGATGTTTCTGTTAGTGTGGGTCACAAATGCTGAAACTTTAGGTTAACCATTAATATGCTACATTCATTTATTACGGTGATCCTGTTATGTACCTGTGAAATCACAATTTGCTGTATCATTTGTAATATTACAGAAGGGGCGTAACTAGATGTTACTAGGCCCAAGGCAAAGGCTGTAGTGGTGCCTCCATTTTGATAGCATCCTTTCTAGCTATTTGCAATCAAGAGTCTGAATCAGCAGCCTTATAGCAGCATGAGGAGCGGCTTCTCTGTGATTATGAGTCATCCTTCGCCCTTTGTTGTACTTGCACAGCCTTCCTGTACAAATATGAAGGCAGGTTTTTCTGCACAATAACACTGTCAGCCATCTTGGAAATGCTCCCACTATATTTGTAAAGGCAAATCCATACACATTATATCCAGTGGTGAGATTTTGCATGAGGGTGAGGCACACCCAGGGGCTAGACATTATACAGATGGAACCAAGCTTCTCCAGTGGCAAGCCCATTCTAATTGCTGGGCCTCTGAGACCCCTATAGTTACCTTTCTGTATAACAGTATAAGTAATAAGTTACATTTATTGTTAAATCCTCATTGCCAGATTGAGGACAGCAATTACAGGGACATTAAAGTCAAAATTAAACCTTCATCGCACAGATAGAGCATGCACTCTTAAGATACTTTTATTATCAGAAGTGCACTACTGTGAGCTAGATGGTGATTGGTGGGTACACATATTTGTCTTTTATATACAATCAATAGTGCAATAATACAATGCTCTAGTCTAACACATGACAACATTTTCTTTTTGCACTTTTATGTCCCTTTAAAGCATAGGGTTTATCTCAGGTGAGACTCAGATGAGAATGTTAGGGGAGTAGATATGAGGAGAATCCACAAACACTATATAACAGAATTTATGCTTACCTGATAAAACAGAATTTATGTTTACCTGATAAATTACTTTCTCCAACGGTGTGTCCGGTCCACGGCGTCATCCTTACTTGTGGGATATTCTCTTCCCCAACAGGAAATGGCAAAGAGCCCAGCAAAGCTGGTCACATGATCCCTCCTAGGCTCCGCCTACCCCAGTCATTCGACCGACGTAAAGGAGGAATATTTGCATAGGAGAAACCATATGATACCGTGGTGACTGTAGTTAAAGAAAATAAATTATCAGACCTGATTAAAAAACCAGGGCGGGCCGTGGACCGGACACACCGTTGGAGAAAGTAATTTATCAGGTAAACATAAATTCTGTTTTCTCCAACATAGGTGTGTCCGGTCCACGGCGTCATCCTTACTTGTGGGAACCAATACCAAAGCTTTAGGACACGGATGAAGGGAGGGAGCAAATCAGGTCACCTAAATGGAAGGCACCACGGCTTGCAAAACCTTTCTCCCAAAAATAGCCTCAGAAGAAGCAAAAGTATCAAACTTGTAAAATTTGGTAAAAGTGTGCAGTGAAGACCAAGTCGCTGCCCGACATATCTGATCAACAGAAGCCTCGTTCTTGAAGGCCCATGTGGAAGCCACAGCCCTAGTGGAATGAGCTGTGATTCTTTCAGGAGGCTGCCGTCCGGCAGTCTCATAAGCCAATCTGATGATGCTTTTAATCCAAAAAGAGAGAGAGGTAGAAGTTGCTTTTTGACCTCTCCTTTTACCAGAGTAAACAACAAACAAGGCAGATGTTTGTCTAAAATCCTTTGTAGCATCTAAATAGAATTTTAGAGCGCGAACAACATCCAAATTGTGCAACAAACGTTCCTTCTTTGAAACTGGATTCGGACACAAAGAAGGCACGACTATCTCCTGGTTAATGTTTTTGTTAGAAACAACTTTCGGAAGAAAACCAGGTTTAGTACGTAAAACCACCTTATCTGCATGGAACACCAGATAAGGAGGAGAACACTGCAGAGCAGATAATTCTGAAACTCTTCTAGCAGAAGAAATTGCAACCAAAAACAAAACTTTCCAAGATAATAACTTAATATCAACAGAATGTAAGGGTTCAAACGGAACCCCCTGAAGAACTGAAAGAACTAAGTTGAGACTCCAGGGAGGAGTCAAAGGTTTGTAAACAGGCTTGATTCTAACCAGAGCCTGAACAAAGGCTTGAACATCTGGCACAGCTGCCAACTTTTTGTGAAGTAACACAGACAAGGCAGAAATCTGTCCCTTCAAGGAACTTGCAGATAATCCTTTCTCCAATCCTTCTTGAAGAAAGGATAGAATCTTAGGAATTTTTACCTTGTCCCAAGGGAATCCTTTAGATTCACACCAACAGATATATTTTTTCCATATTTTGTGGTAAATTTTTCTAGTTACAGGCTTTCTGGCCTGAACAAGAGTATCAATAACAGAATCTGAGAACCCTCGCTTTGATAAGATCAAGCGTTCAATCTCCAAGCAGTCAGTTGGAGTGAGACCAGATTCGGATGTTCGAACGGACCTTGAACAAGAAGGTCTCGTCTCAAAGGTAGCTTCCATGGTGGAGCCGATGACATATTCACCAGATCTGCATACCAAGTCCTGCGTGGCCACGCAGGAGCTATCAAGATCACCGATGCCCTCTCCTGATTGATCCTGGCTACCAGCCTGGGGATGAGAGGAAACGGCGGGAATACCTAAGCTAGTTTGAAGGTCCAAGGTGCTACTAGTGCATCTACTAGAGTCGCCTTGGGATCCCTGGATCTGGACCCGTAGCAAGGAACCTTGAAGTTCTGACGAGAGGCCATCAGATCCATGTCTGGAATGCCCCACAGTTGAGTAATTTGGGCAAAGATTTCCGGATGGAGTTCCCACTCCCCCGGATGTAATGTCTGACGACTCAGAAAATCCGCTTCCCAATTTTCCACTCCTGGGATGTGGATTGCAGACAGGTGGCAGGAGTGAGTCTCCGCCCATTGAATGATTTTGGTCACTTCTTCCATCGCCAGGGAACTCCTTGTTCCCCCCTGATGGTTGATGTACGCAACAGTCGTCATGTTGTCTGATTGAAACCGTATGAACTTGGCCTTTGCTAGCTGAGGCCAAGCCTTGAGAGCATTGAGTATCGCTCTCAGTTCCAGAATATTTATCGGTAGAAGAGATTCTTCCCGAGACCAAAGACCCTGAGCTTTCAGGGGTCCCCAGACCGCGCCCCAGCCCATCAGACTGGCGTCGGTCGTGACAATGACCCACTCTGGCCTGCGGAAGTTCATCCCTTGTGACAGGTTGTCCAGGGACAGCCACCAACGGAGTGAATCTCTGGTCCTCTGATTTACTTGTATCGTCGGAGACAAGTCTGTATAGTCCCCATTCCACTGACTGAGCATGCACAGTTGTAATGGTCTTAGATGAATGCGCGCAAAAGGAACTATGTCCATTGCCGCTACCATCAAACCTATTACTTCCATGCACTGCGCTATGGAAGGAAGAGGAACGGAATGAAGTATTTGACAAGAGTTTAGAAGTTTTGTTTTTCTGGCCTCTGTCAGAAAAATCCTCATTTCTAAGGAGTCTATTATTGTTCCCAAGAAGGGAACCCTTGTTGACGGAGATAGAGAACTCTTTTTCTACGTTCACTTTCCATCCGTGAGATCTGAGAAAGGCCAGGACTATGTCCGTGTGAGCCTTTGCTTGAGGAAGGGACGACGCTTGAATCAGAATGTCGTCCAAGTAAGGTACTACTGCAATGCCCCTTGGTCTTAGCACCGCTAGAAGGGACCCTAGTACCTTTGTGAAAATCCTTGGAGCAGTGGCTAATCCGAAAGGAAGTGCCACGAACTGGTAATGCTTGTCCAGGAATGCGAACCTTAGGAACCGATGATGTTCCTTGTGGATAGGAATATGTAGATACGCATCCTTTAAATCCACCGTGGTCATGAATTGACCTTCCTGGATGGAAGGAAGAATTGTTCGAATGGTTTCCATTTTGAACGATGGAACCTTGAGAAACTTGTTTAGGATCTTGAGATCTAAGATTGGTCTGAACGTTCCCTCTTTTTTGGGAACTACGAACAGATTGGAGTAGAACCCCATCCCTTGTTCCCCTAATGGAACAGGATGAATCACTCCCATTTTTAACAGGTCTTCTACACAATGTAAGAATGCCTGTTTTTTTATGTGGTCTGAAGACAATTGAGACCTGTGGAACCTCCCCCTTGGGGGAAGCCCCTTGAATTCCAGAAGATAACCTTGGGAGACTATTTCTAGTGCCCAAGGATCCAGAACATCTCTTGCCCAAGCCTGAGCGAAGAGAGAGAGTCTGCCCCCCACCAGATCCGGTCCCGGATCGGGGGCCAACATTTCATGCTGTCTTGGTAGCAGTGGCAGGTTTCTTGGCCTGCTTTCCCTTGTTCCAGCCTTGCATTGGTCTCCAGGCTGGCTTGGCTTGAGAAGTATTACCCTCTTGCTTAGAGGACGTAGCACTTGGGGCTGGTCCGTTTCTACGAAAGGGACGAAAATTAGGTTTATTTTTGGCCTTGAAAGACCTATCCTGAGGAAGGGCGTGGCCCTTACCCCCAGTGATATCAGAGATAATCTCTTTCAAGTCAGGGCCAAACAGCGTTTTCCCCTTGAAAGGAATGTTAAGCAATTTGTTCTTGGAAGACGCATCCGCTGACCAAGATTTCAACCAAAGCGCTCTGCGCGCCACAATAGCAAACCCAGAATTTTTCGCCGCTAACCTAGCCAATTGCAAAGTGGCGTCTAGGGTGAAAGAATTAGCCAATTTGAGAGCACGGATTCTGTCCATAATCTCCTCATAAGGAGGAGAATCACTAGTGATCGCCTTTTCTAGCTCATCGAACCAGAAACACGCGGCTGTAGTGACAGGGACAATGCATGAAATTGGTTGTAGAAGGTAACCTTGCTGAACAAACATCTTTTTAAGCAAACCTTCTAATTTTTTATCCATAGGATCTTTGAAAGCACAACTATCTTCTATGGGTATAGTGGTGCGTTTGTTTAAAGTAGAAACCGCCCCCTCGACCTTGGGGACTGTCTGCCATAAGTCCTTTCTGGGGTCGACCATAGGAAACAATTTTTTAAATATGGGGGGAGGGACGAAAGGTATACCGGGCCTTTCCCATTCTTTATTTACAATGTCCGCCACCCGCTTGGGTATAGGAAAAGCTTCTGGGGGCCCCGGGACCTCTAGGAACTTGTCCATTTTACATAGTTTCTCTGGGATGATCAAATTCTCACAATCATCCAGGGTGGATAACACCTCCTTAAGCAGAGCGCGGAGATGTTCCAACTTAAATTTAAATGTAATCACATCAGGTTCAGCTTGTTGAGAAATTTTCCCTGAATCTGAAATTTCTCCCTCAGACAAAACCTCCCTGGCCCCCTCAGACTGGTGTAGGGGCCCTTCAGAAACAATATCATCAGCGTCCTCATGCTCTTCAGTATTATCTAAAACAGAGCAATCGCGCTTACACTGATAAGTGGGCATTTTGGCTAAAATGTTTTTGATAGAATTATCCATTACAGCCGTTAATTGTTGCATAGTAAGGAGTATTGGCGCGCTAGATGTACTAGGGGCCTCCTGAGTGGGCAAGACTGGTGTAGACGAAGGAGGGGATGATGCAGTACCATGCTTACTCCCCTCACTTGAGGAATCATCCTGGGCATCATTTTCTCTAAATTTTGTGTCACATAAATCACATCTATTTAAATGAGAAGGAACCTTGGCTTCCCCACATTCAGAACACAGTCTATCTGGTAGTTCAGACATGTTAAACAGGCATAAACTTGATAACAAAGTACAAAAAACTTTTAAAATAAAACCGTTACTGTCACTTTAAATTTTAAACTGAACACACTTTATTACTGCAATTGCGAAAAAGTATGAAGGAATTGTTCAAAATTCACCAAAATTTCACCACAGTGTCTTAAAGCCTTAAAAGTATTGCACACCAAATTTGGAAGCTTTAACCCTTAAAATAACGGAACCGGAGCCGTTTTTATCTTTAACCCCTTTACAGTCCCTGGTATCTGCTTTGCTGAGACCCAACCAAGCCCAAAGGGGAATACGATACCAAATGACGCCTTCAGAAAGTCTTTTCTATGTATCAGAGCTCCTCACACATGCGACTGCATGTCATGCTTCTCAAAAACAAGTGCGCAATACCGGCGCGAAAATGAGACTCTGCCTATGATTAGGGAAAGCCCCTAGAGAATAAGGTGTCCAAAACAGTGCCTGCCGATATTATTTTACAAAATACCCAGATTAAAATGATTCCTCAAGGCTAAATATGTTTATTATATGAATCGATTTAGCCCAGAAAATGTCTACAGTCTTAAAAAGCCCTTGTGAAGCCCTTATTTATTGTCTGTAATAAAAATGGCTTACCGGATCCCATAGGGAAAATGACAGCTTCCAGCATTACATCGTCTTGTTAGAATGTGTCATACCTCAAGCAGTAAAATTCTGCTCACTGTTCCCTCAACTGAAGTTAATTCCTCTCAACAGTCCTGTGTGGAACAGCCATCGATTTTAGTAACGGTTGCTAAAATCATTTTCCTCTTACAAACAGAAATCTTCATCTCTTTTCTGTTTCAGAGTAAATAGTACATACCAGCACTATTTTAAAATAACAAACTCTTGATTGAATAATAAAAAACTACAGTTAAACACTAAAAAACTCTAAGCCATCTCCGTGGAGATGTTGCCTGTACAACGGCAAAGAGAATGACTGGGGTAGGCGGAGCCTAGGAGGGATCATGTGACCAGCTTTGCTGGGCTCTTTGCCATTTCCTGTTGGGGAAGAGAATATCCCACAAGTAAGGATGACGCCGTGGACCGGACACACCTATGTTGGAGAAATTACTTTCTCCAACGGTGTGTCCGGTCCACGGCGTCATCCTTACTTGTGGGATATTCTCTTCCCCAACAGGAAATGGCAAAGAGCCCAGCAAAGCTGGTCACATGATCCCTCCTAGGCTCCGCCTACCCCAGTCATTCGACCGACGTAAAGGAGGAATATGCATAGGAGAAATCATATGATACCGTGGTGACTGTAGTTAGAGAAAATAATTCATCAGACCTGATTAAAAAAACCAGGGCGGGCCGTGGACCGGACACACCGTTGGAGAAAGTAATTTATCAGGTAAGCATAAATTCTGTTTTCTCCAACATAGGTGTGTCCGGTCCACGGCGTCATCCTTACTTGTGGGAACCAATACCAAAGCTTTAGGACACGGATGATGGGAGGGAGCAAATCAGGTCACCTAGATGGAAGGCACCACGGCTTGCAAAACCTTTCTCCCAAAAATAGCCTCAGAAGAAGCAAAAGTATCAAATTTGTAAAATTTGGTAAAAGTGTGCAGTGAAGACCAAGTCGCTGCCTTACATATCTGATCAACAGAAGCCTCGTTCTTGAAGGCCCATGTGGAAGCCACAGCCCTAGTGGAGTGAGCTGTGATTCTTTCAGGAGGCTGCCGTCCGGCAGTCTCATAAGCCAATCGGATGATGCTTTTAAGCCAAAAAGAGAGAGAGGTAGAAGTTGCTTTTTGACCTCTCCTTTTACCAGAATAAACAACAAACAAAGAAGATGTTTGTCTGAAATCCTTTGAAGCCTCTAAATAGAATTTTAGAGCACGAACTACATCCAAATTGTGTAATAAACGTTCCTTCTTTGAAACTGGATTCGGACACAAAGAAGGCACAACTATCTCCTGGTTAATGTTTTTGTTAGAAACAACTTTCGGAAGAAAACCAGGTTTAGTACGCAAAACCACCTTATCTGCATGGAACACCAGATAAGGAGGAGAACACTGCAGAGCAGATAACTCTGAAACTCTTCTAGCAGAAGAAATTGCAACCAAAAACAAAACTTTCCAAGATAGTAACTTAATATCTACGGAATGTAAGGGTTCAAACGGAACCCCTTGAAGAACTGAAAGAACTAAATTGAGACTCCAAGGAGGAGTCAAAGGTTTGTAAACAGGCTTGATTCTAACCAGAGCCTGAACAAAAGCTTGAACATCTGGCACAGCCGCCAGTTTTTTGTGAAGTAAAACAGATAAAGCAGAAATCTGTCCCTTCAAAGAACTTGCAGATAATCCTTTCTCCAAACCCTCTTGTAGAAAGGATAGAATCTTAGGAATTTTTATCTTGTTCCATGGGAATCCTTTAGATTCACACCAACAGATATATTTTTTCCATATTTTATGGTAAATTTTCCTAGTTACAGGCTTTCTAGCCTGGACAAGAGTATCAATGACAGAATCTGAAAACCCACACTTTGATAAAATCAAGCGTTCAATCTCCAAGCAGTCAGTTGGAGTGAAGCCAGATTCGGATGTTCGAATGGACCTTGAACAAGAAGGTCCTGTCTCAAAGGTAGCTTCCATGGTGGAGCCGATGACATATTCACCAGGTCTGCATACCAAGTTCTGCGTGGCCACGCAGGAGCTATCAAGATCACCGAAGCCCTCTCCTGATTGATCCTGGCTACCAGCCTGGGAATGAGAGGAAACGGTGGGAATACATAAGCTAGGTTGAAGGTCCAAGGCGCTATCAGTGCATCTACTAGAGTTCCCTGGATCTGGACCCGTAGCAAGGAACCTTGAAGTTCTGACGAGACGCCATCAGGTCCATGTCTGGAATGCCCCATAATTGAGTTATTTGGGCAAAGATTTCCGGATGGAGTTCCCACTCCCCCGGATGGAAAGTCTGACGACTCAGAAAATCCGCTTCCCAATTTTCCACTCCTGGGATGTGGATTGCAGACAAGTGGCAGGAGTGATTCTCCGCCCATTGAATTATTTTGGTCACTTCCTCCATCGCCAGGGAACTCCTTGTTCCCCCCTGATGGTTGATATATGCAACAGTCGTCATGTTGTCTGATTGAAACCTTATGAATTTGGCCTTTGCTAGTTGAGGCCAAGCTTTGAGAGCATTGAATATCGCTCGCAGTTCCAGAATGTTTATCGGGAGAAGAGATTCTTCCCGAGACCATAGACCCTGAGCTTTCAGGGGTTCCCAGACCGCGCCCCAGCCCACCAGACTGGCGTCGGTCGTGACAATGACCCACTCTGGTCTGCGGAAGCTCATTCCCTGTGACAGGTTGTCCAGGTTCAGCCACCAACGGAGTGAATCTCTGGTTCTTTGATCTACTTGGATCGTCGGAGACAAGTCTGTATAATCCCCATTCCACTGTCTGAGCATGCACAGTTGTAATGGTCTTAGATGAATTCGTGCAAAAGGAACTATGTCCATTGCCGCAACCATCAAACCTATTACTTCCATGCACTGCGCTATGGAAGGAAGAAGAACAGAATGAAGTACTTGACAAGAGCTTAGAAGTTTTGATTTTCTGGCCTCTGTCAGAAAAATCTTCATTTATAAGGAGTCTATTATTGTTCCCAAGAAGGGAACTCTTGTTGACGGGGACAGAGAACTTTTTTCTATGTTCACTTTCCACCCGTGAGATCTGAGAAAGGCTAGGACAATGTCCGTATGAGCCTTTGCTTTTGACAGAGACGACGCTTGAATCAGAATGTCGTCCAAGTAAGGTACTACTGCAATGCCCCTTGGTCTTAGCACCGCTAGAAGGGACCCTAGTACCTTTGTGAAAATCCTTGGAGCAGTGGCTAATCCGAATGGAAGTGCCACAAACTGGTAATGCTTGTCCAGAAAGGCGAACCTTAGGAACCGATGATGTTCCTTGTGGATAGGAATATGTAGATACGCATCCTTTAAATCCACCATGGTCATGAATTGACCTTCCTGGATGGTAGGAAGAATTGTTCGAATGGTTTCCATTTTGAACGATGGAACCCTGAGAAATTTGTTTATAATCTTGAGATCTAAAATCGGTCTGAATGTTCCTTCTTTTTTGGGAACTATGAACAGATTGGAGTAAAACCCCATCCCTTGTTCTGCTAATGGAACAGGATGAATCACTCCCATTCTTAACAGGTCTTCTACACAATGTAAGAATGCCTGTCTTTTTATTTGGTTTGAAGACAATTGAGACCTGTGGAACCTCCCCCTTGGGGGTAGATCCTTGAATTCCAGGAGATAACCTTGAGAAACTATTTCTAGCGCCCAAGGATCCTGAACATCTCTTGCCCAAGCCTGAGCAAAGAGAGAGAGTCTGCCCCCCACCAGATCCGGTCCCGGATCGGGGGCCAACACTTCATGCTGTTTTAGTAGCAGTGGCAGGTTTCTTGGGCTGCTTACCCTTGTTCCAGCCTTGCATCGGTCTCCAGGCTGGTTTGGTTTGAGAACTATTACCCTCTTGTTTAGAGGGTGTAGAATTTGAGGCTGGCCCGTTTCTGCGAAAGGGACGAAAATTTGGCTTATTTTTAGCCTTAAAAGACCTATCCTGAGGAAGGGCGTGGCCCTTTCCCCCAGTGATGTCTGAAATAATCTCTTTCAAGTCAGGGCCAAACAGCGTTTTACCCTTGAAAGGGATGTTAAGCAATTTGTTCTTGGAGGACACATCTGCTGACCAAGACTTTAGCCAAAGCGCTCTGCGTGCCACAATAGCAAAACCTGAATTTTTCGCCGCTAATCTAGCTAATTGCAAAGTGGCGTCTAAGATAAAAGAGTTAGCCAATTTAAGTGCTTGAACTCTGTCCAT
Organism: Bombina bombina; assembly: GCF_027579735.1. NCBI lineage: Eukaryota > Metazoa > Chordata > Amphibia > Anura > Bombinatoridae > Bombina > Bombina bombina. The sequence goes on along the minus strand of NC_069504.1, from coordinate 124,328,623 downwards.
AACGAACCAGAAACACGCTGCTGTAGTGACAGGAACAATGCATGAAATTGGTTGTAGAAGGTAACCTTGCTGAACAAACATCTTTTTAAGCAAACCCTCCAATTTTTTATCCATAGGATCTTTGAAAGCACAACTATCTTCTATAGGGATAGTAGTGCGTTTGTTTAGAGTAGAAACCGCCCCCTCGACCTTGGGGACTGTCTGCCATAAGTCCTTTCTGGGGTCGACCATAGGAAACAATTTCTTAAATATAGGGGGAGGAACAAAAGGTATGCCGGGCCTTTCCCATTCCTTATTTATAATGTCCGCCACCCGCTTGGGTATAGGAAAAGCATCGGGGGGCACCGGGACCTCTAGGAACTTGTCCATCTTACATAATTTCTCTGGAATGACCAAATTGTCACAATCATCCAGAGTAGATAACACCTCCTTAAGCAGAGCGCGGAGATGTTCTAATTTAAATTTAAAAGTAATAACATCAGGTTCAGCTTGTTGAGAAATTTTTTCTGAATCTGAAATTTCTCCCTCAGACAAAACCTCCCTCCTGGCCCCTTCAGATTGGTGTGAGGGTATGTCAGAACCATTATCATCAGCGTCCTCATGCTCTTCAGTATCTAAAACAGAGCAATCGCGCTTTCTCTGATAAGTGGGCATTTTGGACAAAATGTTTTTAATAGAATTATCCATAACAGCCGTTAATTGTTGCATAGTAAGAAGGATGGGCGCACTAGATGTACTAGGGGCCTCTTGTGTGGGCAAGACTGGTGTAGACACAGAAGGGGATGATGCAGTACCATGCTTACTCCCCTCGCTTGAGGAATCTTGGGCAACATCATTATCAGTGGCATCATTGTCCCTACTTTGTTTGGACACTATGTCACATTCATCACATATATTTAAATGGGGAGGAACCTTGGCTTCCAAACATACAGAACATCGTCTATCTGATGGTTCAGACATGTTAACAGGCATAAACTTGATAACAAAGCACAAAAAACGTTTTAAAATAAAACCGTTACTGTCACTTTAAATTTTAAACTGAACACACTTTATTACTGAATATGTGAAAAAGTATGAAGGAATTGTTCAAAATTCACCAAAATTTCACCACAGTGTCTTAAAGCCTTAAAAGTATTGCACACCAAATTTGAAAGCTTTAACTCTTAAAATAACGGAACCGGAGCCGTTTTTACATTTAACCCCTATACAGTCCCTGGTATCTGCTTTGCTGAGACCCAACCAAGCCCAGAGGGAAATACGATACCAAATGACGCCTTCAATAAGCTTTTTCAGTGGTTCTTGGCTCCTCACACATGCATCTGCATGCCTTGCTTTCCAAAAACAACTGCGCATTAGTGGCGCGAAAATGAGGCTCTGCCTATGACTAGAAAAGGCCCCCAGTGAAAAAGGTGTCCAAAACAGTGCCTGCTGTTTTTTTTAATACATCCCCAAGATTAAAAGAACTATTTATAGTTATAATCCACTAAATATACTTATAAAGTAATCGTTTTAGCCCAGAAAAATGTCTACCAGTCTTTAAAGCCCTTGTGAAGCCCTTTATTCTTATACTAAACTAAGAAAATGGCTTACCAGTTCCCATAGGGAAAATGACAGCTTCCAGCATTACCAAGTCTTGTTAGAAATGTGTCATACCTCAAGCAGCAAAAGTCTGCCCACTGTTTCCCCCAACTGAAGTTAATTCATCTCAACAGTCCTGTGTGGAAACAGCCATCGATTTTAGTAACGGTTGCTAAAATCATTTTCCTCTTACAAACAGAAATCTTCATCTCTTTTCTGTTTCAGAGTAAATAGTACATACCAGCACTATTTTAAAATAACAAACTCTTGATTGAAGAATAAAACTACATTTAAACACCAAAAAACTCTTAGCCATCTCCGTGGAGATGTTGCCTGTGCAACGGCAAAGAGAATGACTGGGGTAGGCGGAGCCTAGGAGGGATCATGTGACCAGCTTTGCTGGGCTCTTTGCCATTTCCTGTTGGGGAAGAGAATATCCCACAAGTAAGGATGACGCCGTGGACCGGACACACCTATGTTGGAGAAATTAGCTTTAAAAACTTACCCTTTTTGCATTACTAATAAAACTGGACACCAAGTTTCATGAAATATGCTCATGCATGATATACATGTGCCTATATATCTTCATTTGAAACCAGGTTTAACAAACAAGCAAGAACTTCACTACTATGCAAAGGGGACATTTAAGACCCTTCCGGCTTAAGCAAAGCACCAGACTGGAATGGATGTGTAAAATGTGTGTTATAATTATTGTGGCCCCAGAAAAAAAGTTGACTTATGGAAGGTGGGCAAACAAGGTGGCTTTAAATCAGGGTGCCCTGCAAACTTGCCTAAAGCCTGGTTCTGTGTTATTGGTAATTTGTAGATTATATTATTATTACTTCTGTGTTTAATAGCCAAACATGTATATGTCGCCTTTCTGGCTTTTAAAATATTGTTCTGTGGTCTCTATGTGTTGGATTTTGGCCATCACTGACCTAGCACATAAAGGTAGTGTCTTACTACAAAGCCCATTTATGCAGTAAACAAGCATAATAATTGCAACAGCCTAGATTATTGTGTGTTAACACCAGTCAAGTGCAATCAAGTGAGCTTCTATTTTTACACTCATACATAAGTCCAAAGTCACTTTTTTATCGCTCAAGCAATAACCTAAAGTGTGAAAAAATCTCTGCACAACAGCTAATACAGTGCTCTTAATCGCTCACATTATAGACTTCTATGGGGCACCAAGTTAAATTAATATTGGATTCACTCAAATGTAAGCCAATTGTGTGGTAAATTGATGGTGTGCTAAGCTGATGGAAGGAGCTCTTCATGAATTTGTTAATAATAATAATAGCTTAGTTTTTTGGGACTCAGAGGCTTCCGTAGTGGAACCAACCCAAAATACCTCTGTACTGTTTAGGAGTCTGTTTTGTGGAAAGCCTGCCAGATTATTGGCAACACCAGGACCCGTGATGATATCACTCTGACCAACACCACAAGACGGTAAGCTGAGGCAGTCAAAAATTTGAGTGACAATGCACCATTAGTGAGGTTCCATGAAGTCAATCCTGCTGACCGTTTTTGCGGACGAATCTGCTTACTTTAATGTGAGCACGGATATGCTATTATTTTGTATTCTGTGATACTGCCTAAGAAGTTTTCCTTTTTCTCTGATTTACAGGGAAACGGCTCACAGTGGATTTCAAAATTACTCCAAGATCACTGTTTGAGCTGGAGCGAACTGTTACTTTGTGAAGTTAAATTTTCTGTATCAAATTTCTATATCAATTTTTTCATTTCTGGTATCAATTGTATTTTATTAGATTTTAATGTTATGATTTTTATTTCGATATATTTGTAAGTGATCTGTATGTGTTATATTGTGTTCCAGCATTTTATGTATATCTAGTAAAACTATTGTTATATATTTCATACCTAGTGTATTGTCCCACCCACTCTTTAGCATTGATTTGTTCAAACCAGCATTTTTTCTTTAAATCCTCATAATAATGGTTTACCTTAGATTTTAGAAAATACCAAATTTTAGAGAGGTGTTTTTGGATTACCTAGTCAAAAAGTATGATCTTCTTGGAGTCATTCTGAAGACTAGTCAACAGAAGCCATCCTGAAATATACCCACAGGACAAAATATTTAAATGAGATGACTCAACAAAAAATGGTCAGGATTCTAAGCTTTACATTCCTGCTTTTTTAAATAAAGATAGCAAGAGAACAAAGAAAAATTAATAAGAGTAAATTAGAATGTTGCTTAAAATTGCATGCTCTATCTGAATCATTGAGGAAAAATTTGGGTTTAGTATCCCTTTAAATGTAGATGATAAATACACCATAGTCTGAGACACCTTTCCTTCTATCCAAAAACAAAACAGGCATTTGACTTTTTTATAATTATAAACATTAATAACATTAAAGGGACAGTCTACACCCTTTTAATACATTTTATCAGCTATAGTGGCCCTCCAGATAAGCCTTAGGCAACAGTTCCATTAGTGCATACACTTTTTTTAGGTTATGTGTTGCTTACTATATCAGTATATATATATATATATATATATATATATATCCGCAATACACAAGTTCACTGCTTCCCAACAGAACCGGTTGAAGTACATGAAGGAAGAGGTGGAAGGAGTCTGCCTTCATCAAAGAAGCAGCATGAGGGAACTGCTGCTTATCTGATGGGTCAAAATAGGTGAAAAAATGTAATACAAGGTATAACCATACTTTTAGTGTAGCCTTCTCTGGGGTATCCTCTGCCCCATTACCTCTTTCTGTTGGGGTACCGCAAGGCTCTGTCCTCAGTCCCCTTCTCTTCTCAATCTACACTTCCTCACTAGGTTCCTTAATAAAGTCCCACGGGTTTCATTATCATTTGTATGCCGACGATACCCAAATCTACCTCTCTGCACCAGAATTATCTCCTTCCTTGCTAACCCGTGTCACTAACTGTCTCTCTCATATCTCATCTTGAATGTCCTCTCACTACCTCAAGCTAAATCTCTCTCTCCAAAACTGAGCTCCTTATTTCCCTCCTTCTTCAAAAATCTCCACCCCCATGTCTCTATAACTGTTGACAACTTCATCTTAACCCCAACCTCACATGCCCGATGTCTTGGGGTCACACTTGACTCAGATCTTTCTTTCACTCCTCACATTCAGTCCTTGGCTAAAGCCTGCCGCTTCCACCTTAAAAACATTGCTAAAATTAGACACTTCCTTACACAAGACACAACAAAGATTTTAATCCACTCTCTCATCCTTTCCCACCTCGACTACTGCAACTTTATCCTCTCTGGTCTCCCTAGCTGCCGCCTAGCTCCTTTACAATCCATAATGAATGCCTCTGCCAGGCTCATCTTCCTTGCACGTCGCTCTTTATCTGCCGCACCTCTCTACCAATCCCTTCACTGGCATCCTCTTGCCTCCAGGATTAAACATAAAATTCTCACTCTGACACACAAAGCCCTCAATTGCATTGCTCCCCCTTACATATCAGACCTTGTCTCCAGATACTCTCCCTCCCGTCTCCTTCGGTCCGCTCATGATCTCCTACTCTCCTCTCTTGTTACCTCCTCACATTCCCATCTACAAGTTTCTCAAGACTAGCTCTCATCTTATGGAACTCTCTGCCTCACTCCACAAGAATCTCCCCTAGTTTTAAAAGCTTCAAGTGCTCCCTGAAGACTCTACTATTCAGGGACGCTTACAACCTACACTAACCTTCCTATCTCCACTGCTATCCCCTAAAACCCCATAACATGTAAGCTTATGAGCCCAGCTGTTTGTAGTTCACCTTCATAAGAGCCGACTACAACAGTGCAACTCTCGGCAGGACCCTTCACCCATTTGATCCCTGTAATCGTTTTTATATACCACCCATGTTCATAGCGCTGCGGAACATGTTGGCGCTCTACAAATACCTGATAATAATAATAATAATAATAATAATAATAATAATAATAATACAAGGGTGTAGACTGGCCCTTTAGTTGTGATTCTATTTGTTTTTCTGATTTGCAAGTTTTGGGAGCTTTCATTATTGGGCAATTATGGAAATGAATGGCAGGACCACCCACTAATGAATCCATGGAAAATATAGATGAAGTGTTGCTCAATAAATTTTGAAAATGATTTCGTCTTCACAGAAAAAAAAGCATATATGGCCATTGGTTCAATTAAGCACAGGCAAAATGAAGTAAAATAAAAGTATTTTTTGTTTTTCTACATGATGATGTGTGTGCTTAGAAGAAATACTGTAAGAAAATATTAAGAAAAAAGACAGAGAGTTTGAGTCTTGCAAGAATTTAGTAGCATTCAGACTGTGGGCTAGTATCCATTAAGGTGGTGACGTTGGAAACTGGCGTTTTAAACATTTATCTCCAATAAAGTCTATGGAGAATTTATATGTTACCAGCAGTTTCCAAACTTTATCACCTCAATGGAAACTAGGTCATGGTCTGTAAAAACTGCAATTCACGCACATGTATCATGGAAATACAAAGGCCTAGTTTCCATTGAGATGGTAAAGTTTGGAAACTGGTGGTAACATAAAAATTCTGTTTTTACTACTAGTTACAACCTCGATGAAAACTAGGTCAGAGAGAGAAAAGAGTGGTAAAAATCTTGACAATTTACAACACAATAAGAACTACAGAGATTATTATAAACCGTGAAAATATGCCTAAATGTTAATTCCAGCAAAGATGAAAAACACAAAACAAAAAATAACCATGTACATAATAAGGGTCACTATTCGCGAAAATATCATTAAGTGCTCATTGTGGCTTTTTTTTTTTAGCATACTATGGTTTATTGTGTCACGCATCAATGGTATCATATCCCCATAATGCATTGAAAACCATAATGTCTGATTAATACAAAAACATGTTTTTCTTGGAGCTAATATTGCCCTTTTATATGAATGTGTAACAGCCTTGTAAATAAAGAATAAAGATTATATAAAACTGCTAATTTTAATTGCTGATTAACACAATTAAAACATCACAATATCATAATTAAGAGCAGGACTATATTTATTATAACACATGGTACATTAATTCATTGGTGGATAAATAATGATAATCTTAAAATGCAAGTTTTACATATTTTTGAATAATTAGCTGCTCCACTTTTATAAATATAAACAGTTTGGTTTAAAAAAAGAATGAAAGAAAGACAAAATAATAGAAAAAAAAAGAAGACAACTCATGATATGATAACTAATTTGCTGAGAATACTACTCTATTCTATGCACCTAAAGATCACCTATATATAAAAATTAAAATTAATAAAAATAAAAAAAGAATATATACTGTGGTATTATGAAGTAGCCCGGTGGGGGCAGTGTAATACTGTAATATCTAAAGCAAAACTTAATTGCATAATTTAACATAAATTGATTCCATCATAATTTGTATAGAAAATTTTTTAAAAAAAATTAAAGAGATAGTACAGTCCAAATTAAACTTTCATGATTCAGATAGGGCATCTTATTTTAAACAGCTTTCTAATTTACTTTTATCATCAAATTTACTTTGTCCTATTAGTATTCTTAGTTGAATGCTAAACCTAGGAGGCTCATATATGCAAATTTCTAGGCCCTTGAAGGATGCCTCTTATCTAAATGCATTTGACAGTTTTTCACAGCTAGAGGGTGTTAGTTTATGTGTTTCATATAAATAACAATGTGCTCATGCACGCAGAGTTATTTAACCTTTTAACGCCGTTATGCCGTTCTATTCCGTCATAATTACACTGGGCTTTAAAGCCGTTATGACGGAATAGAACGTCATAACAAACGGCTGTCCTGAAGCCTTCTGTGCTTCTAGGACTTGATCGCGGTCTGGAGGGCGTTCCTAGGGTTGTAGGGACGCCTCCCAGATGCGATCCAATAATTGAAATCTTGCGATCGTATGCACGATCGCGTAGTTTCAATTTGTCTACATCGGAACAGGTGTTCCGATGTAGGCACTTTAACCCTGTCACTAAGGGGTTAAGAGTCTGCACTAATTGCCTGAAATGCCAGTCTGTCATACGATCTGAGATAAGGAGACAGTCTGCAGAAGCTTAGATACAAGGTAATTACAGAGGTAAAATTGTGTTTCTATTGCAGTGTTAGTTATGCAAAACTATGGAATAGTAAATAAAGCGATTATTTATCTTTTTAAACAATAGCATTTTTGATGTTTACTATCCCTTTAACTAATTTTAGCCACAAGGTCATTAAAATCAGCCAAGTGGTGCATCCATTAAACAGGTCCTGGGGAGAACATTGAGATAAATATATAACTCCTACAGAACCGGCACTCTAAAGAAAACATTTCTATCAAAAATATTAAATTATGTATTTATTTAGTTGTGTAATTCCTATGTATGCTCATTAGATTATAGGTGCTTCCTGTTAAAGGGACACGGAACACAATTTGTTTCATGATTTAGATAGAGAATACAAATTTTAAACACCTTTCCAATTGACTTCTATTATCAAATTTACTTCATTTTCCTGGCAGCCTTTGTTGAAAGAACAGCAATGCAGTACTGGGAGATAGCTGAAAAAGCCATATCTGTGCAGACACGAATTGGCAGCTAGCTCCCATTAGTGCAGCTCCTGAGCCTTCCTAGGTAAAATGTATCAACAAAGGACACCAAGAAAACGAAGCAAATTAGATAATAGGAGTACAATGCATAAAATTGTATGCTTCATCTGAATCATGAAAGTTTAATTTTACTTTACTGTCCCTTTAAGGCAGATTAGCTGATCGGCACGTTTAACTAATGCTTACTGGCTAATATATAAATTCAGCAATTGTACCTTTTAGCCAATGACATTAACAGGAAGTAACTATCAATGAGAATGTTTAAATGTTGCATTATTCATATTGATGTTAGAAATTATTTGAATTTATTGTATTTTATAATTCTTGTAGGGACTGTGCCAAAAAGAAAAATAACAATAAAACTAAAGTGATTGACAACATTATCTATAGAATTACAAGATGAATATGGTCACATCATCTTCTTTAAATACAATGTACTTTTCCCAACATGACCCAACACTCTGGTTTGATAATAATAATGAAATTTGCATATATTTGTTGGAAGGAAATGTGATTTGTTAGTTTGTTCACAAACAATAGCTTTAAATTCAGTGAGTCACAAGTCGGCACAGCTACAACAACAAAAAAACTGGACTGTGCTGTCAGCTGTAATTTTGCCTGCTGTGTAAGTTTCAATAGCTGAGCACAGCTACAAATGTCTTCTTTTCTAAACACGGCAAAATGTCAGGCACTGCTAAAAGGTCGCAGTTAGAAAAACATTTATTTCTTTACTAATACAGCTATTACTCTTTCAATGAAACATCTTAACTCATACATTTAAACTAAAATATTAAAATATGTGCATTTTATAAGAATAAAAGTGAGCCTGCATTTCTCCTGTGATTATTTAATTGAAACGTATATAAAAAATAAATAAAAGATATATGCTTACCTTTCTTGACACGGTGAGTCCATGTATCATCAGTAATTACTGTTGGGAATAACACTCCTGGCCAGCAGGAGGAGGCAAAGAGCACCACAGCAAAGCTGTTAAATATCACTTCCCTACCCTCAATCCCCCAGTCATTCGAAAGGAGAGAAAGGAAGCAACACAAGGTGCAGAGGTGCCTGAGGTTTATATAACAAAAAACTGTTAAATATCACTTCCCTACCCTCAATCCCCCAGTCATTCGAAAGGAGAGAAAGGAAGCAACACAAGGTGCAGAGGTGCCTGAGGTTTATATAACAAAAAACTGTATAAAAAAAACAGGACGGATCGTGGACTCACCGTGTCAAGAAATAAATAAATTCATCAGGTAAGCATACATTTTGTTTTCTTTCTAATGACACAGTGAGTCCACGTATCATCAGTAATTACTGTTGGGAATCAATACCCAAGCTAGAGGACACAGATGATAAGGGAGGGACAAGACAGGTAACCTAAGCAGAAGCCACCACTACTTGAAGAACCTTTCTCTCAAAAGAAGCCTCAGCCAATGCAAAAATATCAAATTTATAGAATTTAGAAAAAGTATGTAGACGAAGTTGCAGCCTTGCAAATCTATTCCACGGAAGCTTTATTTTTTAAGGCCCATGAGGAAGAAACAGCCCTTGTGGAATGAGCCGTGATTTTCTCAGGAGGCTGCTGTCCAGCAGGCGAAGCAAATTATACTCTTTAGCCAGAGAGAAAGAGAAGTAGCCGTAGCTTTCTGACCCTTGTGTTTCCCAGAGAAACATACAAACAAAGCAGAAGACTGGAGAAAATCCTTAGTCGCCTGTAAATAGAATTTCAACACACGCACTACATCTAGGTTGTGCAACAAACGCTCCTTATGAGAAGAAGGATTAGGACACAAAGAAGGAACCACAATTTCCTGATTAATATTCCTATCCAAAACCACTTTAGGAAGGAAAACTAACTTACGGCTAGATTTAGAGTTTGGCGGTAGCTGTGAAAACCAGCGTTAGAGGCTCCTATCGCTGGTTTTAGGCTACCGCCGGTATTTGGAGTCAGTGATTAAAGGGTCTAACGCTCACTTTACAGCCGCGACTTTTCCATACCGCAGATCCCCTTACGTCAATTGCGTATCCTATCTTTTCAATGGGATCTTTCTAACGCTGGTATTTAGAGTCGTTTCTAAAGTGAGCGTTAGAGCTCTAACGACAAAACTCCAGCCGCCGGAAAATAGCAGGAGTTAAGAGCTTTCTGGGCTAACGCCGGTTCATAAAGCTCTTAACTACTGTACCCTAAAGTACACTAACACCCATAAACTACCTATGTACCCCAAACCGAGGTCCCCCCACATCGCCGCCACTCGATTAAAAAATTTTAACCCCTAATCTGCCGACCGCCACCTACGTTATACTTATGTACCCCTAATCTGCTGCCCCTAACCCCGCCGACCCCTGTATTACATGTATTAACCCCTAACCTGCCCCCCACAACGTCGCCGCCAGCTACTTACAATAATTAACGCCTAATCTGCCGACCGCAAAGCGCCGCCACCTACGTTATCCTTATGTACCCCTAATCTGCTGCCCCTAACACCGCCGACCCCTATATTATATTTATTAACCCCTAATCTGCCCCCCTCAACGTCGCCGACACCTGCCTACACTTATTAACCCCTAATCTGCCGAGCGGACCGCACCGCTACTATAATAAAGTTATTAACCCCTAACCCGCCTCACTAACCCTATCATAAATAGTATTCACCCCTAATCTGCCCTCCCTGACATCGCCGACACCTAACTTCAATTATTAACCCCTAATCTGCAGACCGGACCTCACCGCTATTCTAATAAATGTATTAACCCCTAAAGCTAAGTCTAACACTAACACTAACACCCCCCTAACTTAAATATAATTTACATCTAACGAAATAAATTAACTCTTATTAAATAACTTATTCCTATTTAAAGCTAAATACTTACCTGTAAAATAAATCCTAATATAGCTACAATATAAATTATAATTACATTGTAGCTATTTTAGGATTTATATTTATTTTACAGGCAACTTTGTAATTATTTTAACCAGATACAATAGCTATTAAATAGTTAAGAACTATTTAATAGTTACCTAGTTAAAATAATTACAAAATTACCTGTAAAATAAATCCTAACCTAAGTTATAATTAAACCTAACACTACACTATCAATAAATTAATTAAATAAACTACCTACAATTACCTACAATTAACCTAACACTACACTATCAATAAATAAATTAAATTCAATTGCTACAAATAACTACAATTACATAAACTAACTAAAGTACAAAAAATAAAAAAGAACTAAGTTACAAAAAATAAAAAAATATTTACAAACATAAGAAAAATATTACAACAATTTTAAACTAATTACACCTACTCTAAGCCCCCTAATAAAATAACAAAGACCCCCAAAATAAAAAATTCCCTACCCTATTCTAAATTAATAAATGTAAAAGCTATTTTACCTTACCAGCCCTGAACAGGGCCCTTTGCGGGGCATGCCCCAACAAAATCAGCTCTTTTGCCTGTAAAAAAAAAAATACAATACCCCCCCCCAACATTACAACCCACCACCCACATACCCCTAATCTAACCCAAACCCCCCTTAAATAAACCTAACACTAAGCCCCTGAAGATCTTCCTACCTTGTCTTCACCATCCAGGTATCACCGATCCGTCCTGGCATCCGGTGCTGAAGAGGTCCAGAAGAGGCTCCAAAGTCTTCCTCCTATCCGGCAAGAAGAGGACATCCGGACCGGCAAACATCTTCTCCAAGCAGCATCTTCGATCTTCTTGCATCCGGTGCGGAGCGGGTCCATCTTGAAGCAGCCGACGCGGATCCATCCTCTTCTTCCGTTGTCTCCCGACGAATGACGGTTCCTTTAAGGGACGTCATCCAAGATGGCGTCCCTTGAATTCCGATTGGCTGATAGGATTCTATCAGCCAATCGGAATTAAGGTAGGAAAATTCTGATTGGCTGATGGAATCAGCCAATCAGAATCAAGTTCAATCCTATTGGCTGATCCAATCAGCCAATCAGATTGAGCTCGCATTCTATTGGCTGATCGGAACAGCCAATAGAATGCGAGCTCAATCTGATTGGCTGATTGGATCAGCCAATCGGATTGAACTTGATTCTGATTGGCTGATTCCATCAGCCAATCAGAATATTCCTACCTTAATTCCGATTGGCTGATAGAATCCTATCAGCCAATCGGAATTCAAGGGACGCCATCTTGGATGACGTCCCTTAAAGGAACCGTCATTCGTCGGGAGACAACGGAAGAAGAGGATGGATCCGCGTCGGCTGCTTCAAGATGGACTCGCTCCGCACCGGATGGAAGAAGATCGAAGATGCCGCTTGGAGAAGATGTTTGCCGGTCCGGATGTCCTCTTCTTGCCGGATAGGAGGAAGACTTTGGAGCCTCTTCTGGACCTCTTCAGCACCGGTTGCCAGGACGGATCGGTGATACCTGGATGGTGAAGACAAGGTAGGAAGATCTTCAGGGGCTTAGTGTTAGGTTTATTTAAGGGGGGTTTGGGTTAGATTAGGGGTATGTGGGTGGTGGGTTGTAATGTTGGGGGGGGTATTGTATTTTTTTTTTTACAGGCAAAAGAGCTGATTTTCTTGGGGCATGCCCCGCAAAGGGCCCTGTTCAGGGCTGGTAAGGTAAAAGAGCTTTTACATTTATTAATTTAGAATAGGGTAGGGAATTTTTTATTTTGGGGGTCTTTGTTATTTTATTAGGGGGCTTAGAGTAGGTGTAATTAGTTTAAAATTGTTGTAATATTTTTCTTATGTTTGTAAATATTTTTTTATTTTTTGCAACTTAGTTCTTTTTTATTTTTTGTACTTTAGTTAGTTTATGTAATTGTAGTTATTTGTAGCAATTGTATTTAATTTATTTATTGATAGTGTAGTGTTAGGTTAATTGTAGGTAATTGTAGGTAGTTTATTTAATTAATTTATTGATAGTGTAGTGTTAGGTTTAATTATAACTTAGGTTAGGATTTATTTTACAGGTAATTTTGTAATTATTTTAACTAGGTAACTATTAAATAGTTCTTAACTATTTAATAGCTATTGTACCTGGTTAAAATAATTACAAAGTTGCCTGTAAAATAAATATAAATCCTAAAATAGCTACAATGTAATTATAATTTATATTGTAGCTATATTAGGATTTATTTTACAGGTAAGTATTTAGCTTTAAATAGGAATAAGTTATTTAATAAGAGTTAATTAATTTCGTTAGATTTAAATTATATTTAACTTAGGGGGGTGTTAGTGTTAGTGTTAGACTTAGCTTTAGGGGTTAACACATTTATTAGAATAGCGGTGAGGTCCGGTCGGCAGATTAGGGGTTAATAATTGAAGTTAGGTGTCGGCGATGTTAGTGAGGGCAGATTAGGGGTTAATACTATTTATGATAGGGTTAGTGAGGCGGATTAGGGGTTAATTACTTTATTATAGTAGCGCTAAGGTCCGCTCGGCAGATTAGGGGTTAATAAGTGTAGGTAGGTGTCGGCGACGTTGTGGGGGGCAGGTTAGGGGTTAATAAATATAATATAGGGGTCGGCGGTGTTAGGGGCAGCAGATTAGGGGTACATAGGGATAACGTAGGTTGCGGCGGTGTACGGAGCGGCAGATTAGGGGTTAATAATAATATGCAGGGGTCAGCGATAGCGGGGGCGGCAGATTAGGGGTTAATAAGTGTAAGGTTAGGGGTGTTTAGACTCGGGGTTCATGTTAGAGTGTTAGGTGCAGACGTAGGAAGTGTTTCCCCATAGGAAACAATGGGGCTGCGTTAGGAGCTGAACGCTGCTTTTTTGCAGGTGTTAGGTTTTTTTTCAGCTCAAACAGCCCCATTGTTTCCTATGGGAGAATCGTGCACGAGCACGTTTTTGAGGCTGGCCGCGTCCGTAAGCAACTCTGGTATCGAGAGTTGCATTTGCGGTAAAAATGCTCTACGCTCCTTTTTTGGAGCCTAACGCAGCATTTTATTGAACTCTCGATACCAGAGTTAATTTTATGGTGCGGCCAGAAAAAAGCCCGCGGAGCGTTAACAGCCCTTCTACCGCCAAACTCCAAATCTAGGCCTTAGTACGTAGAACCACCTTATCAGAATGAAAGATAAGATAAGGGGAATCACACTACAACACTGAGAGTTCAGAGACTCTATGAGCAGAAGAAACAGCAACAAGAAACAAAACTTTCCAAGATAACATCTTAATATCTAAGGAATGCATAGGCTCAAACAGAGACTGCTGAAGGACTTTAAGAACAAAGTTAAGACTCCAGGGGAGAGTAACCGTTTTAAACACAGGCCTGATTCTGACCAAGGCCTGACAAAAGTACTGTACATCTGGTACATCCGCCAGACGCTTATGTAACAAAATAGACAGGGCAGATATCTGACCTTTCAAAGTACTTGCTGACAAACCCATCTCCAGACCCTCCTGGAGAAAAGATAAAATCCTAGGAATCCTGACTCTACTGCACGAGAAACCTTTGGATTCACACCTGTACAGATATTTACTCCATATTTTATGGTAAATTCTTCTAGTCACAGGCTTACGAGCCAGGATCAAGGTCTCAATGACCGAATCCGAAAACCCACGTTTAGATAAAATCAAGCGTTCAATCTCCAAGCAGTCAGCTTCAGAGAAACAAGATTTGGATAAAGGAAGGGACCCTGAAGTAAAAGGTCCTTCCTCAGAGGAAGCCTCTAAGATGGAAGAGATGACATTTCCACTAGGTTTGCATACCAGAAGATCCTGCAGAGCCACTCCGGTGCGATAAGAATCACTGATGCCATTTCCTGCTTGATCCGAGCAATGACTCGAGGAAGGAGAGCGAACTGAGGAAACAGATATGCTAGACTGAAATCCCGCTGTACCGCCAGCGCATCTATCAGGGCGGCCTGTGGATCCCTTGACCTCAAACAGTACATCGGGAGTTTGGCATTCTGCTGAGACGCCATGAGATCTAGCTCCGGCTGTCCCCATTTGAGAATCAAACTGGAAAACACCTCCAGATGGAGTTCCCACTCCCCCGGGTGAAATGTCTTTCTGCTCAGAAAATCCGCTTCCCAATTGTCCATCTCTGGAATGTGGATCGCAGATAGACAACAGTTGTGATTCTCCGCCCACTGAACAGGGCCGGATTGGGCCGCCGGGATACCGGGAAAAATCCCGGTGGTCCGGCAGCTGGTGGGCCGGCAGCTGGTGGGCTGGCAGAGATGCACATTAGTGTGTGAAGAGCAAATCCTCTAAATGTCCCGGAGTCTGTGTGCCATAAAATAGATAACTCTGAGCTCTGCTTGTTTTTTCTGTCAGGCGCAGTGTTGACTGTAGAGTAATCGTACCGGGACTCTCGAGTGACTGATATGGCGAGTGATGGTGAGAATGACTAGAGCTGACTGGGACTGGGACTTGTGTGACCGAGTAGAGAGAATCATAGGGTGCGTGCGACTGAGCAGCCAATGCGCCCCAGGCCAGCCTCACTGATGCAGCTATCGCGCTGAATCCAGGTATGCCAGGCTCACTATTTTTTTGCTGTCACACCACAAAAACTTTTAACTGCAGTCACCTCAGTTCCTATGCATAAAAAACATGCATGTTTATTAACGCAGACCGTCACCAGGGGACATGAATCTGCATTAATAAACATGCATTTGTTTTATGCATAGGAATTAAGTGTTGTGACTAGATGACTAACGTGTATAATGTGAGGGTGAGACACTTGGTGGTTTGCCATGCTGATGATGAGCCTCAGTCGGCATCTGCGGTTTGTGTTCATGCAAGTAGCACAGCAGTATGGAGAGCAAACCCATTTCCTTGTTCCCTGCCATTTACTCTTATTTAGTTATACTGCATGACACAGGGCTGTCACATTTTAATAGAATGACAGCGATGTCCGTCAGTGGTCTGGTCTGCTTCCATAGCACTGTAGACTCTCTTGCGCAATACAGCATCAGAGTAACCACAACCCTAGAGTCACTTACAGGTCTCCCCATTGCCTATGTTACTTTGTGTAAAATATATGCTAAATATATATGTATACTGTTTCCTCCTCCCTCACTCCCCCCCCCTGTTATCCTCCAGCTTACTCCCCCTTAGCCATCTTTCAGTCTCCTCCTGTCTCCCCCCCCACCTAACTCTCTCTCTCTCTCTCTCTCTCTCTCTCTATATATATATATATATATATATATATATATATATATATATATATATATATATATATATATATATATATATATATATATATATATATATATATATATATATATAAATATAACATTCTGTGAAACTTATGGACTGAATATAGGTAGGGTTGGTCTTCAATTTTTCCAGGGCTGTTTTTTATTCCCAGTCCGGTCCTGCCACTGAATAATCCTGGCCACCTCTGTCATGGTTAAGTTGCAAGGTAGAGAGAAAAGAGGTAACTGTGTCTCAAACTCGTACATTGGTACAAATGAGATTTACCAGACACAAAATAGTATGGGGGAAAATAAGATGGAGGGTTTGTAAATAAAATTTAGCTTTTAATGATTAATTGATAAAATATAGACACATATTAAAAATCTTAAAAAACATACAAATACACATGTCTGCCCTCTGAAGAATCAGTCATACAGACTCACTATAATTATTCCACACAGGCATCTAATGAACTATGAGCATAGAGCAAGGGGTAATTGAACAACAAGTTCAATAAGTGTACTAAATGTACTAGTCTATATTACAGTTGAGGCCGTTAATTTCTTTTTTTTTTACTTTTATTTCAACTGTGGATCTGATACCTGTTTGCCTGAGTGAGCTAGCTGGTGGGCTTATATTAACCCAGCTTGTTTAACTTGCACTGCAATATAGTGCGCCACTTTTGTGAGTATTTTCTTTGGAGGGTTTTGGGGAATTTTCTCTATTTTGTAGTGATTTCATGCACTATTGGAGTACCCTTCCCCCTCCCTTCTTGCATTTTATTTTGCAGCAACCATTGGTATATCCACGATCTGGAGTGATCCAGCTGGTGGGCTCTGATCTATCCAGCCTGCCTGACTTACATAGTGCAACACTTTTGTGAGTATCATTCTGTAGAGTGATGTATTGATACAATTTCCAACAATTATTGTGATCTTCTGCACCATTGAAGCGCCTTTTCTGTTTTTTTCATATTTGCAGTATATAAGACCCATTTGTAAGTGTTTAAACTTTAGTTAAAGTTAACTAAAGATACCACAAATTAAATTTGTGCAAAAGCACCAACATATTATCTAACAGAGGTCAGGGTGAATGCCTAACGCGCGTTTCGCCACTGATTTGTGGTTTTTTTTGTTTGTTTTTACAAAGCAGTGGTGAAACGCGCGTCAGAAACCTTACTAACTAATTCTTTAAGTTTCCTTGTACGCCTTCCCTGCAGCATGGGAAAGGCGGACAATGCCTCAGATACAGCAGAGGATACTTGTGTAGCAATGTCCTGTAAGGAAAATCCTACTGGATTATGAGAGGAAATGCAGGGCAATGCATGTGGAGACTGAAAATGTTGGGACGTTTGGGGAGAAAGCTGTGGCATATCTGCTACAGGAGGCATCTGAACAGCATCCGCCAAAGCTAATGGTGGCTCATGGTCAAAAATGTTATCCCTATAACTTAAGGTTCTCTCTATGCACGAGGAACAAAAAGGAACTGGGGGTTCCACCTGGGCAACATAACAAAGCTGACATGCAACAATCTGCAAGGCCTCTTGTTCCATTTTAATAAAAACAAAATGACAAGCAAAAAAAATAAACTTTATTTCTCTGACCCTTAGAAAAATGTACTGTGTCTTTAATAGCAATTAAACCAAGTCTCAGGATAATATTAATAAAAACCCCAGGCCACTCAAACACCTCAGCAGTTTACTGAAGTGCCTACCTGTCCTGCAGCCTGAGGAGAAAAATACAAACGGTCTGTTTTTTAATCACTCTTTGGACTTGCAACAATAGCGCTGTCTTCTAACCAAGCAGCCGACAACTGCGTCACTGCACTGTAGCCAACAGTGCCACAGGCAGCGCACCAACAGAAAAAAACGCCCCCAAGCCAGGCTCTCCCCCTTTCTAGTAAGAAGCAGGCCCATCGCCATAATGGAGCAGCGATAACACATCAAGCACAAACGTAGCGCTTCACAATTCAGTCCGGATCTCAACCGGAGCAACACACCACTTAAGCCACCAATTAAAAAAATAAGTCTCCCCAACACAGTCTCAGAGCCTTGATAAACTGCCAAATTTTAACCCTTACCATCCTGGGTAAATAAATGTCCCAAATAAAAACAGTAAACATACTGCAACAGTGCAAATTTCTCCTGTCTCCCAAGGAAAATAAATATGGCACTCACCTCAATAGGATCTGTCCAGTAGCAAGACAGCTCACCTGGCTTGAGAGGGTCCTTACCTCACATAGACCTGTGGAAAAAGAAAGAATCTGAGTAAGCATACTCAAGCTTTCTGAATAGGGCAGCAAAATCTTGAGAAAGCGCAGTGAGGATTGTACCTCACAAGTTACCAAGTGCTCAAAAGCCACCACTGACCTACTGAAGAGATTGACATGGACTACGCCTAGACCCCAGAAAAGATCAGAGTAAACCTACTCTGCTTTCAAATAAAAAAATCTTGATTGAAGAATACTTCTTTTCAGACACCTAAACTTTACCACCTCCTTGCACTGTAGGCAAAGAGAATGACTGGGGGATTGTGGGTAGGGAAGTGATACTTAACAGCTTTGCTTTGGTACTCTTTGCATCCTCCTGCTGGCCAGGAGTGATATTCCCAACAGTAATTACTGATGATCCGTGGACTCACTGTGTCATTAGAAAGAAATAACTGCTTTGCTACATTTATATAACGGCCAAGCCTAGATCCAAATTGAGCTGCAATTTTTTTCTTTTTTTTATATGGATGCTAAATCTTGTGCGCTGTAACAAACTAACTTAGTTTACTGAAAAGCAAAAAAGACATTTCGTGTCATCTCAAACAAGTGGCAACAACTTCTTCATGACAATTTCCTTGTCATGCTGCACACCTCCTAAAACATTCTAGCTCTCAAATGGGACCATGAGGCTAGGGACCCAGTTCTGGGAGGAGTCAAGATTGGTGGTGGGTAGATCAAAGCAGTCCGGAAGGGAAACAAAGTAGAATGAGGTCACCTCAAGGGATGATAATCCTCCTACACATAAGGGGCATCCCGAATAATTAATGTTAAAGGGACACTCAAGTCAAAATAAACTTGCATGATTCAGGAAGAGTATGCAGTTTTAAGACACTTTACGATTTACTTCCATTATCAAATTTTTCAGCCTTTTTAAGATCCTACTGAGCATGTGCACCAGCTCACAGGGTATACATATACTAGTCTGTGATTGGCTGATGTCTGTAACATGATACAGGGGGCTGGAAAATGGGAGAAAAAATAAAAAATCTACTGCTTATTTGAAATTCAGAGTAGGTGTTAAATCATTGTCTTTTTATTATGCACTTGTTAATTATTCAATTCTACTGCATTGAGTGGTCCTTTAACTGTTGGAAAATAACATTCCAATATTTTATATAATTAGAAGTAAAATGAATACTTGATTATACATGAATACTGATCTACATAAGCTCTAATAGAATGAACAAGAAAATGTTGACAATTAAATTTCTGAATGTTACATTTGACATCTGAACGTAATTAAAATGTTGCATAACGTTTTCTTTTTCTTTCTTTTTTTTTACTCACTGAGTAACAGATGAAATGTTTGAGTTATGGCAGCTGCTTGATATTTGTAGCACACTGCAACTCTGTTTATAGAAATGTTCTTTCAAAGCCTGCATCAGCTGAGCTAAGTGATACAATTCTGCCCTTCTGCTTTACACAGATAAGAGGTTAAGCCCTCAACCTTGATGAAATTATTAATTTTAGGCTTGGTAAGATATTCTACAACCTATTGACTTTTCTGCTTCACAGATACTATATTAACTACCCCCCCCCCCCACACACACACACACACACATACACATACATTTTAGTGCAAGTCAGGTACATCTTCAGGCATCTTTAGGAGTGTGTATGTGTCTAAATCACTATATGGCCGCAGTTTTGCAAAATATGTCCATGAATTGAGTGGAAATTTGGTAACACCCATACCAAGTTTAAGTATTTGTCTCAATAAACTATTGTTTCCATGAAATATGTACAGTAATTCAGAAAATGCTACCATAACTGCACCCTTCTGGTGGCCGTAACAGTTTTAAAAAAAATCTCACACATTTTTTTCTTAAATTATAGAGATATTAGATTAAGAAATACAAACTAAAGCAATATTACATTAAGAAATACAAGTTTTAAGATTCCATTGAATAATTAGGGTCATATAACCAATGGCTTTACAGCTCAATCGTTTACCGTATTACCACTAGTGCATGCACATTGAATCTCAGTGCTCTGGTAGTAAGATATGGATCGTGACATTACAAAAGAATTCATGTACATGATTAACTGCCAAATTATTGGTCAATCATTTTTCTGCCATTTTTATAAAAGAGTTGTCCCCATACTATTATGATACAAAACTAGCAGGAGGTTGTGTATATCTGTCTTTTCACTGGCTTTCCAGTAGTCAGAACCATGCTTTCTTGCATACCTTTTTGTAGTATTACTATTTCTGCTTCAGTATTTTGAAAACTATGATGAGAAGATGTATAATTAAATCCTTTGGTCTTCTGTTGCTGTAGTTCACCTGGTATCCAGGCTTGAATGGTTATGATCATATTGCTTCACAACAGTACATTATTTGTCAACTATTTTTTTTTCTATTTCCAACATTAAAGAAGTTACATTTTGAACAACAAAGGTGCATAGAGTATTAATGCACTTTCATGCAGTAGTTGAGAAATTTCAATCTGATGAACTTTTGTCAAACATGGTACCAAATGGCTGTTTTTAACATTAAAGGGATATGAAACCCAAAATGATTATTACAATGTTCAGATAAATCATACCATTTCAAACAAATTGCTAATTTACTTATCAAATTTTCTTTTTTCAGTTGGTATCTTTTGTTGAAAAGCAGGGATTTTAGCTCAGGAGTGTACATGTATCTAGAACACTATATGGCAGCAGTTTTGCAAGAATGTTATCCATTTCCAAGTGCTTTAGATGTAGGGTGACCATATTGCCGCTTTAAAAAGGGACACATATGTCTTATACAAAACATTTCTTTAAACAGCTCAGAAAACAGCCCTGACATATGTATTTTTCATATGTGTCCCTTTTAAAAGCGGCAATATGGTCACCCTATTTAGATGGCACCACTATGTCCTGCCAGGTAGTACTCTAGATACCTACCAAGGTATCTCTTCAACAAAGATTACCAATGGAACAAAGCAAATTTGACAACAGAAGTAAATTGGATATTTAAAAAAGTTGTATGCTCTCTTTGAATCACAAAATAAATTGTTTTGGTTATACAGTATACAACAGAAGTGAGTACACCCCTGGGAAATATCACTTAAAGGGACACTGAACCCAATTTTTTTCCATGTGATTCAGATAGAGCATGCAATTTTATGCAACTTTCTCATTTACTCCTATTATCACATTCTCTTGGTATCTTTATTTGAAATGCAAGAATGTAAGTTTAGATACCGGCCCATTTTTGGTGAACACACTGTGATACAAAATTGATAATAGAAGTAAATTAGAAAGTTGCTTAAATTTGCATGCTCTATCTGAATCACGAAAGAAAACATTTGGGCACAGTGTCCCTTTAAATATCAAATTATTCAAAATTGTATCACCTCTCAATAATTATATTGAAAACACAGGCCTAAAAGAAGAAACTTAATGCAACAAAAGTGAATACACCTGTGGTCACTGACACACAAATTAGATCACTGAAACAAAATTGAGTACACCTGCAATTTCCAATTAGCCTAGTTGCATGAACATAGTTACCAGAACATTCTCATTTTTGGACCAATGGGCTGTGTCTATCTGCAAGTCTGCATCATGGATCCACATGGAAAAGAATTGCCAGAGGAATTGAAAAATCTGATCGTGAGATTTCACAAAGATGAAAAAGGATACAGGAAGATCGGTGATCAACCAAAAATCAGTCAACATGCAGTTGCAGTAGTAATCAGGAGGTATAGAACGATACACAGTGCCAAAAATCAGATCCGCAGTGGCCGTCACAGTGTTCTACTTACAGAATATAGCTCTGAAAAACAGGAAACTGCTTCAGATTTGCATCAAGGCAAGTGCTTTAGATTTGGCTCAGGGATTATCAATAGAATTTGGAGTTTCTGTGACAGCTCAGACAGTGCTACGGACATTGCATAATGTCAACTTCTATGGACAGCATACGAGGAAATAACCCGCGCTTGGTCTTCGGCACAAAACTGCAAGATTAAACTTTGCTAAACAACATGAAAAGCCTGTTGAATACTTAGAGCACATTCTATGGACAGCATCCAAGGAAAAAAAACCTTGCTTGGTCTTCGGCACAAAACTGCAAGATTAAACTTTGCTAAACAACATGAAAAGCCTGATAAATACTGAGAGCACATTATTTTGGTAAGATGACTGTTACGGTACCAACAGTGTACCAAGGTTTAATACCAGATGAACAACGTCCTGCATAGGAAATCAGCAATTCACAAACCAGCCAGTTTTCAGGTTTAAACAGAATGACATTTATTAAAGGCTAGATGCCTAGTATTTATACAGGTTTGACCCCAGATGGGGGGGTTGAAAGACTCTTGTACATTTAGATAAAAAGGGGAAGACGCCCTTTTATGAAACAGTAGAATTACATTACTTAAATACTTTACTTAGGCAGATAACAACTTAAACACATTTGGCTTGTCTTATCACCTAGCGTCTGCTCTCTGAGGGTGATTAAACAATGGCCTGTTTATTAATTAAATGTAATTATAGCACACAATAGCTGAGGCCAGAAAACCTGTCTTTAGAAATTAGATTCTTAGCTAAACACAATTAACTCCTTCAGTCCTGACAGAAGGGTCTGTCACATATCTCCCCCCTTGTGGAACACTCCGGCAGACCCGGCTTGACCCTTTGGCGGGTCAACCTGGGGATGACCGGACTAGGAGGTGGTAGGCATGTCAGTTTGCCAGGACAATCCATCTGTACTCCCGTTATGAGAGAGAATTCCTGTCCATACAAACAAGGGTTCAACTTCCTCAGTGCCCAGACTAGGGCTAAACAGTCCTTCAAAATCCCATCAGCTTCTTTACGAGTTCTCTGTACCTGCTCTTTATAGGTATCCACAATCCCTTCATACTGACATAGGGTGCCCTTGAGTTGCTGCACCTCACTATGAGCCAGCGTCAGCTTCTCCTCAAGTGTCGCTAAGTTTGTCTTTAATGTTTCATGTCCCACTCTCAAGCTGGTGTTTTCTGCAGTCTGTCGGTGCAGCTTGTCTAGCAGAGATTCACGTTCTAAACGTGCTTTTTCCTCTGCGCTCCTATTCTCCTTCATCAGCGCATTGTAACGGGACTCCCACGTATCAATAGCGGATAGAGATTTACTGAGCTCAGCGTCCTGGGGCTTAGCAGCAGGGGGGTCAGTCTCTGCTGCACGGATCTGTGCACGGGTAGTCACAGGGTTAACATCAGCGGGACCCATAGGAGCGTAGGCAGAAACAAGGGGAGCCAAGTCATTTCCAAGAAGAACATCAGCAGGTAAGTCCTTCTTGACCCCCACATTCACAGGTCTAGCGCCCACTCCCCAATCCAAATGTACCCTGGCAACAGGTAGGCTGAACACATCGCCCCCTGCTACCCTCACAGCCACAGTGTCTCCAGTGTACTGTTTCTCAGACACCAAGTTCTTTTGAAGCAAGGTCATGGTAGCACCAGTATCCCGTAGACCACTGACCTTCTTCCCATTCACTTTAACCAGTTGCCGGTTATTCCGGTGGGCAGCTTGCACAAGGTCTGCCTCATGTAGGATGCTCCAGCATTCTTGCGCCTCTACGTAGCGGGCCGCAGGCTGAGAGTTACGTGGGATTCCGCCGGCGGGTCTTCTCCAGGACTGTGCTTGGTTCGCTGCGTTTAGGGGACACTCTGGTCTTTTGTGCCCTAGTTGCTTACATCCAAAGCACCGAATAGGTTGTGAGTAGCCCCGCGAATTGAACCGGGCTCTCTGAGGGTAGTTCGTGGCCGGAGGCCGTGTGGTATAGCGGTGCGCCGGGGGTTGGTAACTGGCAGCTGCTGGGGTGACTGGGGGTCTGTACTCCACTATAGCAGGGGGCTTAGTGGTAGCAGTGTCCAGTTTGCGGGCATCCATATACTCATCTGCCAGGCGAGCAGCTTCATGCAGGGTGGAGGGTTTACGGTCCCGAACCCACTCTCTAACTCCTGCGGATAACCTGTCGAAGCAATGTTCCAACAGGAATAGCTGCAGCACCTCTTCCCCAGATACGGCTTGGCACCCCGCTATCCAGTGAGCTGCTGTGCGGTGCACCTTACATGCCCACTCAACGTAGGAATCACCAGCTAATTTAACAGTGTCTCTGAACCGCCTCCGGTATGCCTCCGGTGTAACCGCATACCTGGAGAGCAGAGCCTCTTTCACAGTATTATAATCCCCAACCTCCTCATCTGGAATGGCCCGAAAAGCCTCACTGGCCCGGCCGGATAATTTTCCGGATAATATCGTGACCCAGTCCTCTGCGGGTACCTTGTGTAGTGCACATTGCCTCTCAAAATCCGCAAGGAACCCATCAATCTCTCCTTCTGTTTCCAGGAAGTTTTTAAAAGCTGCAAAATTTACTTTTCTCTTTTCCACTTGGGCTGCTGCAGCGCTGCTTTGGCGAAGTAGGTTGGCCTCCACAGCTGCTATGACCCGGTCGATAATTTCCGCAGATGGGTTGGGGCCATAATATGCCAGTCTTATTTTAACCGCCCGATCAAAGCTTGCTTCTTCAGGGGTTCTGTCTGATATGCTGGGCCCATTGGTTCCTTCTGTCCCTGGTACTCTTTCCATCTTAGTCAGTATTGTAATAATCCCCCTCTTCCTGAGGTTACTGGCTTGTGTAGTTGCTCTTCTGGGCGATAAGGTTCATTCCGTCGCTTGCCACCAATGTTACGGTACCAACAGTGTACCAAGGTTTAATACCAGATGAACAACGTCCTGCATAGGAAATCAGCAATTCACAAACCAGCCAGTTTTCAGGTTTAAACAGAATGACATTTATTAAAGGCTAGATGCCTAGTATTTATACAGGTTTGACCCCAGATGGGGGGGTTGAAAGACTCTTGTACATTTAGATAAAAAGGGGAAGACGCCCTTTTATGAAACAGTAGAATTACATTACTTAAATACTTTACTTAGGGAGATAACAACTTAAACACATTTGGCTTGTCTTATCACCTAGCGTCTGCTCTCTGAGGGTGATTAAACAATGGCCTGTTTATTAATTAAATGTAATTATAGCACACAATAGCTGAGGCCAGAAAACCTGTCTTTAGAAATTAGATTCTTAGCTAAACACAATTAACTCCTTCAGTCCTGACAGAAGGGTCTGTCACAATGACCAAGACCAAGATACAATTTTTCGGCTCAGATGGGGTGCAGCATGTTTGGTGTGAACCTGGTCATTGATTATTACTGTGAATGCATAGTCCCAACAGTGAAGCATGGAGGTGGGAGTGTGACGATATGGGGCTGCATGACTGCAAAGATGTTGGGGAGATGACATTTATAGATGGCACCATGAATGTCTGGGATATACCAAAATACTGGTTGAAAAGATGACTCCCAGTCTCCAGAAGTTTGGTAGAGGACGAATAATCCAGCATGATAACAATCCAAAGTACACTGCCAAAATCACAAAGGAGTTTCTAAAGGAGAAAACAGTGAAAGCTATGACCTGGCCAAGTATGTCACCTGACTTAAATCCTATAGAACACCTTTAGGGTATTTTAAAGAGAATGGTAGAGCAACACAACTCCTCCAGCAAAGAGCGTCTTTAAAAAAATTATCTGAAGAATGGCAGAACATCTCTCCAGAAATTTGTGCGACACTGGTATCCTCCACGCGAGGAGGTTTGAGTCAGTCATCAAAAATAAAGGTGGATATACAAAGTATTGAAAAAATAAAAAATTTGAATCTCAGTAATAAAAGGTGCACTGACTTTAGCTGCATTAAGTTCCTGCTGTGGGGCCTGTATTTTTAATATAGTAATTCTAAACTGTTACGGCTAGATTTGGAGTTTTGTCGGTAACGACCCGAAAAACTAACGCCAGCTTTTTTCTGGCCGCACCATAAAAATAACTCTGGTATTGAGAGTCCACATAAAGGCTGCGTTAGGCTCCAAAAAAGGAGCGTAGAGCATTTTTAACGCAGCTTCAACTCTCGATACCAGAGTTGCTTACGCAAGCGGCCAGCCTCAAAAACGTGCTCGTGCACGATTCTCCCATAGGAAACAATGGGGCTGTTTGAGCTGAAAAAAAACTAACACCTGCAAAAAAGCCGCGTTCAGCTTCTAACGCAGCCCCATTGTTTGCTATGCGGAAACACTTCCTACGTCTGCACCTAACACTCTAACATGTACCCCGAGTCTAAACACCCCTAACCTTACACTTATTAACCCCTAATCTGCCGCCCCCGCTATCGCTGACACCTGCATATTATTATTAACCCCTAATCTGCCGCTCCGTAAACCGCCGCTACTTACATTATCCCTATGTACCCCTAATCTGCTGCCCTAACATCGCCGACCCCTATATTATATTTATTAACCCCTAATCTGCCCCCCACAACGTCGCCTCCACCTGCCTACACTTATTAACCCCTAATCTGCCGACCGGACCTGAGCGCTACTATAATAAAGTTATTAACCCCTAATCCGCCTCACTAACCCTATAATAAATAGTATTAACCCCTAATCTGCCCTCCCTAACATCGCCGACACCTAACTTCAATTATTAACCCCTAATCTGCCGACTGGAGCTCATCGCTATTCTAATAAATGTATTAACCCCTAAAGCTAAGTCTAACCCTAACACTAACACCCCCCTAAGTTAAATTATTAAATAAATTATTCCTATTTAAAGATAAATACTTACCTGTAAAATAAATCCTAATATAGCTACAATATAAATTATAATTATATTATAGCTATTTTAGGATTAATATTTATTTTACAGGTAACTTTGTATTTATTTTAACCAGGTACAATAGCTATTAAATAGTTAAGAACTATTTAATAGCTAAAATAGTTAAAATAATTACAAATTTACCTGTACAAGAAATCCTAACCTAAGTTACAATTAAACCTAACACTACACTATCAATAAATTAATTAAATAAACTATCTACAATTAACCTAACACTACACTATCAATAAATTAATTAAATACAATTCCTACAAATAACAACAATTAAATAAACTAGCTAAAGTACAAAAAATAAAAAAGAACTAAGTTACAAAAAAAATAAAAAAATATTTACAAACATAAGAAAAATATTACAACAATTTTAAACTAATTACACCTACTCTAAGCCCCCTAATAAAATAACAAAGCCCCCCAAAATAAAAAAATGCCCTACCCTATTCTAAATAACTAAAGTTCAAATCTCTTTTACCTTACCAGCCCTGAACAGGGCCCTTTGCGGGGCATGCCCCAAGAAGTTCAGCTCTTTTGCCTGTAAAAAAAAACATACAATACCCAAGCCCCCCAACATTACAACCCACCACCCACATACCCCTAATCTAACCCAAACCCCGTTAAATAAACCTAACACTAAGCCCCTAAAGATCTTCCTACCTTGTCTTCACCTCACCGGGTTCAACGATCTGTCCAGAAGAGCTCCTCCGATGTCCTGATCCAAGCCCAAGCGGGGGGCTGAAGAGGTCCATGATCCGGCTGAAGTCTTCATCCAAGCGGGAGCTGAAGAGGTCCATGATCCGGATGAAGTCTTCATCCAAGCGGGAGCTGAAGAGGTCCATGTTCCGGATGAAGTCTTCTATCAACGGCTTCTTCAATCTTCTTTCTTCCGGATCCATCTTGCAGACCTCCGACGCGGAACATTCTCTTCTCCCGACGCCTACTAGCCGAATGACGGTTCCTTTAAGGGACGTCATCCAAGATGGCGTCCCTCGAATTCCGATTGGCTGATAGGATTCTATCAGCCAATCGGAATTAAGGTAGGGATATTCTGATTGGCTGATGGAATCAGCCAATCAGAATCAAGTTCAATCCGATTGGCTGATCCAATCAGCCAATCAGATTGAGCTCGCATTCTATTGGCTGTTCCGATCTGTTAACGTTGCTTTTTATTTGATCGCATTTGGCGGTGAAATGGTGGCATGAAATATAAAAAAATGGGCCTAGATCAATACTTTGGGTTGCCTACTAAAATATATAATTTGCATACAAAGAGAGAAGCGCTCTACCAGGAACGAACAACAGCTCAGTGGCTTGTTCTATGGCGATTTACCACCCGGAAGCAGCCTCTTTTAGACCAGCGTGCTTTTCACAGAAGAAAACTTTCCTGAAGTATATCAGTCTGATCCTGCCAAGTAAGGTCAGTCCAGCCCTGAAATACCAGGCAATTCTCCTCTGAACAAGGAACATGACAACCCCAGACGATCGTTTCGGCCTCCTATGGGCCTCGTCAGTGAGGTGCAGCCACATTCCTCTAAGCACACTGGGCAAGGAGTCCACGTCTGGTTTCCCCCATCACCCATAGGGAGACTTCCCCAGGGTCATAATAATTTGCATACAAAGAGAGAAGCGCTCTACCAGGAACGAACAACAGCTCAGTGGCTTGTTCTATGGCGATTTACCACCCGGAAGCAGCCTCTTTTAGACCAGTGTGCTTTTCACAGAAGAAAACTTTCCTGAAGTATATCAGTCTGATCCTGCCAAGTAAGGTCAGTCCAGCCCTGAAATACCAGGCAATTCTCCTCTGAACAAGGAACATGACAACCCCAGACGATCGTTTCGGCCTCCTATGGGCCTCGTCAGTGAGGTGCAGCCACATTCCTCTAAACACACTGGGCAAGGAGTCCACGTCTGGTTTCCCCCATCACCCATAGGGAGACTTCCCCAGGGTCATAATAATTTGCATACCAAGAGAGAAGCGCTCTACCAGGAACGAACAACAGCTAAGTGGCTTGTTCTATGGCGATTTACCACCCGGAAGCAGCCTCTTTTAGACCAGTGTGCTTTTCACAGAAGAAAACTTTCCTGAAGTATATCAGTCTGATCCTGCCAAGTAAGGTCAGTCCAGCCCTGAAATACCAGGCAATTCTCCTCTGAACAAGGAACATGACAACCCCAGACGATCATTTCGGCCTCCTATGGGCCTCGTCAGTGAGGTGCAGCCACATTCCTCTAAGCACACTGGGCAAGGAGTCCACGTCTGGTTTCCCCCATCACCCATAGGGAGACTTCCCCAGGGTCATAATAATTTGCATACAAAGAGAGAAGCGCTCTACCAGGAACGAACAACAGCTCAGTGGCTTGTTCTATGGCGATTTACCACCCGGAAGCAGCCTCTTTTAGACCAGTGTGCTTTTCACAGAAGAAAACTTTCCTGAAGTATATCAGTCTGATCCTGCCAAGTAAGGTCAGTCCAGCCCTGAAATACCAGGCAATTCTCCTCTGAACAAGGAACATGACAACCCCAGACGATCGTTTCGGCCTCCTATGGGCCTCGTCAGTGAGGTGCAGCCACATTCCTCTAAGCACACTGGGCAAGGAGTCCACGTCTGGTTTCCCCCATCACCCATAGGGAGACTTCCCCAGGGTCATAATAATTTGCATACAAAGAGAGAAGCGCTCTACCAGGAACGAACAACAGCTCAGTGGCTTGTTCTATGGCGATTTACCACCCGGAAGCAGCCTCTTTTAGACCAGTGTGCTTTTCACAGAAGAAAACTTTTCTGAAGTATATCAGTCTGATCCTGCCAAGTAAGGTCAGTCCAGCCCTGAAATACCAGGCAATTCTCCTCTGAACAAGGAACATGACAACCCCAGACGATCGTTTCGGCCTCCTTTGGGCCTCGTCAGTGAGGTGCAGCCACATTCCTCTAAGCACACTGGGCAAGGAGTCCACGTCTGGTTTCCCCCATCACCCATAGGGAGACTTCCCCAGGGTCATAATAATTTGCATACCAAGAGAGAAGCGCTCTACCAGGAACGAACAACAGCTAAGTGGCTTGTTCTATGGCGATTTACCACCCGGAAGCAGCCTCTTTTAGACCAGTGTGCTTTTCACAGAAGAAAACTTTCCTGAAGTATATCAGTCTGATCCTGCCAAGTAAGGTCAGTCCAGCCCTGAAATACCAGGCAATTCTCCTCTGAACAAGGAACATGACAACCCATGTAAAATATATATACATAGTTTTGATATAAAAAAGGCTCTATTTCTGTTTAAATGTAGTGATGTCAAAAATGCTAAAAATGCTCTGGTCTTTTGGGGAAGTTTTTGTCTGGAATGTCCGGTCCTTAAGGGATTAATATTTCATATCGGGTTAGCGCACTTTTTCCCACTTTATGCACTTTATTGAAGTCCATGGGGGAATATGTTAACGTAGTTGCGATATTTTAACCTTGGCTTTTTGCACACGTTGAATTAGTGCGTAAGTGAAAATGTTTTACTTTCAGCTTGTAATACGTGCGGTACCCGACGTGCGCAAAAAGCCAAAGTTGAGCGAAGATTACACTTGAGCAGTATCTAGCCCTAAATCTTTACAGGTATCTAAAACACATTGTAGTGAATGTAATTTTGAAAGTATATTGCAGACCATAAACAGACAGGACTTATTTTCTCTTAGTTCTAGTGTCAAAGGAACTGCTGTGCATACGCTGCTTTAAGTTATTGGGGTTTTTTTTGTATGCCAAAGACCTTCTTAATATGTTGTGCTTTATAAACTACATTTATTATTAATAATAACTATTGTGTGGACTATTTAATCATAGAAATACATGTTTAAGTACTGATAAAAACCTTGAAATTTAGTTCACAACAGAGGAAATAGTTATTCAGTAAAAAGACCTGGTGAACAGTGTACATACAAACTCTTATTCACTCTCAACTATGAATAATATGACACAAATGCTAGTAATTGTCAGCACAGCATATAGTTAAGGTATTTAAGCTCCACTTGGGATAGTTCTGGTTTGACTTCAGAAACTCTGCATGCGCCTGTTATTCTACCAAGCGCTGTTTAACACAGTGGGGTTCCCTTGGCCTTTGCTGTCTGTTATACTGACATGCTATGTAAGCCACTGAATAAACATCATTATAACGTCACATATAGTTTAACAACTGATTGTGTTGTGCTTGTAACACAGTTATGTTCTACTTATTTGTCCTACAACCCAATCTACACTGCTTCAGGACTAGAGATGTAACATTTCCAGAAGTTTTAAAGCCATGGAAAAGAAACTTTTTTTGCTGTTACATTTGTTACATTGGGAACATAAAATGTAGCGTGTATAAAAGTATTATACTTAAGGGGGGCGGAGCCAGCTGCTTACACGGCAAGACGCATATCTGAAGAGCTCCCGGCTCTAGTTTGATAAAAAGTGGGTTTATATGTTTGGAAATACCCAATTTATGCTAAAAGTGGACCTCTGTTGTACTTAAGTGTGTTCTGTGAGACTTGGGAGATCGAACAGACTCTATTAGATTTGAGATCTCGCCGGAAACATAACCATGCTAGGGGCCTTGGAAGCATGGGAATCCGCAATGACAGAACTTCTCAAGGAGCAGGTCTACAGCTTAACAAAGGTTTTGCACGACATATGTGCAGACACACTGATAGACAATGTGGCCGGCATATTTACAGATTCCCGATGTGGACTCGACGTCCCTACTACACAGCATGATGACTCTACGATTGCTATCACTGAACGGAAGTTGAGCGACCATTTTGGCTTCCACCAGCAAGCGGCCAGCCCAGCCTACAATGGCGAAGAGGTGCCGCACAGCTTTACTGATCTTAGACGAGGAAGGAGGGAACAATCTGGATGCTAATTATGCTTGTTGGCTACCTACAAAGCTGATCTCCTCTGCTCGTCCCAGGAGTAAATATGAGTCGTGGGGGTGGCTTGCTTACTATACAGGAGTCGCATGGCACATCTATGGGAACACTGATTTCCACTCCCATACCACCTTGGCCATTGCAGCAACAAGTCCCACTACATCGCGCCGCATGAGCGTCACCTTTGTACTTTATAAAGCTGGAATCGGCTAAACATTTAATATTATGATCCCCCTTTCTGACACAGGTACCTCAAGATTCAGCCCAGTGAGATGATCCCATTCTTTTGACAACACGCATTCACATGTCTGATGGCAGCAATTTTAATAACGCTAACAGTCTAACTTGTTAACAGGTCTGGAGACTATATTAGACAAATACACTATTTCAGGAATGGTATAGGTATCACTGCCATGTAGCCACAGCCTATATCCTCTAAGACAATGGTAAAAACTTTAATCTACATATACAGTATGTATGCTAAATTAGCTGCCACATGTTAGAAGTGGTAGTATACAGTTTATGCAGCGGTTTACTATGATCACCACTTGGTCAAATAAGTTTAGCCACTCCTGGAACACTAGTTGGGATTCCCTATGATTCTTGTTTTATGTAGGGGCATGTATATGTGAGGCTTACCTTATTATAAGAGACATAGACATTGATGTCATCTGAAAATGTATGTATTTTTGAAGCCTACTAAGTTTTGGGTATAGCTAGAACTATCATATGCCTTTGTTTGAAATATTATAGTATATGGCCTTGTGCCTACGGGGTAGTGATCTACAACCTTACTATGTTGCTGCAATACGTTATATGATATAACACCATAGACCCAGCATGCATGTTTACCACTCACGTGTTATAGGTTCTAGATTTTACTATTTTGTTCTACTGTTAGAAGTGTGCATTAAGGTTCTGATCTAATGTTCCCACTATACTTACCCCCTGAGGATAGAGCTGTTTAGGCTTGACACTAGCGCTCTCTGTATTACTGCTGAATCTGACTGACCGCATGCTGCACATTTATTTTGTACTTATTGATTTAATGGAGACACATACAACTGTTCTGATGTTCTTGCTGCATACTTCCACTCATATTCACTTATATGTATTCTGTTCACTACTGTGCAAAGTTTGTTCCTCCATATTGTTGACCCATTGAGTGAAGGTGATAGTGCAGTTTATATTGGGCTGATATTCCTATTTGTCTGTATTTCCCACCCCATTTGAAGCAATCATATGGAAGTTGCCCTAGTTAATCCATTCTACCTTGCTTCATAGCCCTAACCCATATAAACCATTTATACTATAATACTCTCCCTTAGCCAAACTATATTAACTATAGTACACTATGGTCTATTGAGAGGATCAGCATTTTGCCTCCAGCCTGGGGGTATAGGGCCCATGCCCCTGGGTAGGTGATACAGTGTACTTTTGGATAAATACGACTTTGAATGTACCAATACCAGCAATTATTTGGGTGGAACCTATAAGCTTGGCGATCTAGTTTTGTTTTTATTACAGGGTTATTGCTATTAGCTCTCTATGTTTATTAATTCTTAGGATATGTAATCTGTTATTTAATACCTGATTGGCTGGCACCGGTTTCCCCCCCTAAGGGGTTTCCCCTTAGCAGTAGTTTAATTATTAAACATAGGAACACAGATTCCATTAAAAACCTCCCTTATTGTACTCAAAGATGTGACAAGGCAGCGGCTAATGATATTCCCTCCCCTATTTGGTCTCATGTTAGTCACACTCTCATACAATAAGCTTTTTTTCCAGTGGTCAGGGACCCAAGTGGAGTCCTTTTGGTTTAAGTTGAGGGTTATATTCCAGGGCCTTGATATGGCCCAATATGTAATATATTTGAAAGTTCTATATTTCTATGGTCATTTATAGGCCCCAGGGCCTGAGGGTGGCCCTATATGCTAATCTGAAAACTTATCTATTTATAGACCTGAGGACCCAAAAAGAGTCCTATATGTTATAGACCTAAAAAACCTGAGGCCAGCTTATAGACCTGAGGACCCAAAAAGAGTCCTATATGTTATAGACCTACAAAACCTGAGGCCATCTGTTATGTTTCCTCTGACCACATAGGAATTACTATACTCTATGCAATATTTTTTACTATTAGCTCTTCAATACCTAGCGTTTTTTTTTTTTTTTAAATGTAAGATCTCATTAATGATTTTAAGTATGGTTTGTTATGCTTAATGTACTGGAAGAGATGTATACTTTGGATAAATGTCCTTACGGGCTAAGGGCATATGTTTGTGGTTGTAATGTTTTACACTGTATTATTATTTGCCTCAATAAAAAATATTTAAAAAAAAAAAAAAAAAAAGTATTATACTTAAAATAAAAGTACAGCTTATTCAGTAAATAATAAACTAAATTTGCTTTTAAAGTGTTATTTTTAAACTACAAGGTCCAGACGTGAACTATAAGGAACCTGTTTTGGCAGTACATCAGAACAGGCAACCCCAGCCCAAACAATGACAAACCAAAGAAACCATCAATATAACAAAATTAATAACATTATTTTGTTTGCTTTAAAGGGATAGGAAAGTCAAAATTAAAGTTGCATGATTCCAATAGAACAGGTCGTTTTAAGACACTTAAATTCACTTCTATTTTCAAATGTGCTTTGTTCTCTTAGTATCCCTTGTTAAAAAATAATACACACATATCATACACTAGTTGGAGCTGACGCTAATTGGCGCCTGCACACATTTGTCTCTTGTGATTGGCTAAATAGATATTTTCAGCTTCCTGTCAGTAGTGCAATGTTGTCCTTTCAGCAATGGATAATAAGAGAATGAAGAAAATTTGATAATATAATTAAATTGGAAAGTTGTTTCAAATTGTATGTTCTATCTGAATCATAAAAAAAAAAATGGGGGTTTACTATCCCTTCAATCTTCCTACTGATACATAATACTAAACAGAGAGAAATCACTCATTTTCATTAGAGACACTCCAAACTCCTGTTTCTTTAGGGGAGTTTAGGAGGTCCTTGTAGTTTAAACAACTTTCCAATTTACTTCTATAATCAAATTTGCATAATTCTCATTGTATTCCTTGTTGATAGGCTCACAAGCAGCAACGCACTACTGGCTAGCTGCTGATTGGTGGCTGCACATTTACTCCACTTGCCAATGGTTTATTTGAGCAATCTCCCAGTAGTGCATTACTGTTCCTTCAACAAAGGATGCCAAGAGAATGAAAAAATGATAATAGAAGTAAATCTGAAAGTTGTTTAAAATTGTATGGTCTGTCTAATTCATGAAAGAAAAATGTTGTGTCTGATGTTCCTTTAACCCTTTGAGTGCTAATGACGACATGGAGCCGTTGCTAAGTTTCACCCTCAGATGCTAACGACGTCTCCATGCCGTCGCTAGGACTCACTAACCTTGAGGGGGGCCTGAAGGCCCCCATCTCCCTCCACCCATCCGATCTTGCACTCATATTGAAGAGCAGGCTCGGGGCTTCACACAGGAGCATGATGACGTTGTCATGCATTGACGCAATGACGTAATTACACAACTTTATTTACAACTGTCAATTGACAGTTATAGAGAGATGGGGTCATGCTGCTTAGATGCCCGTATCTTGGGCATCTAAGCAGCTACAGACCCCCAAGACCATAATCGCCTCACCTTTCCAATGGTGTAAGTCTTATAAAGTGTAGTAAAAAATTAAAACGCTAAAAATATATACATAAAAAGTTATTTAAAAAATGATAAGGGGGTCTTCTAAAGATGAGCCAGATGTGGAACTTCTTATCCCACAACAACAATTAATTACCAACAGGATACAGACACAGGAGTTTGACCTCATCGGGCTTACTGCAAGTTAAAAGTATGCGCTAGAATGATACCGCCAGTTCAGAGCTCTGGTTAAAGGGATATGAAACCCATTTTTTTATTTCATGATTCAGAGAGAGCATGCAATTTTAAGCAAATTTCTAAGACTTAACTAGGGAGGGTGCATGAAGGTCTTTGGCAGATATCCAAGAACGGTCTGTGAAGGGGATGCCCTTTCAATGGTCAAGATAAAAGATACCCCAAAGTTTAGAGTCCAATATATACTCAACTTTGTATTCTGGTGAGACTTCTACCACAATGGGACCTGGACAGACCATAGTAGGGGAAAAATGATTATGTTCATATGGTTTTAGGAAAGGCATATGTAACACCGGATGAATATGTAAGGAGGACGGCTGATAAGCTAAGAAATTGACCCATGGAAAAACACAAAATGGACCAATGTAGTAAGTTCTAATTTGGCTGAGGCTTGCTTTAGACGTAGGTTTTTACATGATAGGCAAACACAATCTCTGTGTATATTAATATAACCGTGTTGGTTATGCAAAACTGGGGAATTGGTAATAAAGGGATTATCTATCTTTTTAAGTCGACTGTCCCTTTAAGCAAGACATCACTATTATTATCCTGCAGGTCACAACCTGTATAGAAGAAGAGGTATCTGAAATCAAAAACTTAATGACCAAAGCAACAGAATAATGTATGATAAGGATGAACACATTGAAGATAGGAGCCAGTGAAGGAATATTCTTATTAGAGGGTTTCCTGTGACAGTATTACCTAAAGGTTTCCACTTATATCTTCAGAATCTATTCTTATGCATTAAGGGCCAGATTACAAGTGGCACACTATTTAGTGCTTTCACTCGAGCATAAATTTGCTAGAAGTAATTTGTTTATGAGCATCACAAAATATATTCTATTGATAATTTACAACTTTCTACAGTGTATATAATATGTTTTTAATAATTATTAATATTTTATATTTAATAATTCAAAAACACGCTTTTGTGCAGTAACTCGACATCGCAGGAATGTAAAGCTTAGGAGCAAGCCAATTTTTGGTTCAGCACCTGGGTAGCGTTTGCTGATTGGTGGCTAAATGTAGTCAATCAGCAAGTGCTACCCATGTTGTGAATTAAAAAGGGGCCGGCTCCTAAGCTTACATTCCTGCTTTTTCAAATAAAGATAACAAGTGAACAAAGAAACTTTGATAATGGGAGTAAATTAGAAAGTTGCTTAAACTTGCATGCTCTATCTGATTTATGAAAGAAAGATTTATGAAAGAAAGAAATTGGGTTTCATATCCCTTTAAATGATATTTTTACAGTTTACTCATTACACTTTAGCCTATAGGCGCTCTCTACTACTGTATCTATAGATTCAATTTAGATTTGATTAGGAAATACAAGAGAGCTTTTGTACCCTTTATATCTTTTGACGCTGTAATAATATATATTATTTCTGAAGCGTTAATATCACCTCCTACTAAACACAATGTTTAGGCTTAACTACAACAAAGGAAAAAAAAGAAAGAAAGAAAGAAATTACCATATCATGGCGAGGCAGAATACATCCTATAAAGATGATATAATATTATGCTTTCTGTATCTTCTTCAAACTCTTCCCCTCTACCTACCTAATTCATATATTTGTAACTTACAAACAATTATTAACAATTAGTACAGTCAATATGTAACGTAGAAAAGAAAATAGGGTAATTGGAGGTGTCATGTATACATTATACTATAATGGAACCATGGTGTAAATACTTTGGGCTACATTACAAGTGGATCACTACTTTAACGTGTGCCCGTAAATGGGCCAATTTTCCCTTTTACAGGCGCACGTTAAATAACCAGCTAATACAAGTGGCTTGTTAATACTCCCACAAGCTTGCGGGAGCACTTTTGCTCCAAGCGCAATTAACCAGAGGTCAGACCTCTGGTTATTAAAAAAAAAGTTGCTCCAATTACCCCCGAAATGAAGTGGACAGTTCCTTTTAATAAAAAATATCTAAGCATTTTTATTTTTTTGTATATAAAAAGAGTATGAACTCTCCTAGCGTGATTCATTATTTTTTTTTATTAATTAAAGAACTGCACAAAGCAATTACAAGGGGTTAAAGTTAACAGCAAATCCAACTTTGTACGTAAATTTAGATTAACAATCAATATAAACACTGAAATAGTAAATTGATTTTGTGCCAAAAGTTAAGTTTCTAGTCAAACACACAACTTAAATTCCCCCCCATTGTAGGATAATTTTTGTGACATCACTAATGACATCAGATATACATTATATCAGTGACACACATGACATCATATATTAGATCTTCAATGTATCATTTTTCTAAGGATATCAATAGACCTCTTAAAAAAAAGTTGTACATGCTCTAAATTAATATAATTAATTTTATCTATAGATATACAGTTGTATCACACAATGAAAATTTCAGCAAAATTTAAATCATAAGCTCCATCTCCTCTCATTCCCCTTATACACACAGGCCCTGTGTAAGATACGTAACTGACAGGATACGCTATCCAGGTGTAAAATATACAGGGGCTGCATGGACAGGCATTCAATTTGATCTGATGTCTCATGTGGGTATGTAGCTCACAAGGGCGTCTAATTTCAGATCTGGTGTGGGCATGTGGCTAACAGAGGGGCAGCATTGGGTCTGGTCTAATAGAGGTATGGGCTCCGGCCAATTAAATCTGAGCAGATGTGGTTATGTAACTGAGTTTTTGCAGGAGCCTAATCTGAGTTCTGATGTGGATATGTGGCTGACAGAGGATAATGAAGGGTTATTGGATCTGATGTGATGGCATGGAATGGTTGCAGGGACATTATTCTAAGCCTTTTATGGACATGTGGCAGAGACATAAACTGTAGGATCATGGGATTTTATCTAAGATCTGTTTTATCTAAGATCTGTTAAGGGTATGTGGTAGCAGAAAGGGGCTGCACGGTCGAAGCCCTAATCTGAGGCCTGGTGTGGATATGTGGCTGAGATATAAACTGCAGTTCCAGGGGGTCTAATCAAAGGTCTTAATTAAGCATGTTGCTGTTAGCAGCTACTGGGGCAAGGTTCTGATTGAAGAGATAATCATGGTCCTGCTTACCTAACCCCATGTAACCATATTGTTGTCCAGTATTTCTACATAGGACACTATGGCCATAAGTATGTGAATACCACTACTTATTGAGTTCAGGATGTTACAGTTATTACCTATTCACTAATTAGTTTAAAGGACTGAAAGAAATCTGACATCCAAGAGCAGCATCATTTTTTATTTATTTTTTGCATGGAAAACATTGTTTTAACCAATAAAAAAGAAAAGTTCCACAGTTAAAAGTATACAGAAGACATGTGGGTTTCTCCATGGTAGTACAAAAGTCTGACCGGTTTCGATCTAGCTGACCCTAATCATAGACTGATTAGCGTCATGTGAAACACCAATTTAAACACAATGCATCACCCCCTGATAGGTTAAAAACAATTTGCCAAGATTTAACCCTATACGTTCAAGAAAATGCTGCACACACTTAACCAAAGGTTAGTGCATATGCAAAAACATTACATTATATATATGTATTCAAAAAAGCAAAAAACAGATTATTGATAACATGTCAATTCTGGACATACAATGAAATGATGCATAAACACAGGCAAGATATACACACTCTTAATAATCAAGCGTTTTGTAAGCATCAAAATATCATATGCTTATTAACTCCTGCAATACTTAACGAAAGTACTTAATTGAACCATCAAGTATAAAGTACTAGTGCCCTTATATATTGTGTG
Organism: Bombina bombina; assembly: GCF_027579735.1. Classification (NCBI taxonomy): domain Eukaryota; kingdom Metazoa; phylum Chordata; class Amphibia; order Anura; family Bombinatoridae; genus Bombina; species Bombina bombina. The sequence continues at coordinate 124,288,847 of NC_069504.1, read as the reverse complement.
GGCAACTATGATAACGTTTTTAAAATGCAGGAGTGCATAAGCACTGCTATGAAGAAAAGAAAACTAACATATACATAAATACTGCCTACTTAATATCAACCACAAATAACATTGTGTTAGTAATCATATGTCTATTATATAGATATCTCAGACTAAAACCAATATGAATATAAATGTGCATATCCAAGAAGAAAGCCTGAACAGTATAATGTTATTGAAGTGTTGGTAAATATGTATTGTTAAATTATTATATTATGAGATAGGTATTAAGTAATTCTCCTTAATACGTTCTATTGATCACAACATGGAACAAGGGACACTTGTAAACCTCCACCCTTTTAGTAACTAATGTATTTATATCTATAGTTATGCACTACTGCAAACTATGGAGTACATATATTCATCTTGAAGCATACTCAAAACATACATTAAGATAATATGCTGATGAATAATCTGATCTACTCAAAAATAGTAGCATAGTGCATAAAACCAAATACATTAATATAGCTATTCGAGCTATACTGGATAAGGAAATCAACCCTTTTATCCAAAACACAAAAAGGGAGAGAGGGGGAGGGGGCAAGTAACCTTAGCATGTTATTAAAGTATAAGAGTAAAATTATACTAAGTGGAGAAAAGCAACTATCTCTGCCAAAAATGAATTATGTCGAACTCAGAGTTAAAACCATGTGGAAGCAAACTCTGTAGTTTAAAAATCCAGTAAACTTCTTGTCTACACAGAATTGGAAATGTGTTTCCTCCCCTAGGGGGTCTCATAGTCTATCGCTTGCCACCTAAATGTGTTAACATTTTTGTGATGTCTATCAATGAAATGTTTCGAGAGATCAAAGCAAGCTCGTTCTCCAGATATGTAAGACAGGTGTTCCCTGATGCGTTTTCCCATCTCACTAGTGGTCCTGCCTATATACTGTTTTTGGCATGATGTGCATTCGACTAGATATACAACAAAGGTGTTCTTACAATTTATACACCCCTTGGTTGGAAATTCCTCCCCTGTGATAAATGATTTAAAGGAAATCCTGCCAAAATCAGTATATAGGCAGGACCACTAGAGAGGTGGGAAAACGCACCAGGGAACACCTGTCTCAAATATCTGGAGAACGATCTTGCTCTGCTCTCTCAAAACATTTCATTGATAGACACCACAAAAATGATAACACATTTAGGTGGCAAGCGATAGAGCAGACTATGAGACCCCCTAGGGGAGGCGACAAATTTCCAATTCTGTGTAGACAAGAAGTTTACTGGATTTTTAAACTACGGAGTTTGCTTCCACAGGGTTTTAACTCTGAGTTCGACATAATTAATTATTGGCAGAGATAGTTGCTTTTCTCCACTTAGTATAATTTTACTCTTATACTTTAATAACATGCTAAGTTCACTTGCCCCCTCCCCCTGTCTCCCTTTTTGTGTTTTGGATAAAAAGGTTGATTTCCTTATCCAGTATAGCTTGAATAACTATATAAATCTTAATGTATGTTTTGAGTATGCTTCAAGGTGAATATATGTACTCCATAGTTTGTAGTAGTGCATAAATATAGATATAAATACATTAGTTATTTCACATAACGTCAGAGGCCTTAATTCAGATATCAAAAGGAAAAAGGTAATCACTACATATAAATCGCTGCAAGCTCAAATAGTCATACTGCAAGAAACCCACTTTACTAAAAATTACACACCAAAATACTGGGACAAATTGTACCCAATCCAATACCATGCTGTTAGTGAGGGGGAAAATGCGGGGTCACAGTACTCCTACACTCTTCACTAAATTTCAAAGAAGAGGAAATAGATATAGAGAAGGAAGATTTCTGCTAATAAGGGGTTTAATCCAAAATACACCGATATTACTTGTTAAAATTTATGCCCCCAATGAACACCAAGCACCTTTTTAACAAAATTAAGCAAACTACTGACACAATGGAAAAGATATAAAACTATTATAGGGGCGACTTTAACCTTTCACTAGACCAGAAACTAGATAGAGCGATGAGGGTGACACAATTGAGACCCTCTAGCTCTCCTCAGAACGTCTTAAAAGTATTCTCTATGGACCACAACTTGATTGATTGCTGGAGATCCCTAAACGGGAATGTTAGGGATTATACTTATTTCTCCCCAATGCATCATACACAATCTAGGTTGGATTACATTTTCATGAGTCAAATACTACTGCCCCTCCTAACTACTGCCAAAATTTTAAACTGCCCTTGGTCGGATCACTCTATGGTGGAGGCTACCATCTCTGGAGTTTTAAATCCGAACAGAACTAAATCATGGTCCCTTAATGCCAACTTACTACAAGACACCTTAATACTACAAAAGCTCCAAAAACAAATATCAGAATTTATAAGCTTTAACACCGGTAGCACATCCAATCCCATTTATGTCTGGGGAGCATTAAAGGCTTTTGTCAGAGGCAACCTGATAGCAAAGTCAGGTAAACGTAACAAACAAGATATAGCTCAATTATCACAATTACAATCTGAAGCAAATGAGTTGCGCTCTCAAGTCACCCCGAACACTAGTAAGAAGAATAGGAAAAAATTGAGATGCATAAATGACGAGATAGATAAACTACTTAACAAAGAGGCAGCTAGGTCTATTAAACTGATAGACATTCATTACTACATAAATGTTAGCAAATAAACTCAAAGAGCTCACTAGAAATACTACAGTCCCACAACTTCAACTACCTAATAATAGGAGCACCAATCCCTAAATAAATGCTCATGGCCAGTATAGCAGTTATACCAAAACCGGGGAAAAATAAACAGCACTGTCAAAATTATATGCCCATCTCATTGATAAATCAAGATGTAAACATTTTCACAAAAATGTTGGCAAATGGACTTAATCCCATTCTCAAAACATTAATTCACCCAGACCAAGTGGGGTTTATAAGAAATAGAGAAGCCCCAGATAACACAAGTAAGATTATTGACCTGATAAATGTGGCCACGAGTTAAAAAAACGCCTTCTCTGTTCCTTTCTTTGGATGCAGAGAAGGCATTTGATAGAATTAATTGGGACTATATGTTTGCTGTACTGAAAAAAACAGGTATCACTTGAGCTTTTCATGATGCTCTTGCCACTCTTTACTCGAATCCCTCAGCTTTTGTCAAACTCTCAGGATATCAATCCAAGCCAATACAGATCAAGAATGGGACGAGGCAGGGTTGCCCTTTGTCTCCACTATTATTTGTGTTGTGTATTGAACCACTAGCAATTCAAATCAGAAATGACCCTGATATATCTGGACTTAGAGTATGGGCTAACGAATACAAAGTCTCGCTATTCACGGACGAAATAATACTATCACTGACTAGGCCACTTCTTTCCCTCCCACCATTATATACAGACTTCAATAGATTCACTAATACAACAGAAATGGGCCAACAAGGGGCTCTATAGAATTGCTGATGTGTTTGTGAATGACAGTTTCCTCTCATATGAGCAATAGAGCGCCATTGATCCCAATGATAGAAATATATAGTTTCACTATCTGCAACTGAAATCCAGGGTACAAGAGGTGATGGGTCTTTCCAAGACACTGACAACCACTATATTTGAATCCTTATGTTTAGCTAAGGATCTGATACATGGTGCAATATCTACATTGTACCCTATGTTTAACAATAGTTTTAGAGAGGTTAAATCATCAAATATTATGAAATATGAACAGGATTTGGATAAGACCTGGCCTCTAAAGACATACGCCTAGATTTAGAGTTCTGCGGCCAAAGGGGTGCGTAGCTAACGCTGGCTTTTTTCTGGCCGCACCTTTTAAATACCGCTGGTATTGAGAGTTCACAGAATGGCTGCGTTAGGCTCCAAAAAAGGAGCGTAGAGCATATTTAACGCAACTTCAACTCTCGATACCAGCGGTGCTTACGGACGCGGCCAGCTTCAAAAACGTGCTCGTGCACGATTCCCCCATAGAAAACAATGGGGCTGTTTGAGCTGAAAAAAAACCTAACACTTGCAAAAAAGCAGCATTCAGCTCCTAACGCAGCCCCATTGTTTGCTATGGGGAAACACTTCCTACGTCTGCACCTAACACCCTAACATGAACCCCGAGTCTAAACACCCCTAACCTTACACTTATTAACCCCTATTCTGCCGGCCCCGCTATCGCTGACACCTGCATATTTTTTTTAACCCCTAATCTGCCGCTCCGTAAACCGCCGCTATTTACATTATCCCTATGTACCCCTAATCTGCTGCCCCTAACACTGCCGACCCCTATAGAATATTTATTAACCCCTAATCTGCCCCCCACAATGTCGCCTCCACCTGCCTACACTTATTAACCCCTAATCTGCCGAGCGGACCGCACCGCTATTATAATAAAGTTATTAACCCCTAATCCGCCTCACTAACCCTATAATAAATAGTATTAACCCCTAATCTGTCCTCCCTAACATCGCCGACACCTAACTTCAAACATTAACCCCTAATCTGCCGACTGGAGCTCACCGCTATTCTAATAAATGTATTAACCCCTAAAGCTAAGTCTAACCCTAACACTAACACCCCCCTAAGTTAAATATAATTTAAATCTAACTAAATAAATTAACTCTTATTAAATAAATTATTCCTATTTAAAGCTAAATACTTACCTGTAAAATAAATCCTAATATAGCTACAATATAAATTATAATTATATTATAGCTATTTTAGGATTTATATTTATTTTACAGGTAACTTTGTATTTATTTTAACCAGGTACAATAGCTATTAAATAGTTAAGAACTATTTAATAGCTAAAATAGTTAAAATAATTACAAAATTACCAGTAAAATAAATCCTAAATTACAATTAAACCTAACACTACACTATCAATAAATAAATTAAATAAACTACCTACAATTATACCTAACACTACACTATCAATAAATTAATTAAATACAATATCTACAATTATCTACAATTAAACCTAACACTACACTATCAATAAATTAATTAAATACAATATCTACAAATAAATACAATGAAATAAACTAACTAAAGTACAAAAAATAAAAAAGAACTAAGTTACAAAAAATAAAAAAATATTTACAAACATTAGAAAAAATATTACAACAATTTTAAACTAATTACACCTACTCTAAGCCCCCTAATAAAATAGCAAAGACCCCCAAAATAAAAAAAATGCCCTACCCTATTCTAAATTAAAAAAGTTCAAAGCTCTTTTACCTTACCAGCCCTGAACAGGGCCCTTTGCGGGGCATGCCCCAAAGAATTCAGCTCTTTTGCCTGTAAAAAAAACACATACAATACCCCCCCCAACATTACAACCCATCACCCACATACCCCTAATCTAACCCAAACCCCCCTTAAATAAACCTAACACTAAGCCCCTGAAGATCTTCCTACCTTATCTTCACCATACCAGGTTCACCGATCGGTCCTCGGAAGTGTTGATCCAAGCCCAAGCAGGGGGCTAAAGAGTGACGTCCATCCTCGGGCTGAAGTCTGGATCCAAGCGGCGGCTCAATAAATCCATCATCGGGCTGAAGTCGGAAGTCCATCATCGGGATGAAGTCTTCTATCAAGCCGCATCTTCAATCTTCTTTCTTCTGGAGCGGAGCGGAGCCATCTTCTTCCAAGCCGACGCGGAACATCCTCTTCAAGCAACGCCTACTCACCGAATGACGGTTCCTTTAAATGACGTCATCCAAGATGGCGTCCCTCGAATTCCGATTGGCTGATAGGATTCTATCAGCCAATCGGAATTAAGGTAGGAATATTCTGATTGGCTGATGGAATCAGCCAATCAGAATCAAGTTCAATCAGATTGAGCTCGCATTCTACTGGCTAATCGGAACAGCCAATAGAATGCGAGCTCAATCTGATTGGCTGATTGGATCAGCCAATCGGATTGAACTTGATTCTGATTGGCTGATTCCATCAGCCAATCAGAATATTCCTACCTTAATTCCGATTGGCTGATAGAATCCTATCAGCCAATCGGAATTCGAGGGACGCCATCTTGGATGACGTCATTTAAAGGAACCGTCATTTGGCGAGTAGGCGTCGCTTGAATAGGATGTTCCGCATCGGCTTGGAAGAAGATGGCTCCGCTCTGCTCCAGAAGAAAGAAGATTGAAGATGCGGCTTGATAGAAGACTTCATCCCGATGATGGACTTCCGACTTCAGCCCGATGATGGATTTCTTCAGCCGCCGCTTGGATCCAGACTTCAGCCCGAGGATGGACGTCACTCTTCAGCCCCCCGCTTGGGCTTGGATCAACACTTCCGAGGACCAATCTGTGAACCTGGTATGGTGAAGATAAGGTAGGAAGATCTTCAAGGGCTTAGTGTTAGGTTTATTTAAGGGGGGTTTGGGTTAGATTAGGGGTATGTGGGTGGTGGGTTGTAATGTTGGGGGGGGTATTGTATGTGTTTTTTTTACAGGCAAAAGAGCTGAATTCTTTGGGGCATGCCCCGCAAAGGGCCCTGTTCAGGGCTGGTAAGGTAAAAAAGCTTTGAACTTTTTTAATTTAGAATAGGGTAGGGCATTTTTTTATTTTGGGGGTCATTGTTATTTTATTAGGGGGCTTAGAGTAGGTGTAATTAGTTTAAAATTGTTGTAATATTTTTCTAATGTTTGTTAATATTTTTTTATTTTTTGTAACTTAGTTCTTTTTTATTTTTTGTACTTTAGTTAGTTTATTTCATTGTATTTATTTGTAGATATTGTATTTAATTAATTTATTGATAGTGTAGTGTTAGGTTTAATTGTAGATAATTGTAGATATTGTATTTAATTAATTTATTGATAGTGTAGTGTTAGGTTTAATTGTAACTTAGGTTAGGATTTATTTTACAGGTAATTTTGTAATTATTTTAGCTATTTTAGCTATTAAATAGTTCTTAACTATTTAATAGCTATTGTACCTGGTTAAAATAAATATTAATCATAAAATAGCTATAATATAATAATAATATATATTGTAGCTATATTAGGGTTTATTTTACAGGTAAGTATTTAGATTTAAATAGGAATAATTTATTTAATAAGAGTTAATTTATTTCGTTAGAATAAAATTATATTTAACTTAGGGGGGTGTTAGGGTTAGGGTTAAAATTAGCTTTAGGGGTTAAATTTTTTTATTAGAGTCGCGGTGAGCTCCGATCGGCAGATTAGGGGTTAATACTTGAAGTTAGGTATCGGCAATGTTAGGGAGGGCAGATTAGGGGTTAATACTATTTATTATAGGGTTATTGAGGCGGGAGTGAGGCGGATTAGGGGTTAATAACTTTATTATAATAGCGGTGCGGTCCGCTCGGCAGATTAAGGGTTAATAAGTGTAGGCAGGTGGAGGCGACGTTGTGGGGGGCAGATTAGGGGTTAATAAATATAATATAGGGGTCGGCGGTGTTAGGGGCAGCAGATTAGGGGTACATAGCTATAATGTAGCTGGCGGCGGCGTGCGGACGGCAGATTAGGGGTTAATAAGTGTAGGTAGCTGGCGGCGACATTGTGGGGGGCAGATTAGGGGTTAATAAATATAATATAGGGGTCGGCGGTGTTAGGGGCAGCAGATTAGGGGTACATAAGTATAACGTAGGTGGCGGTCGGCAGATTAGGGGTTAAAAAAATTTAATCGAGTGGCGGCGATGTGGGGGGACCTCGGTTTAGGGGTGCATAGGTAGTTTATGGGTGTTAGTGTACTTTAGAGCACAGTAGTTAAGAGCTTTATAAACCGGCGTTAGCCCAGAAAGCTCTTAACTACTGACTTTTTTCTGCGGCTGGAGTTTTGTCGTTAGATTTCTAACGCTCACTTCAGCCAAGACTCTAAATACCGAAGTTAGAAAGATCCCATTGAAAAGATAGGATACGCAATTGACGTAAGGGGATCTGCGGTATGGAAAAGTCGCGGCTGAAAAGTGAGCGTTAGACCCTTTAATGACTGACTCCAAATACCAGAGGGCGGTAAAAACCAGCGTTAGGACCCTCTAACGCTGGTTTTGACGGCTACCGCCAAACTCTAAATCTAGGCCATAGAATGCTAACTTAGCCAAGGGCCTCTCATTTTCACATAATGTTGTACTTAAAGAAAATTACCTCAAGGTGACCTTCAGATGGTATCTCCACCCAACTAGGTTTGGGAGTAATGAGGGTTTATCTCCAAAGCTTTGTTATAGAGGCTGTGGCGAAAGAGGATCGTATATGCACATGTGGTGGCATTGCAAGAAAATCAGGGAGATTTGGGAGCAAACCTCTGGTCTCCTTAGTTCCATATTCCAGAAACAAGTCACATTGTCTCCTGAGCAGGCGTTATTACACTTCCCGACAACACACATTCCAAAACGACACCAAAAGCTAGTTATGACAATTTGCACGGTCGTTAGGATTAGTGTGGCTCAATTTTGGAAATCTATACCCCTTAGTTTTGCGTTTATTGAAAAAAAGATAACACATCATTATGAAATGGCAAGCATAGCAGCAGAAACCTTAAACACTAAGGAACATTTTATTATACAGTGGGAGCCATTCATTATGCACCATGAAGCTAGAGTTAGAAGAGGTAACGAAATTTCATAGCAGCGACATAACGCTGGTTTGGGAGTATAGCGGAGAGCCGGGACCTATTACCTACCTATTATCACACAAAACAGTTTTTTGTTGTCTTCCTTTCCTTTACCATTATCGGTGATTACACCTCCAAGACCTGAAATTTAATAATAAGACAGAGAATAGACTAAGGACTTTAGAGCTAGGATAACCATGTTGAAGAGTTGACAATGTTCACAGAGAGTGGACATAATTGGAAATATAATGATAATGTTGATGTGTTGATTGCACATGCCTGTGTATGTTATTTTTACTATAAAATCTTAAAAACAATTTCAAAATAAATACATTAGTTACTAAAAGGTTGGAGGTTTACAAGTGTCCCTTGTTCCATGTTGTGATCAATAGAACGTATTAAGGGGAATTACTTTATACCTATCTCATAATAAAATAATTTAACAATACATATTTACCAACACTTCAATAACATTATACTGTTCAGGCTTTCTACTTGGATATGCACATTTATATTCATATAATGATTTAGTCTGAGATATCTATATAATAGACATATGATTACTAACACAATGTTATTTGTGGTTGATATTAAGTAGGCAGTATTTATGTATATGTTAGTTTTCTTTTCTTCATAGCAGTGCTTATGCACTCCTGCATTTTAATAACATTTTCATAGTTGCCCACACAATATATAAGGGCACTAGTACTTTCCACTTGATGGTTCAATTATGTACTTTCGTTAAGTATTGCAGGAGTTAATAAGCATATGATATTTTGATGCTTACAAAACGCTTGATTATTAAGAGTGTGTATATCTTACCTGTGTTTATGCATCATTTCATTGTATGTCCAGAATTGACATGTTATCAATAATCTGTTTTTTGCTTTTTTGAATACATATATATAATGTAATGTATTTGCATATGCACTAACCTTTGGTTAAGTGTGTGCAGCCTTTTCTTGAACGTATAGGGTTAAATATTGGCCAATTGTTTTTAACCTATCAGGGGGTGATGCATTGTGTTTAAATTGGTGTTTCACATGAGACTAATCAGTCTATGATTAGGGTCAGTTAGACGGAAACCAGTCAGACTTTTGTACTACCATGGAGGAAACCCACAAGTCTTCTGTATACTTCTAACTCTGGAATAAAGTATTTTTTATTTTTTAAGGCTTCGTTTTGGAACGTTCTTTTTTATTATTTCACATTTGTGGATTGTGGGGAATCCACTCCTTTAAGCCAAGCCTTAGCCCTATGGAAGCTTCTAATCAAAGTCACTGAAGTCTGTGTGTGAGCTGTCTACGTTATCCCTTGCTATCCTGGAAGTGAGGAGGTTCCGATTGGAGGACAAGTTACCATGTGATAAGTAGAGCGTAAGCGTCACTGATAGTATTGGCAAATAGAGGGAGGGAGAGAGATTCCCCTGCCTGTGCTGACTTCATGCTTTACGCTGTATTCTGGACGTCACTACACCACGAGAGGAACCTATTCTGTGTGGATTACAGACACCGGTACCTGATGAGTGAAGCTGTGAACACGATCATCGTTCTGGATCAAGCGGATCTGCTTTGCACACTTCTTTCCCCTAGATGATCTCCGCACCACTAAAACCCCTGGACTGGGTGAATGGCATGCTTAGGGTGGCGTTAGCGGAGGGATGGACAAAGAAGCGGAGTGCAGGTCTATGAACCAACTGGAAGGAACTTTTAGTAAGTTTTGCACGTTTCTGTATTCACCATCAAGTCTTACTAGGTACATAGGACACACATCATTACTGCTATTGCACCTCTAAATGTTTTCATTGTTTTAACCAAACAAATAATTTCATGATTCAGATAAAGCATACATTTTTAAACAAGTTTTACCTTTACTTCTATTTTCAAAATTGCTTCAATTTCTTAGTATCCTTGAAGTAGCAGCAATGCGCTACTGGGAGCTAGCTGAACGCATCCGGTGAGCCAATGTCAAGAGGCATATATTTGCAGCCACCAATCAGTAGCTACTTTCCAGTAGTACATTGCAGCTCCTGAACCTACCTATGCATGCTTTTTCAACAAAGGATACCAAGAGAACCAAAAAAATAAGTATCAAGGTGCACTGTCACTTTTAGCATGCCTTGGCTTTAATGCTCCCCTCCTGTGACTTTGAGCCGAGTCTTGTTTATGCAGGCTGTAGCATCCATACTAACGCCTTGGTTGCTATTAACTTCTGCTACTTGTGGTATTCCAGTGCAAAATGTCAGGTTAGCGCTCTTACATTGTTTCCCTGCTACCTTGTATAAATCGGGCATCCTGGCATTACTTCCTTGCCTGTGTATAGGTCCTCTTTGCTACTTAGTGCGCTAATACTACTTTTTTGGATTCTCATTCCTGAATATGCTTGTTTTTTGGACTTTCCTTTTGCTTGCTGCCTGTGAATTGGATTTCTGTGCTTTGACCTTTGGACTGTTGTTAGGGAACCAAGAAACCAGACAAAAACGAAACGTGCAGGTTTAAAAAATAAATAAAGTTTATTGAAATTAACAATAAACAAAACAAAAACCAACAATAGGGAAATACAGAACGAAGTCAGTACTAAGCCATGCGTCAGATGCCAAAGCTGGTAGTCAGCCGAGTCAGGACAGGGAACACAGAGATCAGGAACAGCAGGAACAATAGACGGAGTCAGGAACCAGGAAATCAGGCAGCTAAAGCCAGGGTCAACACGGAGAATGAGCACAAAAACAGAAGTGCATTTGGTAGATCTAGACTCACGCAAGGGCAGAGACAGAGTGAACAGGGTGATGGTTAAATAGTAAAGAGGTTTTACATCATCACTGTGAGACAGGAAGTGGCCAGTTGTTGCAGAGTGATGATGTTCACAATTTTGCACATAAGAAGGCGTGTGGGGAAACGCACAGTGTCAGAAAAACTGCAAGAGAATCCAGAAACAGGCCTGTACTCCAATAAACAAAGCACAGGTTTTGGTACCGTCTCTGCTCATCTGAATCTTGACCTCTGCCTGTGCTCCCGATTACTCTCTGCTCAGCGATTTTTGGATCCTTTGATGTTGAGAACTGGCCTGAGTACGGGCTCATCGTCTTTCCAGCTACCTTATTGAATACAGAATGCTGTCAGAAAGTCCCGTTTTACTCAGCATGCTGGGACTGTATTAATATTTTCCACTTCACAGCCTTTGGGTCCTTTCCTGGACAGATGTTTACTACTGTCCTGACAATTATATAACAGAAATAAAATGGAAATATGTTTAATTTAGAAAGCTCTATCAGAATCAACAAAGTTTAATCCTGAGTTTACTGTCCCTTTAAATTGTTTCTAAAACCGCTATATCAGTTGTGCATCTCCTACTAATGCTCATTGGCTGTTGAGTACTTCCTACTTATACTCATTGGCATTAGTGAAATCTTATTGAATATGGTTGGGTATATTTTAGGGAGAAGGTCTTCTAAAAAGCAAGGTTAAGGAGAATGAGAGAGAAAATATATATATATATTGGAATGCCGAGAAACATGAAAAGAAACTGAAAAAATAAAAAAGTGATTAGCAGAAGGAAAAAAAAATACCTGTAAAGCAAAAAAGTTAAAAATGTTCATCCCTTTTAACGATTTCTTCATAGAATATAAATTTTCTGTTCAAATCATTTTTCCTTGTATATGCAAAATGAAATAACTGCTGTCAATCAACTAGTATTAAACATCAAGTATGTTATCAACAATACTTACCCCCTATGATTTACTGACATGTGAAGTGTGGAAAATCCTGGAATATAAGAGGCGCCCAACAGATCAGCATTAAGGCATGTTGGTCCTCAAATTATGGGCAGGATTAACGGCGGGAAACATCATTGCTAACAAGCTAATGAATGAGGGGAACATTGCACATCATAACAACGTTGCTCAAATTCATTGGTTCGTTGGCAATGCCATAATCAGCCATGTTTCACTTTGGGACCAAGAATGTAAAAATACTTCCTTAAAACAGAGCATTTGTGATAATGATATTCATGTTAACGCCCGGAAGAAGACAAAAATAGTAAAGCTGGAAGATTTTTGTCTCCCTGAAAAAAAGAAAGAAAACAAACCCTTTTTAACCCTTTGACTGCAAGAGAGGGCTGCAGCACACTGCAAAATCAATACTCCGTGGCCCTATCTGGCAGTCAAAGGGATTCAATGTATTTATAGAATTTTACAGTACATACATTTACAGATTAGCGTAATAAATAGAATAAAGCATCCAATATCAAAAATAAAACAAGCGAAATTCAACTACACTATTTGACTTTTTCCGCTCTATTGTAAATAATGAAACAATTTAGTCACTAAGTTAATCTGTATGACCTTCCATGAACCATGTTTAAAAGTCAAAAGCCCCAGTTGCATATTAAATATTCATATTGTAAAATTAATTAAAAATTGATTTCTCAATCATGCTGTTAACAACTCATCAGAGGAATTGGAATTTAAAGTAACATAAAATATGTATTAAAAGTAGATACAGCAGCATAACTAGCCCAATATATTTATACAATAATTCCCTGTGATCACTGAGTTTGAATATATACATAGTATAGTAGGCAAAATAGTAAAACATATATTGTATTTAAATAACATAACAAATATATATATATATATATATATATATATATATACAGTATATAAATATTGTGTATATCTTAATATATGATCATAGTGGATGCTTTATTCCAAACGAAGAAACATTTGAATATAATCTGTGTAGATTATGCACATTGTAATATAATGCAAATAAATGAAAATACAACTAAGAATACTGAAATTCCAAATTTATAATGGTATGGAAGACATGAATTAATAATGATAGGACAATAAGTTGTTGTTTTTTTAATTTTGCAAATCTTAAATGGGTCTTTTTTATATTTAATGGTCATTTCTATCCTTTGTATGCTTGTAGCAATGCACCTGCCTCTTCATTGGCTGGTAAGGAAGCCTCACTTACTAGCTGTGTACAGATATTATTGGTTGGTAAGGAACCCACGGACCATCTGGGCACAAACATTCACTTCCTGTTAGCTTCAAAAGCAAAATAAATTACTTTGCCTTAAAGGGATAGGAGATTTTACATTTACTTCTATTTGCAAATGTACTTTGCTAGTTTCTTTTGTTGAAAAATAATAATATCTGCATATACTTAACTACTGGGAGCTAGCTAGTTATTGGTAGGTACATACATTTGTCATTGTCCCACCAGTTTCAGCTAGCTCCCAGTAGAGCAATGCAGCTCAGAAGTGGGATTTAACTATGTGTTTAATTATTTTGCAGTAAACACATAGTTAAATACATGCAATAGTGCAATAAAAAAATTCTAATACATTAGATAATTTCCTTTTTGCACTTTTTTAATATACTTTTAACCCTTTTGATGCAAAAATACAAACAATATTAAATTTTCATATGCACATTATTTTTCCATATGAAGATTTTTTTTTTCATATGCACATTTTTTTAAAACATCCCTTTAATGCATCATCTCCATTCTCTTATTGTAAGTAATGTGGGATAAATCTTTATAAATATGTATGCTTTATTTATGCACAACTTAAAGGGGCATGAAAATCATAATTAAACTGGCATGATTCCGAGAGAGCATACAATTTTAAAAACTTTCCATTTTATTTGTATTATTAAATTGGTTTCATTCTCTTGGTAACCTTCATTGAAGAGAACACCTAGGCAGGCGCAGGGGCATGCACTTGTCTTGAGCAGTATTTACAACAATATATAACATGCGTACAAATATTGTTGCAAAACTGATGCCATATAAAGCTGAAGACAATGTGCACAACAGAAGTAAATTGGAAGTTTTTTAAAATTACATTTTTCAAAAATAACCTTTATTTCCCCCTGCAACAGCTTTTTTGTAATAAAAAAAATGTTTTAAAGAGACATTATACACCAAATAAATTTCATGCACCTCCCTATAACTATGAGTGCCAACATTTTGGAACCTAGGTTACACTGTGGATATCTGAAGGAGAGTTTCTGCACGAGAATGTAGTGAAAGATTTAAACATGGCGGCACTGACTAGAGGTACACAGGGAATATCTGCAATAATATAACTTTCCAATTAACTTCTGGTATCAAATTCTCTTTGTTCTCTTGGTATCTTTTATTGAAGAGTAAAACTAGGTAGGCTCATAAGAGCTCAGGAGTGTGCACAAGTCTTTAGTACTCTATGGCAGCAGTGTTTTGCAACATTATTTGTAGCTTTTTTTATACAATGTTGCAAAACACTGCTGCCATAGAGTACTAAAGACACGTGCACACTCCTGAGCTCTTATGAGCCTACCTAGTTTTACTCTTCAATAAAAGATACCAAGAGAACAAAGAAAATTTGATACCAGAAGTAAATTGGAAAGTTGTTTAAAATTGCATGCTCTATCTGAATCATGAAAGTTTAATTTTGATTTTACTGTCCCTTAAATTCAGACGAGAGAAATCTCTTAAATTGCTGTTTTACAAACATAGTTTTACTCTTCAATAAATTATACCAAGAAGAGAACAAAACAAATTTGATAACAGAAGTAAATTTGTAATTTTGACTTTACGGTCCTTTTAATAGCCATTTCCTAGATCCTAGAGCTGCCACCTCAGCTATCTTAAAGGGACACTCAGGTCAAATACAATTTTCATGATTCAGATACTGCATGTAATTTTAAACAACTTTCCAATTTACTTCCATTAAAAAAAATATGCACAGTCTTTTTATATTTACACTTTTTGAGTCACCAGCTCCTACTGAGCATGTGCAAGAATACACAGACTATACGTGTATGCATTTGACATTGGCTGATTGCTATCACATGGTACAGGAGGAGTGGAAATATATATATATATCTTTGAAATTTGTTAGAAAAAAATATACTACTCATTTGAAGTTGAGTGAGTGATATTGCATTGTCTTGTTATCTTGCATTTGTTGATTATGCAAATCTACTGTGTTTACTGGTCCTTTAACCTGGACAGTTATAAGTTATACATGTTGCAGGTTGTGCACAGAGAAACATGACTAGTGCTGTCTAGCAACACTATTCAGGAGCTATTCAAAGGCACAATACATGTTCCTCCCTGGAAACCCTGCAGCATGCATAACTCATAACTGCACAAGTAAACATAGTCATTAAACTTGTAATGCACTGCTATTTACTTTGTGAAGATCATTTTGTATACTGCCTCCTAAATTGTAGACTTTTAGTAGATTCCAACGCATTTTGATTTAAACAGCTGCATTTATGTTAATGTCCCAAAGTTATTTTTCAAACATTCATGTGTCAAGTGACATCCAGTGTTATTTGTTAGCAGAGTTAATTCAATATATTTGTACCACAATGTGCTGGACAAAGGATTTTTTTTTTTTTTTTGTAGAAAAAACAGCCGAATATATGCCATTTTGTTGTAAAAGGTATTTCCTAAAAGGGACATTTTGGTATTTTTTTTCTCTTTTCCATCTAAAGGGGTAATTTCAGAATTTGTTTTCTGAAAAATTGATATTCCTGTCAGCCAGTAAGCATTAAAGTGATGGTCAAGTATGACTAACTACATCTTGCGATCCTAATGTAACTAGCAAAATAATGTGACTTTCATTCATCATTTCGCCATATTCATTCTAGTTTGTGCGCTATCTTATATTATTTTCCTACCATACTAATATCCATCCTCCTCCCGTCGATTGTCCGCCATTGTTTTTTCTGCCGTCACGTGTTTTTATTATCCAATTACAGTACAGGCCACTCGGGGAATCAGCTCTAAGTAAAAACACCCTTATTCAATTCTGCGCATGCCCTAGCTCCGTAATCGCATCCTAATCTCTGTCTCACCGCGGTTACGGAGCTAGGGCATGCGCAGAATTGAATAAGGGTGTTTTTACTTAGAGCTGATTCCCCAAGTGGCCTGTACTGTAATTGGATAATAAAAACACGTGACAGCAGAAAAAACAATGGCGGACAATCGACGGGAGGAGGATGGATATTAGTAAGGTAGGAAAATAATATAAGATAGCGCACAAACTAGAATGAATATGGCGAAATGATGAATGAAAGTCACATTATTTTGCTAGTTACATTAGGATCGCAAGATGTAGTTAGTCATACTTGACCATCACTTTAATACAAAAGTATTGCTTGAGCAGAAATATACATTTTTTGCTAGTTTACATAAAAAAAGATTTTACTTTTGCATGATAGAATAATTTGAAGTGCACTATTCTTTTAGTTTTAAAACCCAAATACCTAAGTTATTGGAGAAATACAATGAACCAATAAAAACAATGTCACATAAACAAGTTTAATAGTGTTTACAATCATCTCTTTATTTTACAGCAGTCAGACAGCCACTACTGAGAAAAATAGCATAGCTTGAGTAACCAAACTACTTCCGTCCAGCAGTAACTCTTGTTTCAGCAACCCTATTTGCTAATCTATGAACAGAACTATATGTTTGATTGTGGCTGTTACATTATTTGTTGGCCTAGTGTTCTCCCCTTGGAACTATTTAATGGACACACGATCCAAATGATTTTACTGACCACATGGTTCAATTTAAGCCAATATTAAGCAAATATTTTAAATGTTTTTTTTCAGAAACCATCATTAAATCAATTTATGTTAAAATATGCAATACATTTGTGTTTTAGAGATCTTATCCAACATTTATTAATAACAAAAAATATTAAAATATTGCAAATTATTGCACTGCCCTTGCCAACGCTTTCTAATTGGTGTCTACATTTAGACACCAATCAGAAAAGCACTACCCAGGTGCTGAACCAAAATGGGGCGACTCCTAAAATTACATTCAAATAAAGATTCCAAGAGAACGAAGAAAAATTGATAATAGGGGTAAATTAGAAAGTTGCTTAAAATTGCCTGCTCTATCTGAATCAATGAAGTTTAATTTTGACTATACAATCCCTTTATACATCATTGAAGAAGTGGGAGTTATGCGGATAGAAGGGTGAAAACTTAAATGTGCATGGGTGCATTTCAATTTGAAATTACAGCAATATACTTGCATTAGCAAAAATGCTTCTAGCAAAATTATTACTGTTTATCTGCGGCATACGCACATATCCAGAATTAAAAACACATTCTCAGAGAGTCAGGATTGGCTTGTATGACACAAATTTAGGTTTCAAAGAAGCAATACACACCACTGCCAGTTCTCTGAGAAGGTGTGGTGTTTGAATACTGAATACTGATGGATATGTTCATATGCCACAGAAAAACAGTCATAACATTTACTAGAAGCATTTTTGCTAATGGAAATATATTACAAAAATGTTTATATTTGAAATTGAAATGCAGCCATGCACATTCAATTTTTCACCTTTCTATCCCATTAACAGTTAGCGAGCAATACGTAGGGTCCATCTGGACTTAGATAAGCACATCCTGTTGGCTTCAATATAAAAATAATTTTTTTTACTAATGAATTAATGCAAAAATATATTTTTTATATATGCTAAAATAGTGTTGTTTTCTCTTTTATATGCATGATAGAAATTCTTAATGTCCCTTTAACCATTAGGTTCAATACCATAATTAGACATGTTCATAGCTGAAACGTGAACAATTGACCTCAGAGCAGCAGGGGTTTAAATAAAGAGGTGGCTGTGTGCAGCTGAAATCAACCAGAGGACAAAGCTATAGGTTTAGCTTGTTTTTAATTACTTTAATGCTTTTCACATAATACCTTAGGTGGAACAATATTCATGTCATTTTTTTATATTAACATTATTATATAACAGAAGTTTAGTATATTACATAGTTTTACTTTATCCATTTGGCTTTTAATCCTACAAAAAGATTTAAAAGGAACCCTATTGTGAGAGAAAGGTCTTTATTTTATGGAACACCTGTACAATTCCCTTACTAGATCATTTTTATTTTAAATAAAGTTTTTATTTTCATACATATGCTTATTGCCATTGGCTAGGAGCTAGCTACTGTTTGCTGGATACATACATATGTTTTTTGTCATTGGCTTAGAGCTACGTACTGTTTGGTGGCTAAATAAATATGCTTCTTGTGATTGGCTTTAAACTAGCTATTGATTGGTCTCTACATACATATGCTTCTTGTCATTGGCTTGGAGCTAGCTACTGATTGGTGGCTACATACATATGCTTCTTGTTATTGGCTCAGAGCTAGCTACTGATTGGTGACTACATACATATGCTTATTGTCATTGGCTAGGAGCTAGCTACTGTTTGGTGGATACATACATATTCTTTTTGTTATTGCTTCAGAGCTAGCTACTGATTGGTGACTACATACATATGCTTCTTGTCATTGGCTAAGAGCTATCTACTGATTGGTGGCTACATACATATGCTTCTTGTCATTGGCTGAGAGCTAACTACTGATTGATGGTGTTTAGTTAGCTCCTATAAGTGCAATACTGCTCTGGAGCTGACTGCAGAGTATAAAAAGACATACGGCTAGATTTGGAGTTTTGTCGGTAACGACCCGAAAATCTAACGCCGGCTTTTTTCTGGCCGCACCATAAAAATAACTCTGGTATTGAGAGTCCACATAAAGGCTGCGTTAGGCTCCAAAAAAGGAGCGTAGAGCATTTTTAACGCAGCTTCAACTCTCGATACCAGAGTTGCTTACGCAAGCGGCCAGCCTCAAAAACGTGCTTGTGCACGATTCTCCCATAGGAAACAATGGGGCTGTTTGAGCTGAAAAAAAACCTAACACCTGCAAAAAAGCCGCGTTCAGCTCCTAACGCAGCCCCATTGTTTGCTATGCGGAAACACTTCCTACGTGTGCACCTAACACTCTAACATGTACCCCGAGTCTAAACACCCCTAACCTTACACTTATTAACCCCTAATCTGCCGCCCCCGCTATCGCTGACCCCTGCATATTATTATTAACCCCTAATCTGCCGCTCCGTAAACCGTTGCTACTTACATTATCCCTATGTACCCCTAATCTGCTGCCCCTAACACCGCCGACCCCTATATTATATTTATTAACCCCTAATCTGCCCCCCACAACGTCGCCTCCACCTGCCTACACTTATTAACCCCTAATCTGCCCTCCCTAACATCGCCGACACCTAACTTCAAACATTAACCCCTAATCTGCCGACTGGAGCTCACCGCTATTCTAATAAATGTATTAACCCCTAAAGCTAAGTCTAACCCTAACACTAATACCCCCCCTAAGTTAAATATAATTTACATCTAACGAAATTAATTATCTCTTATTAAATAAATTATTCCTATTTAAAGCTAAATACTTACCTGTAAAATAAATCCTAATATAGCTACAATATAAATTATAATTATATTATAGCTATTTTAGGATTAATATTTATTTTACAGGCAACTTTGTAATTATTTTAACCAGGTACAATAGCTATTAAATAGTTAAGAACTATTTAATAGCTACCTAGTTAAAATAATTACAAAATTACCTGTAAAATAAATCCTAACCTAAGTTACAATTAAACCTAACACTATACTATCATTAAATTAATTAAATACAATACCTACAATTACCTACAATTAAACCTAACACTACACTATCAATAAATAAATTAAATACAATTCCTACAAATAACTACAATGAAATAAACTAACTAAAGTACAAAAAATAAAAAAGAACTAAGTTACAAAAAATAAAAAAATATTACAACAATTTTAAACTAATTACACCTACTCTAAGCCCCCTAATAAAATAACAAAGACCCCCAAAATAAAAAATGCCCTACCCTATTCTAAATTACTACAGTTCAAAGCTCTTTTACCTTACCAGCCCTAAACAGGGCCCTTTGCGGGGCATGCCCCAAATAATTCAGCTCTTTTGCCTGTAAAAAAATAAACATACAATACCCCCCCCCCCCAACATTACAACCCACCACTCACATACCCCTAATCTAACCAAAACCCCCCTTAAATAAACCTAACACTAAGCCCCTGAAGATCTTCCTACCTTATCTTCACCATACCAGGTTCACCGATCCGTCCTGAAGAGCTCCTCCGATGTCCTGATCCAAGCCCAAGCGGGGGGCTGAAGAGGTCCATGATCCGGATGAAGTCTTCATCCAAGCGGGAGCTGAAGAGGTCCATGATCCGGATGAAGTCTTCATCCAAGCGGGAGCTGAAGAGGTCCATGATCCGGATGAAGTCTTCTATCAACGGCATCTTCAATCTTCTTTCTTCCGGATCCATCTTGCAGACCTCCGACGCGGAACATCCTCTTCTCCCGACGCCTACTAGCCGAATGACGGTTCCTTTAAGGGACGTCATTCAAGATGGCGTCCCTCGAATTCCGATTGGCTGATAGGATTCTATCAGCCAATCGGAATTAAGGTAGGAATATTCTGATTGGCTGATGGAATCAGCCAATCAGAATCAAGTTCAATCCGATTGGCTGATCCAATCAGCCAATCAGATTGAGCTCGCATTCTATTGGCTGTTCCGATCAGCCAATAGAATGCGAGCTCAATCTGATTGGCTGATTGGATCAGCCAATCGGATTGAACTTGATTCTGATTGGCTGATTCCATCAGCCAATCAGAATATTCCTACCTTAATTCCGATTGGCTGATAGAATCCTATCAGCCAATCGGAATTCGAGGGACGCCATCTAGGAGCCTCTAACGCTGGTTTTCATGGCTAACGCCAAACTCCAAATCTAGGCCATAGTTATTAACAAGCAATATTGCAATAATAAAATGCTCTAATACAACAGAGCATTTTCTTTTTGCACTTTTATGTCCCTTTACATTTGTTTTTCATTATGACATTGACAACAGAATTCATTTTATATAAAATTGTGAAAGACTGTGATAGATTTAGGCTTACATGAAAAAAATTATCCTTAGTATTCCCTACAATGCTAAAGGCAAGAGGGCCATATTAGCTTTATATTAGGAGTTCCCTAATGACCCTAATTTGGGCTCCATGTATTAACAGGCGTGCGGACAGCTTCTCAACTTGAGAAGGTATCCGCACGGCTTTGCTGCATATGGGCAGCGGATCTGTTCGTCTGCTGACCCGTATGCAGCATTACACACTCCGATGAGTGTGTAATGCCCGCCCATTGACAAAGAAAGGACTGTCAATCACTGAGAGTGAGCAAGCTTGGAGGTTACTCTGAGCCCTGCCTAACTTCCCAGCAAAATTAACAATTTTATGTGTAGTCACTGCATGCAGCTAGATAAGGGACTAGACATGCTGAGAACTTAAGTTGCATTCTGTCTCTTCTGAGCATGGGCATGAGCTTGGCTACATTATTAATTTCTGTAGAGACCCCAGTCACCTTGTGGGGCTGTGACAGGAAGTAATGGACACAGCACAACTTAAGTTGAAATAAAATATAAAAATAATTATAAAATGTTGAATAACAAACTATATGCTTACCTGATACATTAATTTATTTCATAGTGGTGAGAGTCCACGATCCATTACTCCTGGCCACTAGGAGGAGGCAAAGGCACCCAACCTTGAATAAGCTTTTAATCCCTCTCAACACTCTGATATCCTAGTCTAACATATAGCTGAGAAAATGAGAATAATAGAGAAGTAGACAAGGACAAAGTTGGGTAAATGAGGTGCATAATAAAATGCTGTCAATAGGAAAAATAATAGTGGGCAGGTATTGTGGACTCTCACCTTCATGAAAGAAATTAATTTATCAGATAAGCATAGATTTTGTTTTATTTCATAAGGTGGTTAGGAGCCATTACTTCTGGGAACTAATACCCAAGCTGTAAAATCCACGGGTAAATGTGTGGGAAAAGATATGGCAGGCACCTAATTACCAATCCCAAGATTGTATGACTTTCCTAAAAAAAAAGCTATCCAAAAGAAAAAGGATGAACTGCTTCTGTGCAATCTGCCAACAGAATACTCCCATTCAAAATCCAAGAAACCATACTTAATACCTACCTAAACCAGGAAACTAAGTAACAACTGTAGTTGTCTGACCCTTACGTGGACAAAGGAAAAGAACCATAAATTTAAAAAAAAATTCAATAAGAATGCTTTATCCTAATAGAAACTAAGATAAGGAATCTCAGAAGAATAAACAAACAAGCCAGAAATTAGGTTGGTGAAAATACTGTCAAATAAAAAAAATCACTATCAAAACATACATAATGGTTACCCCATTCAAAGGTCTTAAGAAGAAAGCATCAAATGCTAAAAACCACTAGGGTTCTCAGGAAAAGAATTGTCTGGGATCTTATAAAAGACAAAAGTTCCAGAACATATGCAAAAATTTGGGAACTACAGTAAGTGCCATGGAAGCCACAAACAGAAAGCATTTGTCTGGAAAGAAACAGAATGTGTAACTGGTTGAGGTACTGGGGGATAGTATTATGAAGGAAAGCAACCTTCAACCATATTGAGAACATAAATGAACCATGATAGACTAGAGAAAATTGGACCAAACAGAATCCGTCTCAAGAAAAGGAACTCTAAGAAACCAGAAAAGATTTGAGATCCAAATAGGTCAGAAAACTCTTGGGAACAGAGAACAAATTGGAATAATGTCTTTGATCTTATTCCCAAACTAGAACCAGGGCAAATACCCTCTAGATTTCAAGTCAAAAGCCGAGATAAAAAAAAAACTCCCGACTGGACAGGATCTTTCATGAAGAAACCAGAAAAACGTTCATAGAAGGAAATGTTTGCCAAAGCACAAACTGTAACCATAGGCAATTATGATTATAGTCCAGATATTCTGGACATACTACTACTAGCCCCCTTAAAGAAAGATAACTTACCATCTAGAAGAAAAGATTCTGAATTGAGGGGTCAAGTTAACTGTAAAAGAAAAAAAAACTTCTTAGATTGTTCGGTCTTATGTCAAATAACACAGACTTCCAGCATCTCTGGAAAATTCTGGAGCATGAGAAAAGGAGGAAAAATTAGGTTCCTAGATTGAATAAGGAACAAAAATTACCATTAAAATAAGTATTTTCCTGAAGACTTCGATTCCTGAGGAAAGAAGCTCATCTGTAGAAATAACTAGCAAAAAACAGAGTTAAAGGGACAGTACACTGTAAAATTGTTTTTCCATTAATGTTTTTTAAATGACTTGTTATACCAACTGCAGAGTATAAAATATTTGAGAAATTCCATTTTCATGCTTATTTGTGTATATGAAGTAGCTGATTTTGTGCTTTTAAACCACAGCCTATTACAATGGGTTGAACTTAAAGGTGATATCAGATCTCATTATGTTCTAAATTTGTTTAAACAGACTTGCTTCCTTATCTTTTATTTGGCTGGAACACCAAAGCTCAATACATAGAGAGAACAATGGAAAATTATCATTTTATTACTTCACTATCCTGCATCCCACTGAGAGTGTAATCTCTTCTGCTGGCTGTGTATACTTAGGCTATTCAATAACCTATACTCCAGTATTAATTTGTTCAGTATAGGTGGCGATACCACAGGCTAAATCAGCTATTTCAAATGCTGAAATAGGAGTAAAGGAGCTACTTGTAACCAATTTAATACACTCTAGCAGGTTAAATAATTTAAAGGGGAGAATTTTTTTTGGTGAACTGTCCCTTTAAGGTCAACCACAAAGACCATGTCTGCTAACCATGAAATGAGCCACAGAGCTCTACTGGAAGTACAGCTAATAATATTGCCAACAGATTTCAACAATATGTAATAGCAGTATCTTCTGAAATTAGATTAGACAGATTTATACATCAAAAGAAAGAGACTGCAATTAACCCCAGCAAAGTCAAAACTGCCGACAACAGGGAACCCATTTGTAGAAAAAAAAGGCATTTCAAAAGAAAGACACCATATTTCACATTAATAGGATCCTAAAGAAAGAACTATTTTCAAAGGGAATAGAAATCATATGGAGTAGAAATTGACATAACTCCCTAGAAAAAGATTCCCCAAAGCTTGAAAATAAAAGCTGATAAAGGAAACATCTTTATTTTGGTTTATTCCTTGGAACATAATTTCTGATATGGCCTCACATTCAACTGGCAATATATGTGAACCATAAGAAAGACCACCTTACATTAAAATAGGAAGTCAATCTATAAAATATATGTAATATATATAATATATATATATATATATATATATGAGCTGGGAAAATACATTAGTTAGTTTGAAAAGGGCTCACTGCAGGAGAATGCAGGAGAACAGTAGCAATAATCGATTGAGAGATTAAAACCGTTAAATAAGAATGGTAAAGCTGAGCTGTATGAACAATAGCAGCCAATTTGCAAAGCATACACCTGTTGGTTGGGAATTAAATCAGTATATATTTCCTCTAAAGGGTCTATTCCAGAAGGGACAGTTATAGACTGCTCCAAATCACAGTAAACCAGTTACCCAGAACAGAATTCACCCAACAATGTGTATTAGTGTATAGCTCAAATCTCACCAAATCAGCTCAATAAAGAAGCTCAGATCAAGTGGTAGGATAGCTAACCACTGAGCAACAGATTATATATATATATATATATATATATATATATATATATATATATATATATATATATATATATATATATATATATACACACACACACACATACATACTGTATATAAACACACATACTGTATATACACACACAAACTGTATATACACACACAAAATGTATATACACACACACATACTGTATATACACACATACTGTACAGTATATACACACACACATACTGTATATATACACACACATACTGTATATACACATACATACTGTATATAAACACACATACTGTATATACACTCACATACTGTATATATACACATACTGTATAAACACACACATACTGTATATACACATATACTGTACAGTATATACACACACATACTGTATATACACACACATACTGTATACACACACATACTATATATACACACACACTGTATATATACACACATACTGTATATATTACTGTATATATACACACACATACTGTATATACACACACATACTGTATACACACATACTGTATATACACACACACATACTGTATATATACACACACATACTGTATATATACACACACATACTGTATACAAACACACATACTGCATATACACTCACATACTGTATATATGCACACATACTGTATAAACACACACATACTGTATATATACACACACATACTGTATATACACACACACATACTGTATATATACACATACTGTACAGTATATATACACATACATACTGTATATACACACACACACATACTGTACAGGGAGTGCAGAATTATTAGGCAAGTTGTATTTTTGAGGATTGATTTTATTATTGAACAACAACCATGTTTTCAATGAACCCAAAAAACTCATTAATATCAAAGCTGAATAGTTTTGGAAGTAGTTTTTAGTTTGTTTTTAGTTATAGCTATTTTAGGGGGATATCTGTGTGTGCAGGTGACTATTACTGTGCATAATTATTAGGCAACTTAACAAAAAACAAATATATACCCATTTCAATTATTTATTTTTACCAGTGAAACCAATATAACATCTCAACATTCACAAATATACATTTCTGACATTCAAAAACAAAACAAAAACAAATCAGTGACCAATATAGCTACCTTTCTTTGCAAGGACACTCAAAAGCCTGCCATCCATGGATTCTGTCAGTGTTTTGATCTGTTCACCATCAACATTGCGTGCAGCAGCAACCACATCCTCCCAGACACTGTTCAGAGAGGTGTACTGTTTTCCCTCCTTGTAAATCTCACATTTGATGATGGACCACAGGTTCTCAATGGGGTTCAGATCAGGTGAACAAGGAGGCCATGTCATTAGATTTTCTTCTTTTATACCCTTTCTTGCCAGCCACGCTGTGGAGTACTTGGACGCGTGTGATGGAGCATTGTCCTGCATGAAAATCATGTTTTTCTTGAAGGATGCAGACTTCTTCCTGTACCACTGCTTGAAGAAGGTGTCTTCCAGAAACTGGCAGTAGGACTGGGAGTTGAGCTTGACTCCATCCTCAACCCGAAAAGGCCCAACAAGCTCATCTTTAATGATACCAGCCCAAACCAGTACTCCACCTCCACCTTGCTGGCGTCTGAGTCAGACTGGAGCTCTCTGCCCTTTACCAATCCAGCCACGGGCCCATCCATCTGGCCCATCAAGACTCACTCTCATTTCATCAGTCCATAAAACCTTAGAAAAATCAGTCTTGAGATATTTCTTGGCCCAGTCTTGACGTTTCAGCTTGTGTGTCTTGTTCAGTGGTGGTCTTCTTTCAGCCTTTCTTACCTTGGCCATGTCTCTGAGTATTGCATACCTTGTGCTTTTGGGCACTCCAGTGATGTTGCAGCTCTGAAATATGGCCAAACTGGTGGCAAGTGGCGTCTTGGCAGCTGCACGCTTGACTTTTCTCAGTTCATGGGCAGTTATTTTGCGCCTTGGTTTTTCCACACGCTTCTTGCGACCCTGTTGACTATTTTGAATGAAACGCTTGATTGTTCGATGATTACGCTTCAGAAGCTTTGCAATTTTAAGAGTGCTGCATCCCTCTGCAAGATTTTCTCACTATTTTTTACTTTTCTGAGCCTGTCAAGTCCTTCTTTTGACCCATTTTGCCAAAGGAAAGGAAGTTGCCTAAATTATGCACACCTGATATAGGGTGTTGATGTCATTAGACCACACCCCTTCTCATTACAGAGATGCACATCACCTAATATGCTTAATTGGTAGTAGGCTTTCGAGCCTATACAGCTTGGACTAAGACAACATGTATAAAGAGGATGATGTAGTCAAAATACTCATTTGCCTAATAATTCTGCACTCCCTGTATATACACACACATACTGTATATATACACACAGACATACTGTATATACACACATACTGTATATATACACACACATACTGTATATATACACACATACTGTATACACACACATACTGTATATACACACACACACACACATACTGTATATACACACACATACTGTATATACACACACACATACTGTATATACACACACACACATACTGTATATACACACACACATACTGTATATACACACGTACTGTACAGTATATACACACACACATACTGTATATATACACACACACATACTGTATATATACACACACATACTGTATATATACACACATATACTGTATACACACACATACTGTATATACACACACACACATACTGTATATATACACACACACATACTGTATATACACACATACTGTACAGTATATACACACACATACTGTATATATACACACACACATACTGTATATATACACACACACATACTGTATACACACACATACTTTATATACACACACACATACTGTATATACACACACATACTGTATATACACATACTGTATATACACACACACACATACTGTATATATACACACACATACTGTATACACACATACTGTATATACACACACACACATACTGTATATACACACACACATACTGTATACACACACATACTGTATACACACACATACTGTATATACACACACACATACTGTATACACACACATACTGTATACACACACATACTGTATATACACACACACATACTCTATATACACATACAGGCACTGACATTTGCTAAATGTTACTGACTACTGAGCTGAACAGTTATGTGAGGGTGCCAGAAGCACACATGGCACTGAGCCTGTGCCAGACTAGTTAAGTACACATTATATTAGACCTGTGCCAGAGTAGCTGGGTATCCAGGGCAATACTTTCCAAATATGTGCTAAACAGCGCTACGGAATTTGGCGGCGCTATACAAATATATGATAATAACAAATAAATAAATATGATAATGATAATAAACAGACTCAAATTCTGATGCTAAATACACGTAATGGGAACAAGTTAGACTGCTGACAGAAATGTATGTGAAACATATACTGTGTGTGTGTGTGTATATATATATATAAAACACAAATAAAGTGTTCCAAACAATCAATCTGATCATAAAGCAATACAGGTCATATAGCACTGCCACACACACCTCCCTTGCTGCTGGGTCAGATCACTGCCACCTAAACACTAAAGTCTGGAGCCAAAATGAAAGCGTCTGACTTAAGGAAATAGCTTTTGTGCTGAGAAGAGGAAAGAAGCTGAGCATGTGAAGCTGTAGTCAAGGCTCAAAACAATGTAACCGCTTACCAAATAAATGCACTGACTATGTCAAAAAGTTAGAGCTCCCAGAAAGCCAGACCCTCAGAATAGCAGTCTTATTTGTGCTATTAATATAATGCAGCACTTCCTTCATACAGAATAGAGATCCCTCAGCACTGTACTGCCTTAGATAATGTCCTCTGGCTAAACTATACATAACTATATGTACCTACTGACAGCCTGTGGGCTGTGAGGGGGAAAGTACTTACCAATATTTCACCCCTTTCCCTGAGCTTACCCGGCTACAGAACTCTGCATACAATAGAGAGCCCCTCCAGTACTGTAACTAACAGTAGAGGATTTCCATTGAGAGTATAGTCATATGTCCAAGCAGGAGGAGGCTGAAGGACCTGTCCCAGCGACACTTGTGGCAGGCTTCAAATTAAAGACTCCTGCAGGAGATTTACAGTATAAAGCCCCATTCTCTCCTAAGCCCCTCTTTTCAAAGTTGCACCTTGTGAGGGGAACACAGGGTCAAAAAGATCCACCATCTCTTAAGCATCTCAAGTTTTCACCTGCTTCTTGGCAAAGCAATGGAAAGACTGGGATATCAGAGAGGTGATAGGGATTAAAACCTTATGAAAGGTTAGGTTTCTTGTCTCCTCCTGGTGGCCCGGAGTGGAATTCCAAGGAGTAATGGCTCATGGACTCTCAACATCTTATGTAAGAAAATACATATTACAATAATTTTTATTAAATGGGACAGTCAAGATTAAACTTTCATGATTCAGATAGCCCTTGCAATTTTAAACAACTTTCCTAAATTACTTTTATCATCAAATTTGCTTTGTTCTCTTGGTATTCTTTGCTGAAAGCTAAACCTAGGTAGTCTCATATGCTAATTTCTAAATACTTGAAGGTCGCCTCTTATTTCAGTGCATTTTGCCAGTTTTTTTAAAGCTGGACAGCGCTAGTTTATGTGTATCATATAGATAACATTGTGCTCACTCCTGTGGAGTTATTTATAAGTAAGCACTGATTGGCTTAAATGCAAAGCTGTGAAAAGAACTGAAATAAGGGGGAAGTTTACAGAGGCTTAGATACAAGGTAATCACAGATGTAGAAAATATATTACTATAACCATGTTGGTGATGCAAAACTGGGGAAAAAAATAAAGGGATTATCTACCTTTTTAAACATTACAAATTCTGGAGTAGACTGTCCCTTTAAGTATAAAAACTACAAATTGTTGTTTTTCTCAATCCCACTGAGCTGCCATGTTTGAACCTAGGTTTTCTACTTATCTATATTTCCTGCTGAGGACAATTATGGACAGATATAAAACAGAGATAAAAGAGACAGTGCAAACACGGCTGTGTGAATACTTTGTTAGTTACTGCAAGAATCCTATATTCCACTCTGTCTTATTTCCTGATTTATATATGTCACTTATTGTCTTCAGCATTGGAGAGAGATAAGGGTAAAACCTGGGTTTAAACATGGTGGTGCCAGCTACTTTATACAAAATTAAAGTATTTTGTAGAAATGAAACCTTTTCACTTATATATTCAATATTTCAATAACTTAAATATATTTCAAAAATATCTCTGCATAGTATTCTCAGGATCATTTTTTATTTGAATACATCATTATGTCTAGCATGCATTATCTGTTTAATAACCCTTTAATATATATATTTGCTGATACTGTATCATTTGCCATACATATTTAGCTCTCTACGGTTACCAGTCCTGATCACTAACATAAGCTAAAGTAAAACTACTATCTTGTATGTTAGTGTTAAATGCTTTTGCTTATGAAAAGTCCAATTCTCTTGATTTCATGAATCGTGACGTGCAGTGACGTCAGAGGCTGGTGAGGCAGTGGCAGGATACGCCTTCATTCTTTAGATATCCTTTGTTGAAGAAATAGCAATGCACATGGGTAAGCGAATCACATGAGGTATCTATGTGCAGCCACCAATCAGCAGCTACTGAGCATATTTAGATATGATTTTCAACAAAGGACATCAAAAGAATGAAGAAAATTAGATATTAGATGTAAATTGGAAAGTTATTTAAATTTGCATATGGGTTTCATGTCCCTTTAAATGGTGTCTTGGAAAACTGGTCAACTTAGTAAACATCTGATTTTAGTCTAAAGGATTGTAACAGAAACTCTTGCCAGATAACACAATGCTTGCTCTGATTATGAGATCTAGAAATCCATGCCCATTAAAATATGTTTAAAACATACTTTTTACTTTAATGCTGCAAAGTATGCTTATAGATTCATTCATTACATAAGGGATGAGAGTCAGAGGGGGAGGAAGAGAGACAGAGAGAGAAAGAGACCATGGGGGAGAACAACACATAAGGAGAGAGATGGATAGAGAGAGAGACACACACACACACGCGGGGGGACCACTGCATTTTTAAGTAATAAAACAGCAGAGCTACAGAGACTAAGTGAGACTATAACTAAATGAGACCATACATTAGTGTGTAGTACAGAGGCAAGCTGCTAAGTTAGTGGGTGTAAAGTTTGAGTAAACAAAATACAAAAACGACCCTGCTGTAAAAGAGTAAAAAAACACTAAACCACATTCATTAAATTATCATTTTCAATAACAGAATCCCTTTCAGTAAAATCTTACTTTAATAAGATGTGGCTGAAACAGTGCTCTCTGTGCCTCTTTTCCTGCTCTGTAAGGATTCAGGAAGTGACAGTGGCACATTCCACTGCACTTAGAGGGGAAGAACAGAACTCTCTTTTTCACTTTAGCAAAGCTAGCAGGTTCACAGGACAGCAACAAAATATATGAAAGTTGTTTTTTTCCGTTTTTGTTTTGTTTTATATGATTTAACATCTAGCCCCAACCCTATGTTCCACTTACTAATGCCTCTCACTGGATTGGTTCAGCCCAAATAGGACTGCCTCAAATAAACAGTTAATGGGCCATGCAATGATCTTAACCACTTGCATCCAGTAGATGGCGCAGCATGTTGTGTAATGGTGGGCAGACCTGCTTGTGCCTCTCCATTGCACAACATATAGCTGTGAGAAAAAACAAATGCTGGGGAAAAAAAATTACAATTTTTTTTTTAAAGCCAATAAAAAATATATATTTTTGCCCATATGAGAGGTGAAGCACTGCCTCACCTGCCTCTAGTGACTGCACATCACTGATCATGAGGGTTATATCAGTACTGACCAATAAAAGGATACAAAAAAAAATCAAAATGTAATTCCTCATAACAAACATTGCAATACACTTTTATTATTTATTTTACATTGTTTTCTGCAATTTCAACACGGAACCCCTAAAAAGTGTATTATATGGAATTCAGAATAATAATATTCCTAACAGGATGCACACAGTGATTGTTTGACATATGACAGACTTCTAAATAGCCACAGGGAGCGAGGTAAGAAAAACAAAGGTATCAAAGGCATTTTCAAACATCAAATGTTCTAATAGTAAAGGGGCATGTCACTATCTTCCAATAGAGTCCTAGTACTTCTTTATTATTACGTAAACTGTCCACAGATGTGCACTTTCTGTTAGATTCAAAATATAGAAAAGATAGCATAGAATAGATAGTTGGATAGATGATAGATACATATACATGTTTAAAGAGTGCTCTTCTTTCATATTCATGAATTTATCATACACCACACAAGGTCTGGATTTCATTCTCAGATAGTAAACTGAATAAAACAGTATACTAACTGCGCAAACACTTAAAAACATTCACCAGAGAGGAATTACATATGGTTATACAGACATATCTTAAGACCATATGCTTTCAAACTTATATCCATGTCTATTTTCATTCTGGGTTTTTTTGTTAGTTTTTTTTAAAGTGATGGTAAATCTTAGAGTTTGTGAAATGCTAGGATTTACCATCGTAACAAATAAAGGGGACTTTTTGCGGCGCCAAGCTGGATTTCCCGCACGGCTATTGGCTATATAGTGGAAACGACACCTCTCAGCCAAATGGTGTTCTGCTGTGGGCTGCCTTTAGAAGCTCAGCGCGGCGAATGCTGCTAACAATTAAAGGGGCTTTCAAAATTAAGTATTTTATACTTCATGAATGTAAGTCCCCTTCATTTGTTACAATGGTAACATCACTTTAAGCTGAAACATATATAATATGTAAAGCAAAAAATCCCAACGTCATTAACCTGTGCAAATTACTTATTCATCTGTCCGGAGAGCTGGTTGTCGAGTCAGCCGAGAGGCTCAGAAGCCTCGGACTGCTCCATTCGCACTATAGTGTACATCACCGCACGTGAGTGGTTTATCTGGGTTAGCTTGTTGCCTTTACGTTACTGCATTTAGAGGCGCCTCTGTTATGGTTTCCTCCCCAGGAATCTGATTCTCTACGTCTTCTACTATTTTTCCAGAGAGCTGCCGGAACATTGTATTTGCCCCTAGAGGCTTTATGTTGGGTCTTATATATACATAGAAAATCAGTTTGCTTATTTGTGATTCTTTTCCTTAATTTGTTGGCTTGTGGGGATATGCACATAGCCCTGATTTTTTTTGTTGTTTGAGCATTAGAGAGCCCCCTACGGATATTTGAGTGATGTCTTTGTCACTCATTTATTATTAGTGTTTCATATTTATAGGGGAGCAGCCGTGATGTTGTTCCTTAATGAGAGGATAAACAAAAGACTATTAATGGTATTTGATACTAACCCTATAGATCCTTTTTCTTCCTCTGAGAGTGATCTAGATAAACTATCTATACATTATTTGTTCTCTAGACTAGAGGAACTGACAAATATTGAATGTAGGCACTGGTGGGATATGGATACCTTGAAAAAATATGTGGCCAAAAAAACAAATCCCCAGGGGTCTGAGATTATTTAAAAAATGTTCTTTCAAAAATAATCAGGATGTATTAACCAAATGGGAAGAGGCACTGAATGAATGCTCTTTCAAATTAATAAATATCCTTATCCCACATAGAGAACATTTGGTTGATAAGACTAGCAAGGAAATTGAAATTGTACAGAAAATGTACAGCATGGTTTAAATAAATGTAAAACCTTAAACTTAACAAAATGGTATTAGATAAAACTGATACTTATCAGAGAACATATTTCCAATAAAAATCATAAAATGAATTGGGACAAAGAAGACTACACTAAAGGGGAAGTTTTCACATATAATAGACAACAAATATAATAGACAACATATAATAGACAACAAAGATCCAAAAACAAAGGGGGTTATTATTCTAAACCAGCTAAGGAACACCAGCACCCAAATGAGTGGACTACTGTCCAAAGAAATACTGTTTTTTCCAATAATAATTCAAAGAATACAGGACCATTCAGAGGGGAACAGCAAGCTCACTCTATGACTCCTAATTGGCCACACTGTGGGCAATGGAGACAGAACCATCAATCACAGAATCAGGGTTCTAGAACACAAGGCCATTACTCAACTAACAATCAAGGTCCCAGAACATATAGTCACCCTCCCCAGAATCAGAGGTATTACACACAGGGTCATTTCTCAAATAATAATCAAGGATACAGAACATATCACAATACTAATTCTGTTTTGAGAAAAATTCCTGAGGACCCAAACTATACACCTCTCCCATCTACATCGGTGCATCCACAAAATGTTCCCAGAAGGGATTCATACAATACACGGGATGTGGACCAAAGAGCTGGCAATTCGAATAATGTGGGTTTTTTTTAGAACAGAGACCAAGACAACAGTCGTGGTCGCAAAGGAAAATTGCAAGCTATTTGGAACCCCTGGCCACTCAGACCCCCCCAAACTCAGGAAAGACAGGATACAAAAACGAGGATCTAGAGGAAGTGGCTCCATCTCCAAGAAAGATTACAAAAACTAAGTAAAGGGATCTATAACCTTTCATCACACACACTCTCAGATAACGAAATAAGTGTTTTGGGAAAAGGGCTTTCTTTCAGTCTTACTAATTGTCAGAGTATTTTTTATTTGAATGTGCACCTCAATAGATTCACAAGGAAGCTTGTTCTTCAGAAATACTTTGCTGAGAAAAAACTCAAGGATGATACTTTAATACCCATACTGACAGACAACATGGACACTAGGATTAAACAACATATTGGGGCCTATTTAACAAGGTGCGGACGGATATGATCCGATATTGTGGATAATGTCCGCCACACATCGATAAATGCCAACAGCATACGCTCTCTGCATTTATCATTGCACCAGCAGTTCTTGTGAACTGCTGGTGCAATGCCGCCCCCTGCAGATTCATGACCAATTGGCCGCTAACAGGGGGTGTCAATCAACCCGATCGTATTGGATCGGGTTGATTTCTTGCGAGTTCTGTCTGCCTCCTCAGAGCAGACGGACAGGTTATGGAGCAGCGATGTTTAGACCGCTGCTTCATAACTTGTGTTTCTGGCGAGCCTGAAGGCTCGCCAGAAACATGGGGCTTCAATCTCCATACAGAGCTTGATAAATATGCCCCATTATATATAGTGAACCAGACCATCTAATGGAACATTTAAATAATGATTATATTCTTACACGTACAAGAATAAATCGAATTTTAACCCCAAGTGCTTAAATTTACATCATATTGAAATCTTTAAGGAACTGGTAAAAGAAGAATTTGAGAAAATACCTAAAAAGTTCAGAGGCCCATGTAATCTTAATATTCAGCAGAGAAAGGCTCTAGAGTCACTAAAACGCAATGAGAATCTAGTGAAGCGGACAAGGGGGGAGGAATTATTGTGCAAGGAATTCTTAATGATGTCACATATTGTAGGAAATTAGATAAGGACCCCACTGATGTTTATTTACAAATTCTATCTGGTATAATAGATTTTGCTTATCAAGAAGGTATCATTCTCAAATCAGAGAAAGAGTATCTAGTGCCCAAAACACCAAATACAGCATTTTGTTACCATCTCCCGAAAATCCACAAGGATGTACACAATCCCCCTGGCAGGCCGATTATTGCCGGGATAGGCAGTCTGACAGACTAGGGGGCCTATTTATCAAGCCGTCAACCGCAAATACGCTGGAATTCCGCAGCGTAATTGTGGAGAGCTTGATTCGCCTTAGTTATCAAAGCCTACAGACCGGTAAAAGTAGAATTCTATCAGCCAATCGGAATTAAGGTAGAAAAAATCCTATTGGCTGTTGCAATCAGCCAATAGGATTGAGCTTTCATCTTATTGGCTGATCCAATCAGCCAATAGGATTGAGCTCACATTCTATTGGCTATTTTCAACCTTAATTCCGATTGGCTGATAGAATTCTATCAGCCAATCGGAATCTAAGGGACGCCATCTAGGATGACGTCATTTAAAGGAACCTTCATTCGTCGGTAGTCTTTGGAAGGAAGAGGATGCTCCGCGTCGGATGTCTTGAAGATGGAGCCACTCCACGCCGGAGGATGAAGATAGAAGATGCCGTCTGGATGAAGACTTCTGCGGGCTTGGATGAAGACTTCGGCCACTTGGATGAAGACTTCTGCCGGCTTCGATGAGGACTTCTCCCGGTTTCTTGGAGGATGGATGTCGGATCTTCAAAACTGTAAGTAAATCTTCTGGGGTTAGTGTTAGGATTTTTTTAAGGTTGTATTGGGTGGGTTTTAGTTTTAGATTAGGACTTGGGCCTGCAAAAGAGCTAAATGCCCTTTTAAGGGCAATGCCCATCCAAATGCCCTTTTCAGGGAAATGGGGAGCTTAGGTTTTTTTAGTTAGCTTTTTATTTCGGGGGTTGGTTGTGTGGGTGGTTGGTTTTACTATTGGGGGGGTTGTTTGTATTTTTTTTTTCCAGGTAAAAGAGCTGATTTCTTTGGGGCAATGCCCCGCAAAAGGCCCTTATAAGGGCTATTTGTAGTTTATTGTAGGTTAGAGTTTTTTTTTACTTTGGGGGGGCTTTTTTATTTTCATAGGGCCCTTAGATTAGGTGTAATTAGTTTAAAGCTTTGAAAATTTATTTTTTGTAACTTAGTGTTTATTTTTTGGTGTAACTTAGTGTTTGTTATTTTTTGTAACTTAGTTAGTTTTTTGTAACTGTAATTTTTAAGTGTAGAATTAAATTATTTGAGTAGGGTTAGGTGTTTAAATATATAATATAGTTATTTTAATTTGTAGTTTTATGTTATTGTAGTATAAAAGTTAGGTTAGATTAATTATTAATTTAAAATAATTTAATGTAATTTTATTATAACAGTTTGGTTAGATTAATTATTAATTTAATATAGTTTAATGTAATTTTATTATAATAGTTAGAATAGGTTAATTATTAGTTTAATATAGTTTAATTTAATTTCATAGGTAAGTTTAAATTTATTATAAGATAGGAATGAGTTAATATTTAATATAAAGTTAACGGGTTGTTAGGTTTAGGGATTAATAGGTTAATTTAGTTTATGGCGATGTGGGGGGCTGGCGGTTTAGGGGTTAATACATATATTCAGTTGCGGCGGGGTCCGGGAGCGGCAGTTTAGGGGTTAAACAGTTTAGTATAGTTTGGGTGTTTAGTGATAGTATACAAATAAAGCTGGGAAAAAGCCGAATAGCAGCGAGATCGATGACTGTTAGTTAACAACAGTCTGCTGCTCATCGCCCCGTACTTGGTGCGCAGCTTTTTGACAGCTTTTTTGTTAAATAAGGAGAGCGTATTCAGGTCCGCGGCAGCGATGTTAGGCGATCTTAGGCGAGCGTATTGGTGCCGTCGAATGCAAGTAAGTTGACGGCTTGATAAATAGGCCCCAATGCCTCTTCCTATGTGGATTTTTTTCTTAAAAAAATATGTCCAGGGTTTAGATTCTTACATTAGAGATTCTTCTGATTTGTTATTAAAATGACAGAATATAAAGACTGAAGGTGAACACTTATGGATAACATGTGATGTTCAAATATTCTACATAATTTGGAAATTAAGGCCATATCAGAGTATCTTGAAAGGGATTGGTATTTACCGTATTTACAAAAACAGTTCATTCTTCAGCTAATATCTTTTATTCTTGAGCACAATTATTTTTTGTTTAGGGACCAATTTTATTTGCAGACCAAAGGGACAGCCATGGGGACCAGATTCGCCCCAAGTTTTGTTAATTTCTATCTGGGCATTTTTGAGGAGAAATACATCTATGACCCTCGGTTTGGGGCGAGTCTGGTCTTCTATGGCTGATATATAGACTTAAGGAGGCCAATGAGTTCATAGAACACTTGAATGCTAATGATATGGGTCTTTCATTCACGAACTGTATACATTCACAGTCTATTGTTTTCCTTGACCTGATATTATCCTTTACCAATACTGGTATCATTAAGTCACAAACATACTTTAAAACAGTGGATTGCAATAGCTTTTTGAATTTTAATAGCAACCACTATTTACCGTGGAAAACAAACGTACCCTTTGGACAATTTAAACGTTTTAGAAGAAATTGCAGTGTGTTAACAACTTATGATGTACAGAGTCAGATTCTAAAAGATAGATTTAATGAGAAGGGATACCCTGACCAAATCATTGAGGATGGTAATGTGAGGGCCAGACTTAATGAAAGAGATCGAGCACCTAGAAAATCTAAGGAAGCCACCGAACAGGGAGATGACCACATAAAGTCTAATAATATGATGTTCATCACTCAATATAACAGCAACCATAGAGCTATTAAGGAAGCTCTAAATAAATACTGGAGTATCCTCCAAAAAGGACTCAATTTTGAATAAAATGATTG
Source organism: Bombina bombina (assembly GCF_027579735.1). Classification (NCBI taxonomy): domain Eukaryota; kingdom Metazoa; phylum Chordata; class Amphibia; order Anura; family Bombinatoridae; genus Bombina; species Bombina bombina. Next base: position 124,250,432 of record NC_069504.1, on the reverse strand, counting down.
AAGACAGACCTAGGGTCATTTTTAAAAGAGCTCCTATACTCAAAAACCATCAAGCCCCTAGTCAGATAGTTAAACATGCCCTCAAACCTTATGACATGATGAAAAATAAAAAACATCTAGGAGGCAAGGTGGCAACATTTGTTGGGTCTGTTAGGTACAAAGTGAAAAATTGTAAGATGTGTAAATATATCACACACAGGAAAGCTACATTTAAATCAGACTCCACAAATTGTGTCCATATGATTAAAAGTCGAAGTACTTGTGCATCCACATACGTGATATATATATTAACTTGTAAATGTGGGGTGAAGTACGTGGGACGTACTTGTAGGCGCCTAAGCCACAGATGGTCTGAGCATTTCAGAAATATAAAGGCTAACTTTCTATATCATAGTGTGTCCAAACATTGCAATATCCAACATGGCGGTGATCTCAATTGCTTTAGCATCACTTCCATTGAACACATTTTACCTTCCCATAGATATAATAGATTCACGAGGCTACGCCAGAGGGAGACCTTCTGGATTTATAAGCTTCATACACTCCATCCTTATGGTCTAAATTTAAATATATATTTAGCTGCTTTCTACTCACCACAATATTATCATAGGTTTCACCACAACATATTAGTTAGATTATTTACACAATTAATGTTGATTTTTATTTTTCACATCTTTATTGAGCATAGGTTCACATTTAACACACTAAAAGGTTGTAGGAGTACCAATACACATATGTAGAGAAATTATACTCTTAGGCCTAGATTTGGAGTTTGGCGGTAGCCGTGAAAACCAGCGTTAGAGGCTCCTAACGCTGGTTTTAGGCTACCGCCGGTATTTGGAGTCATTCAAAAAAGGGTCTAACGCTCACTTTTCAGCCGCGACTTTTCCATACCGCAGATCCCCTTACGTCAATTGCGTATCCTATCTTTTCAATGGGATCTTTCTGACTCCGGTATTTAGAGTCGTGGCTGAAGTGAGCGTTAGAAATCTAACGACAAAACTCCAGCCGCAGAAAAAAGCCAGTAGTTAAGAGCTTTCTGGGCTAACGCCGGTTTATAAAGCTCTTAACTACTGTGCTCTAAAGTACACTAACATCAATAAACTACCTATGTACCCCTAAACCGAGGCCCCCCCACATCGCAGACACTCGATTAAATTTTTTTAACCCCTAATCTGCCGACCGCCACCTACGTTATACTTATGTACCCCTAATCTGCTGCCCCTAACACCGCCGACCCCTATATTATATTTATTAACCCCTAATCTGCCCCCTCAACGTCGCCTCCACCTGCCTACACTTATTAACCCCTAATCTGCCGAGCGGACCGCACCGCTGCTATAATAAAGTTATTAACCCCTAATCCGCCTCACTAACCCTATAATAAATAGTATTAACCCATAATCTGCCCTCCCTAACATCGCTGACACCTAACTTCAATTATTAAACCCTAATCTGCCGACTGGAGCTCACCGCTATTCTAATAAATGTATTAACCCTAAAGCTAAGTCTAACCCTAACACTAACACCCCCCTAAATTAAATATAATTTTAATCTAACGAAATTAATTAACTCTTATTAAATAAATTATTTCTATTTAAAGCTAAATACTTACCTGTAAAATAAATCCTAATATAGCTACAATATAAATTCTATTTATATTATAGCTATTTTAGGATTAATATTTATTTTACAGGTAACTTTGTATTTATTTTAACCAGGTACAATAGCTATTAAATAGTTAAGAACTATTTAATAGCTAAAATAGTTAAAATAATTACAAATTTACCTGTAAAATAAATCCTAACCTAAGTTACAATTAAACCTAACACTACACTATCAATAAATTAATTAAATAAAATACCTATAATTATCTACAATTAAACCTAACACTACACTATCAATAAATAAATTAAATACAATTCCTACAAATAAATACAATGAAATAAACTAACTAAAGTACAAAAAATAAAAAAGAACTAAGTTACAAAAAATAAATTTTTTTTTACAAACATTAGAAATATATTACAACAATTTTAAACTAATTACACCTACTCTAAGCCCCCTAATAAAATAACAAAGCCCCCCAAAATAAAAAAATATCCTACCCTATTCTAAATTACTAAAGTTTAAAGCTCTTTTACCTTACCAGCCTTGAACAGGGCCCTTTTCGGGGCATGCCCCAAGAAGTTCAGCTCTTTTGCCTGTAAAAAAAAACATACAATACCCCCCCCCAACATTACAACCCATCACCCACATACCCCTAATCTAACCCAAACCCCCCTTAAATAAACCTAACACTAAGCCCCTGAAGATCTCCCTACCTTGAGTCGTCTTCACCCAGCCGAGCCAAATTCTTCATCCAAGCGGAGCAAGAAGAGGTCCTCCATCCGGTAGAAGTCTTCATCCAAGCGGGGCAGAAAAGGTCTTCCATCCGATTGAAGTCTTCATCCAAGAGACATCTTCTATCGTCATCCATCCGGAGCGGAGCGGCAGCATCCTGAAGACCTCCGACGCGGAACATCCATCCTGGCCGACGACTGAACGACGAATGACGGTTCCTTTAAATGACGTCATCCAAGATGGCGTCCCTCGAATTCCGATTGGCTGATAGGATTCTATCAGCCAATCGGAATTAAGGTAGGAATATTCTGATTGGCTGATGGAATCAGCCAATCAGAATATTCAGAATAATCAGTTATGAAGCAGCGGTCTAAAGACCACTGCACAATAACCTGTCCACCTGCTCTGAGGCAGCGGACAGACATCTCTAGAAATCAACCCGATCGAATACTATCGGGTTGATTGACACCCCCTGCTAGCAGCTGATTGGCCACAAATCTGCAGAGGGCATTGCACCAGCAGTTCACAAGAAAGTGATTCTCCAAATCACTTATTACATGTTAGAATAAAGTACCACCACATTCTTGGCCTGACTGAGCAACAAACAAGTAGCAGGATCTTGCCAACACTACACAAGATGGGAATTTGGTATCTAGATTGGCTTCATATTCTGCTGAAAAATCTGATTACTCCTATTTTGCTTTCCTCTAAATGTCATGCACTCAGTTGTCCTGGAATCTGCAGGACAGTTATAAATTGGGAGTATCTGTTCCTTCTTCCTACATTTATATCCACTTCTTGTTGAAGGGATACTAAACTGAATTTTTTTTTTCATGATTCAAATAGAGCATACAATTTTAACCAACGTTCTAATTTACTCCTAAAGTCCATTTTTCTTTGTTCTCTTGCTATCTTTATTTAAAAAGCAGGAATGTAAAGCTTAAGAGCCAGACCATTTTAGGTTAAGCACCATGGATAGTGCTTGATTATTGGTAACTACATTCTGCCAACCAATAAGCAAGCGTAACCCAGGTTCTGAATAAAAAATTCCTGCTTTTTTAAATTAAAGATAGCAAGAGAACAAAGAAAAATTGATAATATGAGTAAATTAGAAAGTTGCTGAAAATTGCATGCTCTATCTGAATCATGAAGGAACATTTTTGGATTTAGTATCCCTTTAATACACCAGTGACCACTCAAACCTCAGCCTAGAAGAACACAAACTCAACTCAGAACACAAAAATCAGACTCCCCCTCCCAAAGGGCCGGATTCTATAAAGCTATTTGGGCTGGTGAAATTCTTTATAAAAAATACTTATAATTCTCTGGTGGAATTCTATAAAGCCCCTTTTTACCCGAAAAACAGGGTGTCTTGCTAAGGGGCATATACAGTATTTTTGTATGGGAAAGAATGTATACATTATAAAAGTGCACGATGAAAATAGTAATTTAAACATCCAACAAACCAAATAATTGAAAGATTTACACAAAAATACACAAGAAAAAAAACTGTATCGTTAAGGTGCATCAAACAAAATTTTTATAAAAACATAAATTATGCTTACCTGATAATTTCATTTCCATCGAGGGGAGGAGAGTCCACTGCTTCATTCATTACTGTTGGGAATTATGAACCTGGCCACCAGGAGGAGGCAAAGACACCCCAGCCAAAGGCTTAAATACCTCCTCCACTTCCTTCATCCCCCAGTCATTCTACCAGGAGAACAAGGAACAGTAGGAGAAATATCAGGGTATAAATGGTGCCAGAAGAAGAAATACATTTAGGTCCGCCCATAGGAGATACAGGCGGGACCCATGGACTCTCCTCCCCTCGATGGAAATTAAATTATCAGGTAAGCATAATTTATGTTTTCCATCTAAAGGGGAGGAGAGTCCACGGCTTCATTCATTACTGTTGGGAACATATACCCAAGCTCTAGAGTACACTGAATGAAACCAGGAGGGAAAAGGCAGACCCTAATCTGAGGGCACCACAAAACCTTTCTCCCAAAAACAGCTTCCGCAGAAGCAAAGACGTCAAATTTGTAAAATTTTGTAAAAGTGTGTAAGGAGGACCAGGTAGCCGCCTTACAAATTTTCTCCATAGAGGCCTCATTCTTGAAAGCCCAAGACGAAGCCACAGCTCTAGTTGAATGATCCGTGATCCTCCAAGGAGGCTTATGTCCCGCTGTCTCATAGGCCAAGCGAATCAAGCTCCTCAACCAAAAGTACAAAGAAGTAGAAGGGGCTTTCTGCCCCTTGCACTTCCCTGAATACACCGCAAAAAGAGATGTAGACTGTCTGAAATCCTTTGTAGTCTGAAGATAGAACTTTAAGGCACGAATCACATCCAGATTATTAAGTAACCTCTCCTTAGAAGAAGAAAGGTTAGGACACAAAGAAGGAACCCCTATTTCCTGACTGATGTTACAGTTGGACACCACCTTGGGAAAAAACCCCAAACCAGTGCGAAGCACTGCCTTATCCGCATGAAAAAACAGATAAGAAAACTCACATTGCAAGGCAGCCAGTTCAGATACTCTGCGTGCTGATGCAATGGCCAATAGGAAGAGAACCTTCCAGGAGAGAATCTTAATGTCACCGGAATGCATAGGCTCAAATAGAACCTTCTGCAATACCTTAAGGACCAAGTTTAAACTCCATGGGGGAGCAGCATGTCTAAAGACAGGCCTGATTCTAGACAGAGCCTGAACAAAAGATTGGATGTCAGGGAGCTCAGCGAATCTCCTATGCAACAAGACTGATAATGCTGAAACATGTCCCTTTAAGGAACTGGCGGCAAGACCTTTCTCCAAACTATCCTGGAGAAAGGACAGAATCCTGGATACCTTCACCTTATGCCAAGGATATCCATGATTCTCATACCAGGACAAGTAAGTCCTCCACACCTTATTGTAGATGCCACCAGTGACTGGCTTCCTTGCCTGAATTAGAGTATCAATCACACTCTCAGAAAAGCCTCTCTTGGCCAAGACTAGGCAATCAATCTCCACGCAGTCAGCCTCAGAGAATCGAGATTTTGATGATGAAATGGGCCCTGTTCCAGCAGATCCCTGCGACAGGGTAACCGCCACGGCAGAGAGGATGACATCCCCACTAGATCTGCAAACCACGTCCTCCGCGGCCATGATGGAGTAATCAGAATGGTCAAAGCTGTTTGAGGCGTGCTACTACATGAGGTAGAAGTGGTAACGGTGGAAAAATGTAAGCTAGGCTGAACCTCCAAGGCACCGGTAAGGCATCTATCAGCTCTCCCCCGAATGGAAGGATTGTCTGCTGAGAAAGTCTGCTTCCCAGTTGTCCACAACTGGAATGTGAATCGCTGAGAGTGATCAGCTGTGGGAATCCGCCCACTCCAGTATCCGAGACACCTACCTCATGGCTAGGGAGCTCCTCGTACCCCCTGATGGTTGATGTAAGCCACCGAGGTTATGTTGTCAGTCTGGAATCTGATGAAGCTGAACGCCCACAGAGGAGGGACTCTTCCAGGGACCATTTTCCTTGTGCCATCCTGGCACCCCAAACAGCTCCACCTCCTGCCAGAATCGTGTCCGTGGTCACAATCTCCCAGGACGGTCTCAAGAAGGATGTCCCCATGGACAGTTGCTACGGATAGATCCACCAAGAGAGGGAGATCCGAGTCCGAGCATCCATGGATATCTGCTGTGATAAATCTGAATGATCACCGTTCCACTGTCTCAACATGCATAATTGAAGAGGTCTGAGATGGAACCTGGCGAATGGAATGACATCTATGCTGGAGACCATGAGCCCGATCACCTCCATACACTGAGCCACCGAGGGGCTTAAGGATCACTGAAGGGCAAGACAAGTGGACACAATCTTCCTGCGTTGATGTACTGTCAGAAATATCTTCACCCTGTTGCTGGGAACCAGGGAACTCTTTCCTGATTTGATCTTCTAACCGTGAGATTGGAGCAAAAGAAGAAGCGCCCTCGAATGATCCTCTGCGAGACTGAGCGACGGCGCCTAGACTAGGATGTCGTCCAGATAGGGCACCAAAGCAATGCCTCTGGATCTGGCCATTGCAAGTAGCACCCCCAGAACCTTCGTGAAGACTCTCAGGGCCGTCGCCAAACCAAAGGGAAGGGCCACAAACTGGAAGTGTTGGTCCAGAAACGCAAATCTTAGGAACTTGAAGTGGTCCCTGTGAATTGGCACATGAAGGTAAGCGTCCTTCAAGTCTATAGTTGTCATATAGCTGTCCTTCTTGAACTAGGGGCAGAATAGATCTGATCGTTTCCATTTTGAAAGATGGAACACTCACAAACTTGTTTAAACACTTTAGGTCTAGAATCGGGCGGAACGTGCCCTCCTTCTTTGGAACCACAAAAAGATTTGAATAGTACCCTAGACCCCTTTCTGCTTGGGGTACTGGTACGATAACACGTAGAGAGGAGAGATCCCTCACACATTCTAGAAAGGCTTTTCTCTTTTCCGGTCTTGAAGACAAGTTTGACAGGCGGAATCTGCCCCTGGGTGGATGGGATCTGAACCCTATCCTGTAACCCTGGGCAACAACGTCCAGAACCCAAGGGTCCTGAACATCCTGCAACCAGGCTTCTGAGAAGAGAGACAAACTGCCCCCTACTTGGTCCGGAGACCGGTCGTGGAGCCGTCCCTTCATGACGATTTTGTCTTAACGTGCTTCTTGCTCTGCTTAGACTTGTTCCAAGAATGAGCTGGCTTCCAAGTTCCCTTGGACTGGTCCGCTTTCGCGGCGGGCTGCTGGCGCTGGGCCTTGTCCACACGAAAGGGACGAAAAGTAGATCATTTAGGCTTAGCCTTCTTATCCTGTGGTCGGAAATCTCCCTTGCCTCCTGTAAACGTGGATATGATCGAGTCCAATCCTGGACCGAACAGAATCTTTCCATGAAAAGGCAGGGACAACAGCGTCGAGTTAGAGGTCATGTACACAGACCAAGACTTTAGCCACAGAGCCCTACGAGCTAAAACGGAAAAACCTGACACATTAGCATTCAGGCGAATAATTTGCATATTGGCATCACAGATGAACAAATTGTTGATCTTCAGCGCCTTAATCTTATCCTGTATTTCGTAGATGGAAGTCTCCCCCTCGACCATTTCACACAGGGATTCACACCAATATGTCACAGCTCCAGCAACTGCGGCTACGGCCGGTGCAGACTGAAATACAAACCCTGTGTGTTGAAACATTTTCCTTAACATGTTTTCCAACTTTTTATCCATGGGCTCTTTAAACGCCGAACTATCCTCAAGGGGAATAGTTGTCCGCTTCGCGAGTGTGGAGATAGCACCATCCACCTTAGGGACAGTACCCCGCAGCTCAAGCTGAGAGTCCGGAACGGGGAACAGTTTCTTAAAGGAGGAAGGGGAAAAGGAAGAACCTAATCGCTCCCATTCATTCTTAATAATATTTGCCATCTTAACAGGAACCGGGAAGGCCTGAGGCACCACCCTGTCCTCATATACTTTATCAAGCTTAGGAATCGCAGGTTCTTCCAGAAGTTTCAGTTCCTGAACTTCCAGAGTAGCCAGCACTTGCTTCAACAAAAAGCGCAAATTTTCCATCCTAAACCTAAAGTCAGGCTCCTCCGCAGCCGGAGGTTAAGATGACATGGACTCTAACACAGAATGGGCCTCCTCCAAAGAGTCAGAGTGGGCCACATCATCGTATAATGCCTCTGATATTTCCACAGGCGTAGACAACCCCTGGGCCGGGCCGCCATTTTACACTCTACGCTTGCGCTTAGCAGAACGTGGTAAGGCATGGATCACTTTCTAAACCACCGTTTGCAGTTGATTTGCAAAATGTGACGGCAAACAAATCTCTCCCGCAGGAGTAATGGTTGGACCCTGGGGAGCTGCATGTGCAATTGGAGATGGATGCAGGGAACACACCTAACGGGACAGAGAACCCTCAGAGGTGGACGGCTCAGTAGTACTAGACATCCGTTTGCTTTTAGATGTAGCAACTTTATTAAGGCATGTGGAACTAGTTGAGCAGGCTGATCTACCAGAACCTCCTCACAATAAACACAGGAATGAGACCTTGTCAAAGAGGGAGAACCCTCCAACGCGTCACGCTGTTATTACGGACTAGTTTAACTTAATAAATAGGCACCTTTATAACCTCAAATGGCCGGGGCACTCACCACCTCCTATGACCCGGACTACAGAAACCATTTTGTCTCCTGTGCTGCTGATCAACAGAGGAAGAGATATAGCCACACCCAGTCACAAAGAATACCTGGCAGGACCGCCCCTGCTTAAGAAGAAAACGCGCCAAAAAATGGCCGCGCAATACTCCCATAAGTAACCTGAAAGTTCCACACATTGCCAGAGCCTCATCTCGCACATAACGCAGCAATGACACAATAAACAATATCATGTTTAAACCCACCCTGTTCAATAATCCCCCTTCCAGGAATATTAACCCTTGAGTCTTTAAAGATAAAAGGCGTCACACTGTGACCCTGTCTTCCGTGTTATCATTATGTAATAAAAAATTAAACAATCTTACCAGAATCTACGCTGTGGAACAGGAACATGGCCCTTCAAGTGTGACAGGTTAGTAGCCTCGCTCCTGACATGGAATTGAGTGAAAAAAGCAGGCAGCGAAACTCATCAACGCTGATTGCTTATGGAACTGTTAATATGAGTCGGGATGGTTTTGCAGAAAGACTCTCCCTGCATCTTCGCCCAGGCTCTCACTGAGAGGCTGACAGGACTACTTAAAACTCCAGTCCCAATGCGAAGAGTACTACCATCCATAAGAGACTACTCCAAATCTTCCGACACTTCTCTGCTAACCTCCTGTAGCGAAAGGCAAAGAATGACTGGGGAGTGAGGAAAGTGGGGGAGGTATTTAAGCCTTTGGCTATGGTGTATTTGAAATTGTCTCTCAAATCCCAGTGTAATTATATAAACATTTTCACCCTACAGATCTCACTGTTTTTTCTAGCAGCTTAAATGTTGTCAAGCTTTTATTAAAAAACGCAAAACGCTAATTATTCTGAAAGGAAAACGCATGCATACAAAAATAACAGCGATTAAAGTACAGTGCATGGAAAAAGCGTAATTTGATTTGTAATAAGTATAATATTAAAGTTTAACCACAAGCCGTATGAGGTGTTGTCGCCCTCCATTGCGAACTTCTACATAACAGAAAACTCTCATTATTTCTATGGGAGACATCTCATCATTCATTAGGACAGCTCCTTTTGTTATAGAAATCCATGAGGGATGCCCCTGCGAGTGTTGGAGTGGAGAAACACGTCTAGACCAGCAAATTGTTTAGAATCGGCCCCTAAGGACTACCCAAGCCTTGCTCACTTACCCATAGTTTTCATTTTAAATAATATGACAGGTGATTTGGAATGTGATCAAGCCACCAGTATGCACATGTGTTACCTTAAACATCAGTTAACTTAAAGGAACATAAAACGCATTCTGCAATGTGTAGCATTTTATTATTGCACAATGCTTTTATACAACGGTGTTTAACTTCTACAAAGTAGGCTTCAGAGCAGCAATGCACTACTGGGAACTAGCTGACCAAATCTGGTGACCAATGACGGAAGTCATATCTGTGTGGTCACTAATCACAGTAGTGCATGAGGACATGTACATATGCTTTTCAGCAAAAGATACCAAGAGAACAATGTCAATGTGATAACATAAGTAAATAGAAAAGTCTCCTAAAAATCCACACTGTCGAAAACCTGCAAGTTTAATTTTGACTTTCATGTTCCGCTAATTTCATCATCCACTTTCTGTGTGGGTGTTGTTAACTTTCTGTTCTTTTGCACTAAACATAAAACCTTATCTTATTTAGTATATTGAATATCTTGGTGCAAATGGGAAAAAAAAGTATTTAATAATCAGATACACTGTATATAGAAATATCTGTTTAAAAGCTGGACAGATAGCTCAGCACGCTAAGGCACTGTGGCTGAGCTCTGTAGCAACCCAAGGGTTGCAGGTTCGATCTCCGGCGAGGTCCACTCAGCCTTTCATCCTTCCGAGGTCGATAAAATGAGCAGCGCCTTGAGACCCTTACAGGTGATTAGCCACACTTTACAAGTACCCAATACAATACAATACAATACAAATTATGCTTACCTGATAATTTTATTTCCATTGTGGGGGGGAGAGTCCACGGCTTCATTCATTACTTGTGGGAATTAAGAACCTGGCCACCAGGAGGAGGCAAAGACACCCCAGCCAAAGGCTTAAATACCTCCGCCACTCCCCTCATCCCCCAGTCATTCTGCCAAGGGAACAAGGAACAGTAGGAGAAACATTAGGGTATAAATGGTACCAGAAGAATAAATTAAATTTAGGCCATGGACTCTGATCCCCAAGATGGAAATAAAATTATCAGGTAAGCATAATTTATGTTTTCCATCTAAGAGGGAGGAGAGTCCACGGCTTAATTCATTACTTGTGGGAAACATATACTTAAGCTCTTAGAGGACAATGAATGAAACCGGGAGGGTAAAAAGGCGGACACCTAATCTGCGGGCACCACAGTCTGTAGAACCTTTATCCCAAAAACAGCTTCCGCAAAAGCAAAAATGTAAAATTTGTAAAACTTATTGAAGGTATGAAAGGAGGACCAGGTAGCCGCCTTTCAAATCTGCCTTTTTGAAGGCCCAAGACGAAGCCACAGCTCTAGTTGAATGAGCCATGATCCTCTGAGGAGGCTTATGTCCCGCTGTCTCGTAGGCCAAATGGATCAAGCTCCTCAGCCAAAAGGACAAAGAAGTAGCAGGCGCCCTCTGACCCCTGCGCTTCCCTAAATACACAACAAAAAGTGACTTAGATTGTCTGAAATCCTTTGTAGCCTGAAGATAGAATTTCAAAGCCCAAACCACATCCAGATTATGAAGTAATCTCTCCTTAGGAGAAGAAGGGTTAGGACATAAAGAAGGAACAACTATCTCCTTATTGATGTTACGGTTAGACACCACCTTGGGGGAGAAACCCCAAGCCTGTGCGAAGAACAGCCTTATCCGCATGAAACACCAGATAAGGGGGCTCATATTGCAAGGCTGTCAGCTCAGAAACTCTGCGTGCCGAAGCAATGGCCAACAGAAAGAGAACTTTCCATAAGAGAAGCTTTATGTCAAGAGAATGCATAGGTTCAAATGGAACCTTCAGCAAAACCATAAGTACCAAATTTAAGCTCCAAAGGGGAGCAGTCTGCCTAAAAACAGGCCTGATTCGAGACAGAGCCTGAACAAAAGATTGACGTCTGGGAGATCAGCGAGTCTCCTGTGCAACAGAACAGATAAAGCCGAAATTTGTCCTTTTAGGGAACTAACGGCGAGACCCTTCTCCAGACCTTCTTGGAGAAAAGACAAAATCCTGGATTTTGGACTATTTTCAGAACCCAGGGGTCCTGAACGTCCTGCAACCAGACGTCTAAGAACAGAGACAATCTGCCCTCCACTCGGTCCGCAGACCAGTTGGGGGCCGCCCCTTCATGCGGACTTAGTCTCGGCAGGCTTCTTGTGCTGTTTAGACTTGTTCCAAGCTTGAGCAGGCTTCCAGGGACCCTTGGTTTGGTCCGCTTTCGCAGCGGGCTGTTGGCGTTGCGCCTTATCCCCACTAAAGGGATGAGAATTAGCACCCTTAGGTTTTGCCTTCTTATCCTGAGGAAGGAAGGCACCCTTGCCTCCCGTAACCGTGGATATGATAGCGTCTAGACCTGGACCAAAAAGGATCTTGCCCTTAAAAGGCAAAGACAGCAGCCTCGTCTTAGAGGTCATGTCCGCCAAGCACGATTTTAGCCACACAGCCCTGCGTGCTACAACCAAAAAACCTGATACCTTAGCATTCAGGCGGATAATCTGCATATTAGCATCACAAATGAAGGAATTGGCCACCTTTAGGGCTTTAATCTTTTCCTGCACCTCCTTGAAAGAGGGTTCACCCTCAATCATATCAAATAAGGCATTGCACCAATATGACGTAGCTCCTGCAACCGCGGCGACCGGTTGAAAAGGCTCCTTGAACGAAGAACTATTCTCTAAAGGGATCATTGTGCGCTTAGCGAGCGTGGAGATGGTCCCATCCACCTTGGGAATGGTCCCCCACAACTCTAGCTGGGCCTCCGGGACAGGGAAAAGCTTTTTAAAATGAGAAGAGGGGAAAAGGAAGAACCTAACCGCTCCCACTCGTTCTTTATAATGTTCGCCATCTTGACAGGAACCGGGAAAGTCTGGGAGACCACCCTGTCCTCGTAAACCATATCCAACTTAGGAATGGAGGGCTCTTCTGGAAGCTTGGGTTCCAGAACCTCTAAAGTAGCCAGCACTTGCTTTAATAAAAAACGCATGTTCTCCATCTTAAACCGAAAGCCGGGCTCCTCCGGGCTCCTCCGCTGCCGGAGGTTTAGATGACAGGGACTCCGAACCCGAAAGGGCTCCTTCCGAAGCGTCTTATGGGGCGATTTGTCATCGTACCAGCGACTGCTGTTTCCAGCTGATTCGCGAAATCAGGCGGCCAAGCACTCTCCCCCCAATGAGTAACAGTCGGACCCTGGGGTGCTGCATGTGGGATAGGGGATGCCATTGGGGAACGCACCTCACAGGACGGAGATCCCTCAGAGGTGGACGGCTCAGTAGTGCTAGACATTCTCTTATGTTTGGAAGTTGTAGCCTTCTCAAGGCATGTGGAACACAGTTGCGCAGGCTGGTCTACCAAAACCTCACAATAAGCACAGGTATAGGACTTAGTTAAAGAGGGAGTACCCTCTAACGCGTCAGAATCCTCCATAGCTTTTATTAAAAAAAACTAAGACAGGCACCTTTATAACCACCAATGGCTGGGGCACTCACCACCTCCTAGGACCCGAACTGTAGAAACCGCTTTGTCTCCTCCGTCGCAGATCAGACCGGAAGTGAAGAGGCCCCCCCGGTCACAAGGTTGTCTACGTAGGACCGCCCCTGCTGAGGAGAAAATGCGCCAAAAAAGCATGCACAAAACTCCCGGAAGAGAACCTGTCAGTTCCACAAACATGCCAGAGCCGCGCCCTTGCACATAATACAGTTATCACATAATAAACTCATCATGTACATACCCCACCTGTTCAATAATCCCCTTATAGGAATATTAACCCTTGATTCTATAAAGATAAAGGTGCCACACTTTAGCCCTGTCTTCTGTGTTATCATTATATAAAAATTAAACGATCTTACCAGAATCTATGCTGTGGAACAGGAACACGGCCCTTCAAGTGTGAACAGGTGATTGCTGCGCTCCTGACATGGACTTGAGAGAAGAACGCAATATGCGAAACTCGTCAACGTCGATTGCTATAGGAGCTGTTAATATGAGTCGGGATGGTGTCGCAAAAGGAAGCTCCCTCTGCATCTCCGGACTTAACTTTTCACCCAGGCCCTCAACTGAGAAGCTTGAAGGGCTAGAACTCCTCATAAGAGACCTCCGATTTTCCGGCACCTCTATGCCACCTCCTGTGACGAAAGGCAAAGAATGACTGGGGGGTGAGGGTAGTGGGGGAGGTATTTAAGCCTTTGGCTGGGGTGTCTTTGCCTCCTCCTGGTGGCCAGGTTCTTAATTCCCACAAGTAATGAATGAAGCCGTGGACATAGGAATTTAAAATATTCCTAAAACCTTAGGGGGGATAGCACGTGAGCGATAGCTGTCACATTTTGTTGTAGTGTGGCCCCTAGAAGTCTATGGACAGAAGAAGTTAGCACGGTCGCGAAGTCCTGAGGTTAGCGCACATTAGTTTTGCTAACTTTCAACTTGTTATACGCACCCTAATGCGGCAACGCTAATTTTTTACTTTGATCGCAGTTAGCTAGCGAGTGGAAAAAAAATAGGGCGCCACTTGTAATCTAGCCCAATGATTTGTTTTCATAAAGAAAAGTGGTGCAGTTCATACACTTGTTTTAAATTAAAAAGACATAAAAATTAAACTCAATTCTACACAAATGTTTAATTATGTATAATAAGCAAAATCTGCAATGTGCATCCATTTTTTTTTTATTCTGACAGCTTTTCCTGTGATTTAAAGGACCGCTGCTTCATAACTGCTGTTTCCGGCAAGCCTTCAGGCTTGTGCGGAAACAGGGGCATCAAGGGCCTTTCGGCCCTTGATAAATCGGCCCTATTGTGTTCATGCCTGGGGAGTTATTTAAGATTTAGCACAACACAGTACTAAATGTGTGTCAATAGATAATAAATAAAAAGTAATGTGATCAGAGGGCTGTCAGAAGATTCTTAGATACAAGGTAATCACAGAGGTAAAAAGTATATTAATATAGCTGTGTTGGTTATGTAAAACTGGGGAATGGGTAATATAGGGATTATCTATCTTTTTAAAATAATACAAATTCTATTGTAGACTATCCCTTTAAATCTCTTTGCCTCCTTTTTTCCCCCTAACACCTGAGATCTCATATCTTTCAACCCTTATAACTTTTTTGTGCAATATTTTTTTTTAATTATTTTTATTAGATGGTGTTATTATGAGTGTAACGGGTTTTGTATAATGTATTTTGGGTGTGTTTTGTGACACTTTTTTGTTTTGCGAAACAGTTAACCACGTCTCTGAGAACACATTAACCCGACGAGGGTTTACTTCAATTGCGCTCAAGTGATCGCATTTACTTTCAAGTTGAGCACAATTTAACTTGCGTGCAGACGAAAGCAAAAGCCGATATCGCTTGCGCCTAAACAATAGCACTCCACTCTGGCCCAGGCAGTAGTGCAATACTAAAATGTCCTAGGAAATTGGAGCATTTTACTATTGCAATTTCATGCCCCATTAACTGTAAAAAAAAATTACAGTTAAAGGGGCATGACATTTTATATATTTTTCCCTCTGCCCCAGAAAATCTGGAATGCATCCTGGAGTTTACAGAATTCTAACCCTGCCACATTCAGCTTAGTGATTGCTTTATCAGTGTATCTGTAGCTGCTCCTTTTGTCTGTTAGGTTTCGACTACAACATAGGGTACACAACAACATGGAAACATTAACATAAGATATTAAATATATATATATATATATATATATTCCCATGGCATCACTCACTCTCCATTTACCTTGCCTTATATCAGACTTATTTCCTTTCTCCCTCACCTTCTGTGTCTATTCCCTCTCCTTTAGATTGTAAGCTTGAGAGCCTTTCTACCTGCAGGCCACTTTGTATTTAAAGTGAGCTACTACTGATTGTACTCAAGGGAAGGGCTTTCCCCTCCTTTTGTATAACTCAATGATTGCACCTACAACTGTAATGTAACCCTATTGTACTTGTTTGTGTATGTAATGCATCCCTGTAATGTTTTATTTTTTGTATAGCGATGCGTAATCTGCTGGCGCTTTTTAAATAAATGATAATAATATTAATAATAATAATAATAATAATATATATTCATATTGGATAGGCACACTCTTACTCTTTTAGAGCCATGGTCTTTCCAAGGTATTATAATGAATCATAAAGACACAGCATGTTCATTCTGCATATTTTAAAATATGAACTGAACATGCTGTGTTTTTATGATTCATTCACTTTAAAGTGGCATTGTCATTGGATGCCATCTTTGCCACAAGTCAGTTCATGACATTTCTTCCCTACTAGATCTTCCCCAGTCAACTCTAAGTGCTATGGTGAAGTGGAAGCATCTAGAGGAAGCATCTAGGAGCAACATCAGCACAGCCATGAAGAGGGGCTGCTGAGTTCTGAAGCGTACATGACACAAAAAATGTCCATCATCAGTTGCCACACCCACTACAGAGTTCCAAACTGCCTCCAGAAGTAACATCAGCACAGAAAATGTGCGTCAGGAGCTTTATAAAATGGGTTTCCATGGCTGAGCAGCTGTTTACAACCCTCATATTAACATGTGAAATAATAAGTGTTGGCTAAAGTGTTTTCTGGAGTGATGAATTACCCTGGAAGTCTGATGCAAGAATTTGCCAGTAGAGGGATAATGGTCTGGATCTTTTTTTTTAAGGGTTCGGGCTAGATCCCTTAGTTCCAGTGAAGGATCATCTTAATGCTACAGTATACAAAGAAATTTTAGACAATGAACTTTGTGGTAACAGTTTGGGAAAGGCCCTTCCCTGTTCCAGCATGACTGTGCAGCTGTGCACAAAGCGATGTCCATGAAGACATGTTTGGTGTGAAGAACTGGAGTGGCCTGCACAGAGCCCTGACCTCAACCCCAGTGAGCACCTTTGGGTTGAATTGGAATGTTGATTTTGAACCAGATCTTCTGACATTGAAGTTAGTGACTGACCTCACATACACTCTTTTAGCTGAATGAGGGCAAATTCCCACAGACACACTCTAAATCTTGTGGAAAGTCTTCCCAGAAGAGTGGTGGCTGTTATAGTGGCAAAGAGGGGTACAACTCCATAATGATGCCCATGTTTTTTAATGGGATGTCCAACAAGCTTATTTAGGTGTGATGGTCAGGTGTCCACATACTTTTGACCATGCAGTGTATATAGGCTTGAGATAATGTAAATATGTATTTAATAAACAGGTATTTTTCAATGTTGGCCATACAAAAGATCATTGCAACATATACAGAAAAAAAATATATTTTCTGCTCAATATTCTATAATCCATTTACTATACATATGTTTATCATTATAAAACTTTTACAAAATGACATGGCTAAGAAACAATGCATTTTCTTTCTCAACACTCTGCAAACCAAAAACCATACACAGATGCTTAAACCTTGAACTCTCAACAATTTTGCGACAAACATACAAAAACACACTCACATACACACGCATACATAGTTATTACAATACTAAACTAAACTTTTACATTATAATGCAGCATTAAGAGACTTAACGCACTTTTTAAATAAAAGGTTCTTAGTGGTTTTATCATCATTTTGGAATTACTGCAGTTATACATAGCCTGGCAAATAAATAAATTCCCAATGTGTCATTCATTTTTAAACATATTAAAACTTAACTCAGTGGAACTGAATACTTGAATACACCCAGATGGTACAATAAAAAGGTAATTTCCTTGCCTTTCACAATCTGTTAAAGATCTGTATGTTTTTAAATTCCTCAGCTGAGCTTTAAACACTAGTTATTTCTTATATTGTTAAAAGCTAGCATCTTCCTTTGATTTCTATTATTCATTTTTCTTTTTCCACTTACAATTTAATATTGCTATTAATAATTATACATTTGTGTGCAGGAAACACACACAGTTTTTCATTGAACTTCCTTTATACATCATCTAATTCTATAGCTGCCAATCATTTCCACGGACACTTTGCAAAAGGGCCACACCCATTTACCCACTCAGATTGACCACCTAAAACAAGAAAATTCCAGTAGTATAATTTAGCCTGATTGCTTAAAGAGACAGGAAAGATTAATTTATACTTTTATGATCCAGACAGGGCATGTCATTTTTAAATGTACTTTTACTTTGTTCTCTTAGGTAACTTTGTTAAAAAGGATATGTACCAATCCTCAGCAGCAGCAATGCACTACTGGGAGCTAGCTGTTGATTGGTGGCTACACAAATTTGTCTTTTGTCACTGGCTCACAGATGTGTTTAGCTAACTCCCAGCAGTGCATTCTTGCTTTGGAACTGACTTTAATTATGTGTTTAATCACTTTACAGAGTTTAAACACATGGCTATATGCAAGTAATAGTGCAATAGGAAAATTGCTCTAATGTATTAGAGAATTAACTTTATGCACTGTTATAGCCCTTTATGCAGGTTAAAACATCAAGCTCCTCATCACCTCCCTTACATGGGTGTTCTGGGACACTCAAGTCAAAATTAAACTTTCATAATTCAGATAAAGCATGCATTTTGAGGCAACTTTCAAAATTTACTACCATTAACAAAATGTGCACAGTGTTTTTATATTTACACTTTGAGTCACCAGCTCTTTCTGATTGGTTGATGGCTGTCACATGATACAGGAGGAGTGAAAAAAGACATAACTTTGAAATTTGGTAGAAAAAAAATCTACTTCTCATTTGAAGTTCAGACAGTCTTTTTTATCATCCATGTGTTGATTGTGCAAATCTACTGTATGTACTGGTTCCTTTACTGTGATTTTCCAAGAGCACCGCTATCACTTAGGGTCACTTGGAACTTTTAATACGTGCAAGCACCTTTTCATTCAATCTCCAGGAAGCAAGAGGGAAAGTACAAACGGGGTCATTGGCATCAGGAGCTAAGAGCAGGTAGACTAGGGCCCAATTAACTCACTGCCTTTGCTGTAGCTGCCATTGTGCACAGTTTTTAGCATGATGTCAACAGCCCCTGGCAGCTACTGTCTCTCTGTACTGCAGCGGTCAGCCTGTATGTGCAGGGCTGGGAACCACGTGTAGAGGGGTTGAGTTCTCTGGTAAACAATTTATAATAATATTGTGTGCCTGGTTATTGCTACTAGGAAATGTTAATATTTTGAGTCATCTTTTTTGAGTATATATATCTTTAAGTAAAGTTCTTTGTTTTGTTTGGTTTTATTTTCATTATAATGGATCAAAATTAATGTCCTTTCTTTTCACGTATTTTGTCACCTAAAAGAAAAATTTCTGGGTGCACACCCTAATGAAATCTGCTGTGCACGCCTATGCTCCCTTGCTTGCAAGCACATAACTGACATAGGAAGAATAACTTTATAGCAAGTACCAAAAGAAGAAAACAAGGGTTAAATTAATAACTCTTCAGCATCTGTATAGCAGGACACCACAAAGCACTCTAGTTAATGTAGATGTCACACAGCCTAAAATTAATATATAAAAAAAGATGTTTAACCTGCTAACTGCTGTCTTGGGGCTGCTTAGAACAATACAAGCAAATATTTTAAGAACTTGCTAAGACAATATTGAATATTTCACAAGAAGGTGGCATTTTATTTTGGTAACTATTCATGTTTTTATCTTTGTTGCTGCAGTGATTGCTGGCGATTGGTTAATAGACTAAGAAATACCCCAGTAAATATGGATTTTTTTTTTGTATGTTCTGTGAATTCCAGTCACAGCACATGAAAAGCCTGATGTGTTAAGTCCCTACTAAGCAAAGCCTTAGTATATACATGGAGAAAATAACACGTTATAAATTGTGCAACACTGTTAAGCTGCCTGGCTTCATCACTTATTGCTTCCTACCCTTCCTGGAATTATATATCACATCTCATGGCTTTCCCTTTCCTGACACCTGACCTTACATTGCTAAACAGAAGACCACATAAAACGCAGAAAAAAAACATATTGTAAGCAATTAGACTAATGCCACAGCACTACACTGCACACAAAGTTCATAAATTACATACAGACTGAATTGAACAAGAGACCAGCTTAAAAGGCAAGGACACAAAGCCAAAAAAGGAGAATGACCCTGGAGAAATGGGACAGTGGGCAACTATGTAATACATTTACCATTTTTGATGCAATTTTAATGAAGTTGTTACTTACTTGGATCTGACTTTGAAAATGTGTCTCTATCCAAAAGATTCCTGTTAAAAAAAAAAAACACATTACTTATTAATTAACAAAACTAGAATTTTTAACAGAATATGAATATAGAAAACAGGATGGTATGTGGTGAGCATTATATATCCAAGACTATGCAGAATTTATATTACTACATGTTTAAAAAAATATGCACGTAAAGGTAATTATATGTTTTTAAAAATAAATATAAGCTGTGTGTTAATGCAGAAAGTCTGAAGTATTTCAACCATTTTGTTTTCTCTGTGTGTGTGTGTGTGGGTATGTGTGTATAGATAGATAGATAGATAGATAGATAGATAGATAGATAGATAGATAGATAGATACATGCAAGTCACAACCTCTACTGGAAAATACATAAATTCCATTAAAAATGATTCAATATTATTTAGAGACTACAACTGTTACAATTGATTTAAGACATTGCATAATTAGAGAAAGCGAAGCGCTAAATCAGGAAACAAAAAATGGCTCAGTGGCTTGTTCAATGGCACGTCATCGTGTGGGAGCAGATGCTTGTAACCCAATAGTGCTTTTCTTAGAGATGAACTTTATTGAAGTATATCAGTCTGATCCTAATCAACCCTGAAATACCAGGCTATTCTCCAGTGAACAAGGAACATGGCAATCCCAGATGATGGTTTTGGCCTTCTGTGGGCCTTATTAGTGAGATGCAGCCATATCCTTCTAGGCATATTTTGAAGGGAAACCACATCTGGTTTCCTCCATCACCATTAGAGACATTCCACGGGATCATAAAACATATATCTACCAGAAAGATAAGCATTCAACCTGGGTGATTACTACTCTTTCTTTACGTTAAGAAG
This sequence comes from Bombina bombina, assembly GCF_027579735.1. Classification (NCBI taxonomy): domain Eukaryota; kingdom Metazoa; phylum Chordata; class Amphibia; order Anura; family Bombinatoridae; genus Bombina; species Bombina bombina. Next base: position 124,229,744 of record NC_069504.1, on the reverse strand, counting down.
AATCCAGTTGTCTTACTACTAAATAAACTGGGCTCCGTTAGTTGATGGACAGACACCCAGCTAGGGAACATGTTATGTTCACACACAAAAATATTATTGCATAAGAAAGTTCATGAGGGCAGACCAGGCCTATCTATCTTCATCGACCAAACAAATGAGTTTGGGTAATTTAAAGGGACAGTCTACACCAGAATTTTTATTGTTTAAAAAGATATATAATCTCTTTATTACCCATTCCCCAAATTTGCATAACCAAAAAAGTTATATTAATATGTTTTACCTCTGTGATTACCTTGTATCTAAGCCTCTGCAGACGACTGCCCCCTTATCTCAGTGCTTTTGACTGACATGCAGTTTAGTCAATCCGTGCCGACTCCTAAATAACTCCATGGGAGTGAGCACAATGTTATCTATATGACACACATGAACTAGTACTGTCTAACTGTGAAAAACTTTCAAAATGCTCTGAGCAAAGAGGCGGTTTTCAACGGTTTAGAAATCAGTTTGAGCCTTCCTAGGTTTAGCTTTTCAAAAATACCACCAAGGGAACAAAGCAAATTTAATGATAAAAGTCAATTGGAAAGTTGTTTAAAATTGCATGCCCTATCTGAATCATTAAACTTTATTTCCGACTAGACTGTCCCTTTAACTCCTACACCTTTGAGATACCAGAGAGGTTTAAAAGCAGTGTTCTTGTGACTAGAGATATAGAGACGCATTCTGTTTATAGACAGAAATGTAGCCAAGCCATATTTAAATGTATCTAAGGTATTGGCTTTGACTACCTCCTTTGGTAATGAGTTCCACAATAGTATTGCTCTTACAGTGAAAAAACATTTCCATTGCAGGAGATTAATGGGCTTATTTTTGAAAGGCCTGTCGGACATGATCCAACATTGCGGATCATGTCCGACATACCTCGCTGAATGCGGAGAGCAATACGCTCTCCGCATTCAGCATTGCACCAGCAGCTCTTGTGAACTGCTGGGGCAACACCACCCCCTGCAGATTGGCCGCTAGCAGGGGGGTGTCAATCAACCCGATCGCATTCGATCAGGTTGAATTGCAGCAATGTATGTCCGCCTCCTCAGAGCAGGCGGACAGGTTATGGAGCAGCAATCTTTAGACCGCTGCTCCATAACTTGTGTTTCTGGCGAGTCTGAAGGCTCTCCAGAAATACGGGCCCTCAAGCTCCACACGGAGCTTGATAAATGGGCCCCCTTATCTCCTTTCCTCCAGCCTTAAATTGTGACCTCTTGTCATAAACAATTTTATTGGAATAAACAGAGATTCTGTAATCACCTCTCAAGCGACTTTATTCTAGAGAAAACTGACCCAGTTTAGCTAACCTCTCCTCATAGCTTAAATTCTCCATTACCCTTATTAGCTTTGTGATCCTGCTCAGAAATTTTTCTAGGTCTGCAATGTCTTTTTTTGAGATCGGTCCCCAGAACTGCACTCCATACTCAAGGTGAGGTCTTACCAGGGATTTATATAGTGACAAAATTATGCTTTCCTCCCTTGAATCAATGCCTCGTTTAATACATGCTAGTATATTAATTAGCCTTAGAAGCCGCTGTCCTGCATTGTGCACAAATCTTTAGCTTGCTATCTATTACTATTCCCAAATCCCTTTCCTCCTCTGTTTGGCTAAGTCTTCACCCATTTAAATAATACACTGCCTGCTTATTTGTACCTTGAAAATGTAGAACCTTGCATTTTCCCGTATTAAATCTAATTTTCCATTTACCTGCCCATACTTATAATTTTTGCAGATCTCCTTGTAAGTTCATCCTGCTGTGACCTAATGACCTTACATAACTTTGTATCATCTGCCGAAAATAGAGATGTTGCTATTTAAAGGACCAGTAAATACAGTTGATTTGCATAATCAACAAATGCATGATAAAACGACAATGTAACTTAACTTCAAATGAGTAGTAGATTTTGTTCTTACAAATTTTAAAGTTATGTATATTTCCACTCCCCCTGTACCATGTGACAGCCATCAGCCAATCACAAATGCATGCATGTATATTATGTGAATTCTTGCACATGCTCAATAGGAGCCGGTGACTCAAAAACTGTAAATATAAAAGGCTGTGCACGTTTTTTTTTAATGGAAGTAAACTGGAAAGTTGTTTAAAATTACTTGCTGTATCTGAATTGGGACCTGAGTGTCCGTTTAATCCTTGCTCTAGGAACTGGGCCCAGTACTGATCACCTATGACCAATCTGATTATCCAGTTATTTATCCATGAGCTAACATTTTCAGATATACCCAGTCCCTTCATTTTGTACATAAATCTCTTTTGTGGCACCGTATTAAATGCCTTTGCAAAAGCTAAGTATATTACATCCACTGATTCCCCTTTATCTATATTTTTACTTACTTCCTCGTAGAATTTAATTATATTAGTTTGACATGATCTATTTCTCATAAAACCATGCTGATTTGAACTCATAATCTTGTTTACACGAAAATGCTCATCAATATAATCCCTTATAATCCCTTCAAGTATCTTCCCCACTATTGATGTCAGACTAACTGGTCTATAGCTTTCTGGATCAGCCCGGCTTCCCTTTTTTAAGAGTGGCACCACATCAGCTTTACGCCAGTCCTGGGGTACTATGCCTGAGGATAATGAGTCTTGAGCATTTAAGAGTAGAGGTTTATCTATAACAGTGCTAAATTCACGTAAAACCCTTGGGTGTATTTCATCTGGGCCTGGAGTTTTATTTACCTTAATATTATCCAGTTTTTTCATGATATCCTCTAGACATAACACAGTTAATGGTATGGGCATACTGAACAAAAGAATTGTTTTAGTACCTCAGCCTTCTCCCTATCACTGTTAATCATGCTACCCTCCACACATTTTAATGCACCTATATTGTCCTTCTTAGATATTTTGCTATTTATGTACTTAAAGAACCTTTTAGGGTTTGACTTACAATCCTTTGCAATTAATCTTTCATTTTCAATTTTGGCTAATTTGATTGCTTTTGTGCATGGTTTGTTACCTTCATTATACATTTGGTATGTTGAGTCTGTAGTATTTTCTTTGAATAATTTAAATGCCCTAAGGTTTTTCCAAATTTCACTTAACACATTTTTATTTAGCCACATTGGCTTTGATTTATTTATTTTACTTTTATAACCATATGGTATGTGTTCGTGTGTATATTTATTTAAAAAAGTTTTAAATTTTATCCATTTATCCTCTGTATTTTTATTAGAGAATACTTGGTCCCAATTTATGTTATTTAATTATTTTCTTAAATCCTTGAATTTTGCTTTCTTAAAATTAAAAGTCTTAATTAAACCTTTAAGACACTGCTTATGAAAAGTGATTTCAAATGTGACCTTGTTATGATCACCCCTCAACCTGTAGCCTTAGTAACAGGACACACAGCAGGATGCCTTTTTTATATAGCCATTAGATATCATTGGCATTCCCATCTAATATAATGTGTCATCTATATATAATAATCAAGGTCAACTGAAACTATTACAAAGCAACATATGAGAATGTCCTACACAGGATGATTTAAAAAAAAAAAGGAATTAAAAAAAATGCCCTTATTAGAGTGTCATGATTTTTCATGTAGGAGAAGTTACTAAGTGGGGACAGCTAATAGGTGTGATATATTGGGCCCCCAAAAAACCCCATCCATTTGTAGGGTACCATAAACTGATCCCAACACTAAGGCATAAGCCAGTTATATGAATGTACCCAGAGGGGAACACAAAAGGGTAAAATAGCTTAATTAATTATATAAGATGTGTTAGGATCGTTGTTTTAATATGAAGTACATCAAAATACTAAGGCAACTGCATATCAACAACAAGTTTAGATAAGCAAAATATCTGGAAAATTACCTATGATTAAAGTCTGATGTGAGGCTGAATGTTATGCACCTTTCTTATTTATTGATAACCTCTCAGAATCTGGCACTTCCTGATTGTGTGCCAAGTAGTATATCAGCACCCTAAACATACCTACAATAATAAATGTTCTTCACCTCAGTGTATCCATCCTTATTATCTTATAACCATATCCATTAACCAGTCAGTTAAGCTATCTGAGGATGCTCAGTACATAAAGCATCCAATAGATCATATTTAGTCTGTATATCCAATTAGCTTCCTTTGTAAGAGACATCTGTCACCCACTCTTGCCACTGAGGGAATGTGATCGATGATGTTCCTTAAAAACTAAACAGAATGTCCCTGTTGTAGAAAGTATAGAGCCACCGGCTGTTCCATATTCCTGGTTTGCCAAAGCTTTTGTGATGGAATGGTAAAAGTTTGACATAAAGTCTTGTATAGTCTCTGAGGTTTATTCTGCATAGTAGGAGCACATTTTCCCAATAATAGAGATTCATGTCAGTCCAAAATTCATTGTTTAATTTTTGTTGGCATGGGGGCAGGGCCGCCACTAGAAATTCTGGGGCCCCTGACTTAACCATTGATCAGGCCCCCCCCCCCTTTGACAGGTGTAATTTTTGACCAAGTGACTAAAACGTATATGCACTTTATTCTTAAAGTGTCAGTAAACTTTAAAAATAATGTTATATAATTCTGCACATAGTGCAGAATTATATAACATTATATTAGCCAAACATTTCTGTGACAGGAGCGAGCTGCACTTAGTCTTATGGCGCGGTCGGGCCGCGCTGTGACTATACAGCTGGCCCGATGCGCTGAATAAATATAACAGACCCGCTCAGCAGAGAGCAGAGAGCGGGTCTGTGAAACAGCGCTTTTTTTTTTTAAATTAATAGGGAATATTAGGTTTTAGAAATGTTAGGCTAATATAATGTTATATAATTCTGCACTATGTGCAGAATTATATAACATTATTTTTAAGGTTTACTGTCCCTTTAAGTGTCTATTTAAACTTGGAAATGTTGTAAAGGTAGTAACATACAAACACACAGACACACGCATACACTGAAACACACACACACACACTCTCACACATAAGGATTCATATATAGACACTCTAGCAGACATGCAAAGAAACACCCAAACAGACACTCAGCACTTTATTACATTGACCTGAAAAGTAATGAGGTAGACTACAGTTTTGTAAAAAAAAAAGGAGATTTAGAAAACAAAATATGGAGTTCTGATTATCTTTTTGTAAAGGAAGATGCCAACTAAATGATGACAACAGCATGCAGTGGCTGAAAGGAAGGGTCCTGAGCTGCCTAAACAATAATTTAAAGGTTAAATGGTGGATTGGTGACTTCCATAAAGGTCTCATTAGTCTCAAAGACTGTAGAAAGATGTGAATAATCAGTAGTAAGATCAAAATGTCCTAATAAAGGAACAGACAATTGTATACATTAAGATTCACTTTTTAAAGAATCATATTTGTAAATGTGTAAACAAAAAATAATTCAGTGAATTCAAAAGTGTACATTAATGATCTGGGTAGATGGGTAGATGAAGAAAAGTACTTTTAAAAGGTTGACATATGTATGTTTGTTTTTCCCCCATTTTCCCCAACCAAGAGCACCACTTCAAATATAGTGTACAAATGTTCCCATCTGTCAGCTGTATGTATGGATTTTGAAAATGCTGTACTCTATATGGTCTTGGTGAAACCATAAGCTGCGGTACTCATACCATTAGATCTGGTTAAATGCAGGATTTAGGCTTGTTGGTATGTATTTCAAAATTAAGTCAGCTGTAGTATAAACTGAACAGTTTTAAGTTAACCTGTCTCATTTCAAACAAAGGGGCAGTAAACTAAAAATGAATATCTGCCAAAAGGGCACCTACCATTTGTTTATTGAGGAGGAAACATTTCTGCATGGTTTTAAACATAGAATTTCTACAACATTGTCAAATAAGCATAAATTAACTGCTGCTAAAAAAATTGTTTTTATGGACCCCTGGCCCCACCATACAACTACTACCACACTGAAGTTACAATCTGAAATTGCACAAAGAAATAAAAAACATTTGCTAAGTAAGTCCTACCTCCTCTGCAAATGAAAGCGATCAGCCGTCTGACTCAGGCACCCACTGTACAAGCAAAGTGCCAAGTCTGTCTCACTCTGTGCATAGTGGTTTAGTGCACACTCAGAAATCCTCTCAAATGCTAATTCTTTACTCCTTGTAATAACATTTCCCATGCTCGATTAGCACTCTGCTGTAGTACCCACTGGCCCCTGCCAAAATTAAAAACTTTTTTTTTTTTTTTTTTTTTAGTTCTTGCCTCATGGGGCCCCCCTGGCCCATTGGGCCCCTGACAGGAGTCACCCCTGTCACCCCCTGATGGTGGCCCTGCATGGGGGTAATGGAATGTTTCAGGCTGCATTGAAAAGTATTTCACTTTTAGTGTAGATTTTAAGCACAATGGTCATCGTTTGTCTGCTGGTCTAAGGGTAATTTTAATATCCTACATTATGTGTTCATTCTATTGTATGCCTCCATTCCTTGTAAAAACATACGGCCAGATTACGAGTTTTGCGGTTAGAGGGGTGTGGTGCTAATTTGCACGTTATTGTCACCGCACTCACTTACCTACAGCGCTGGTATTACAGGTTTTTATAAACCCGGCGTTAAAAGACAAGAAGTGAGCTTAGAGCAAAATTGAGCTCTATACCGTACTCCAATACCAGCACTGCTTAAGTCTGCGGTAAGCTGGTTGTACGTGCTCATGCATGATTTTCCCATAGACATCAATGGGGAGAGCCGGCTGAAAAAAAGCCTAACACCTGCAATAAAGCAGCGTAAAGCTCAGTAACGCAGCCCCATTGATTCCTATGGGGACACTAAATTTATGTTTACACCTAAAACCCTAACATGAAACCCGAGTCTAAACACCCCTAATCTTGCACTTATTAACCCCTAATCTGCCGCCACCGACATCACCGACAGCTACATTATACTTATTAACCCCTAATCTGCCGCTCCAGACATCGCCGCCACTAGAATAAACATATTAACCCCTAAACGGACGCACTCCCGCATCGCAAACATTAGTTAAATATTATTAACCCGTAATCTGCCGTCCCTAACATCGCCGCCACCTACCTACAATTATTAACTCCTAATCTGCCGCTCCCAACGTCGCTGCCACTATACAACACTATAACAACGTCGCTGTTAGGGACAGCAGATTAGGGGTTAATAATATTTAACTAGTGTTTACGATGAGGGAGTGCGGCGGTTTAGGGGTTAATATGTTTATTCTAGTGGCGGCTATGGCCTCGCTTCCATTGAGTCGTTAAAAATGGAGCCGTAAGCTACCGAAGCGGCCGACAGCTAAAAGTAATTTACAGCTGCATTTTAGTACCAGGTTTCCATTGAAAAGATTAGCGTGTTGCGCGCAGTCGCTCTTTTCGTGTAGCTGTAAGTTAACGTTGTGTTAACGCTTCCATCTGACATCGGATTTCTTGAAAATCAATTAGTTGCTAAGGTAACCCGACCTTACGCTATAGAATTTACGTTTAACGTCCGTGCTTCTTACCTGTGATCGCCTCTCAAGAAAAATAAAAAAACACTTATCCATATTTTTAATAATCAAATACTATTTTCTAATATAATTATATTTAACACTTCATAAATATAAGTAATATTTATTGCTGCCCTAGGCATAGGTCTAGTTTGCATTCTGTAGATATGTTCCTGCATATATTATTATATTTAAATATATACTGATATTTCTATTAGAATATAAGTTCAACTATTTCTATACATGAGACAACAATAAATATTACTTATAACAATTTATTTCTACATTAAAACACTTGCATTATTTGCAAGTTTTATAATTTCAATAGAAAATAGGTCTCAAATGCACAATTTTCCTCTTTTACACCTAGTTGAGCTGGGGGTAATATTTCTCAATGTATCGACAGCCTCCGACAATGTATTAACGGTTAGCGCTTTCATTGGAAACCTGGTATAATTTATCGATTAACGGCTTCTATTACTTTCTATGGGACGCGAAGATCTTTTCGGCAGCCGAAGTCCGGCTGCCGATATTGAGGTATAACGCGCCATTGGAAACAGTCGATAAACGATATTGCTTCCGACAGCATATTTATCGGTTTGCGAGTGCACGCAAACTGAATTACGACTCAATGGAAGCGAGGCCTATGTCGGGAGCAGCAGATTAGGGTTTGATATTTTTATTTTAGTGTTTACGATGCCGGAGGGCCTCGGTTTAGGGTTAATAGGTAGTTTATGGGTGTTAGTGTACTTTTTAACACTTTAGTTATGAGTTTTATGCTACAGCTCTGTAGTGTAAAACTCATAACTACTGACTTTAGAATGTGTTACGAATCTTGCGGGATAGGCTGTACCGCTCACTTTTTGGCCTAAAAAAAAAACTTGTAATACCGGCGCTATGGAAGTCCCATTGAATAAAGACTATACGCAAATTGCGTAAGTTGATTTGCGGTAAGGCCAAAAAAGTGTGTGGGACAGCTATACCTACAAGACTCGTAATAGCAGCGGTAGTAAAAAAGTAGCGTTATGAGGCTTAACGCTGCTTTTTTACTCATAACGCAAAACTCGTAATCTAGCCGATAGTAATGTATATATTAATACTGGCACTAAAAATAATCAGAGTAAATGTTTTATTAGATCAATGAGTGGCACATTGTTGACTTTTAGGATCTTGCAATATCACAGACAGTGAACTTTTTACACGGGTTACTATAGAGACATGGAGTTCCCGGAGGGTGTTCGCACAATTTTGGCCTTTGGTGTATATTTCACCCAGGTGTGTAACTGTACATAATGTATTTAATTATTTTACTTGCACCATTCCACCACCATAGTTTGATCTGGAAAAAAAAAAGATTTTCCCAGAAATATTTAGGGCCAGGTTACGAGCGGAGCGTTAACATTCACGCAAAAGCGAAAAGGGGTTTATCGCGGGTGTTTGTGTGCATCAGGTTTATCAAACATATTACAAGTTGAAAGCAAACGTGAACGCATGAGCACAACCGCAAATTAAGATAGAATGATTACAGCATCTTTAGAGCTCTGGTTATGATTTTCAGAAACAAAAAAGTGTCACAAAACACATCAAAAATACATTTAAAAGTACAGTTACACTTTTTAAAGAAAATTGCACAAAAACGTGCTCAAAGGTATGAGGTCTCAGGTGTTAGAAAAAAAGGCAGCTAAAGGGCTTTAACATAGAGATACACACATATACATGTCTAAATATGTGTATATATATATATATATATATATATATATATATATATATATATATATATATAAAAAAGATGTGTGGTGGTGCACAATTTAACTCTCAAATTCCAATACTCACAAATTGTGCTGGCAGTCCCAAAATAATATACAATACAATATGAAAGAAGGATTGAGCGAAAAATTATCAGTCAATCAAAGAGGGACACAGGCCGCACTTAATTTACCAGAGTTTTATTACTATGTAGTTCAGAACAACCGTAAATCAGAACGTCTACCCTCCACCCTATTCCTTTAAAGTGGAATACACACCAACTAAAATATACAGGTATTTAGAACAGGCTGGCCAGCTATTCATTGAAATATATCTCACAGACTTGCATGCACCATATACACAGTATCCATATACACATAATATCAATATTGCAAATGTAACTGGGAGACAGGTATATAACGAACTTAGTAAACAGAACTAGTCCATCAATTTATACGGGGCCCCAATGTTGCAGCTGTTATTAACAGGTAACTGTTCAGTTTCCAAGCTCTCAGTGTTTACACACGCTCTGGATCTGGACACAGTTTCTTAATTTTCCTTTTGTACAATGTAACAACTTGATTGCAAGATTTATGCTTGTGATTCCTTTTATGGTTAAACTTGTGAGAGATATACATGCAGTGTCTTTCTGAAGGTTTTACGCTCACTGTACCTTGGCGGGACAGACCCGGATGTCAGCTGCAAGACTTTAAAGCCAATATAAAGGACTATTATTTCAGTACCTGTTATAGCGGTTAGACAGTGCAAGAGTCTTTGTTGCTGCAATGGGGCTGCTTCACTTGCTTACCGCCGTGTACCCTTCAGTGTTTCAGCGTTCCTCAGTGCGATTCAAATGCTGCTGGCTCTGTTCTCTGCTGCTCACAGCTGTTCACCTGTTGTGCTTTGCTCAATCATAGGCTTTATATTATCATTGATTATCAGTACCTCCCCCATTCTTTCACAGCACTATTCAAACTACACAGCTTCAAAGCAAAACCATGTCATTCAATCGGTGTAAAAACCACATACAAAGGAACTGATCATTAATATTTACAATATATACACAGAGATAAATTTGGCTAATGCATGCTTAGGATTAGATTGCAACATATTACGGATTATTACGATTTTATGGTTGCGACTTTATGGACACACCTCCACTGCTAAATATATTGCTTTTTACCTACATTTACTTGTTTTAAATATAATTGTGTAGCTTTTATGTTCTTTTTAAGTTAGAGAAACTTTCAATTAATGAACATTAAGGCCTACATTATACTATAATAACAAAGGTATATGGAGCTTCCTAAATGTCACTACCCTCTTTAAACCAGATACATATTGATCACAAGTTAACCCTTTTTGCTTGTGCATACTTTAGATAAGGAGAGCTTTTCACAAGAAATGTGCATACTCTATTTTCTCATTTAAACCAGTTGGACTTAGGGTATTTAACCTAAAAATCCATCTTGATTCATGCTGCAAAATGATTTTGTCCAAGTAACCGCCCCTTCTATTCTGTTTTAACTGTTCAATGCCCATAATTTGCAACTTGGTGTAATCTGAATTATGGTAAAGTTTGAAGTGTCTTGCTACTGGGCTATCCATGTCTTCATTCTTAATGTCGTCTCTATGCTCTCGAATTCTACTTTTGAACTCTCTAGTAGTTTTACCTACATAGAATCTGGGGCATGAACAGTTAAGCAGGTATATTACGTTTTTAGAGGTGCATGATATCCTCTCTCTTACATAGTACACCTTACCCCTAGTTGGGGTACTGAATATGGCAGATCTTTTAACAAATGGGCAGTATACACAGTGTCCACATGGTACACTGCCTGCTTTATGTTGTGACACCGTTAACCAATTTTTGGTTTCCTCTTTTTTAAATTCGCTGTGTACTAGCATATCCTTTATGCTTGGGGCCCTTCTCGCCGTCAATAGTGGATACTCTGATATGCATCCCCTAAGTGATGCATCATCAGACAACATGTGCCAATGGTTATTGAGGATACCTTTTAGCTTCCTCCAGTGTGAATTATATTCCGTAATTAATCTTACTTCTGTGTCACTATCTGATTTCTTTTTAGAATATAGGAGGTCAGTTCTACAGGTTTTTCTTGCTCTCACCCATGCTTTTTCCACTATTTTTCGAGAGTAACCCCTTGCTAGGAATCTGTCTGCCATTATTTTAGCTTGTTCTTCAAATACTTTTATTGAAGAGCAACATCTTTTGAGCCTCAAAAATTGGCCTATGGGCACACCTCTTTTTTGATGCTCAGGGTGATGGCTGTTCGCCTGCAGCAAACTATTTGTTGCTGTTTGTTTGCGATGAATATTAGTGTGCAGTGTGTTGTCTTGTTTAGTTATTTTTAAGTCAAGAAAAATTGCACTTTCTGTGCTAATGTTATATGTGAGGAATAGATTCAGATCATTTTTGTTCAGGATATTGACAAATTCATGAACTGACTTTTCATCACCCTTCCAGAGAACAAGTATGTCGTCCACGAACCTCAACCAGAGTATGATATGTTTATCTACCCACTCTGAGAGTTCGCTGAAGACATACTTGGTTTCCCAAAAGCCTAGGTGCAAACAAGCGTACGTTGGTGCGCATGTTGCACCCATGGCTGTTCCTCTTAGTTGCCTAAATAGTTTGCCATCAAAACAAAAAATATTGTTTTTCAAAACAAATTCTAGTAGGCTGAGGATCCATTCAGTGTTTTTCCTGTACTCCTCTCCCCTTAACTCCAAAAAATGTCTGGATGCTCTTAAACCTGCTTGGTGGGGGATAGAGGAGTATAGGGACTCCACATCAAGAGTTACTAAGAGTAGATCTTGCTCTACTGTGATTTTATCCAATTTCTTAAGGACATCACTAGTGTCACTGATATAGGAGGATAAGGACTCCAGAAAAGGTCTTAGGAAAAAATCAACATATCTGCTGATACCCTCGGTAGGTCCACCTATGCCCGAAATTATTGGGCGACCAGGTGGGCATTTAAAATTCTTATGCACCTTGGGTATACAATAGAAAGTAGGTAATACTGGATAGGGGTTAATTAATGATTGATGTTCCTTTATATTAATTAAACCCTCACTTCTTGCTTGATTAAGAAGAAAAATTAACTCATTACATGATTTGTCATATTCTTGATGGGTAACCCTTTCATATTGTTTATTGTCAGACAATTGTCTGTTGACTTCTTGTATATAGGCATTCTGGTCCTGTATGACGATATTACCGCCCTTATCAGATGGTTTAAACACCAAATCTTTCTTTTTCATTAATTCTTGTAAAGCTATTCTTTCATTTCTGCTTAAATTGTCGTTAACAATGCCAGTGATCCCTATCTTACTTACATCTGCTTCTACACATTTTACAAAAGTTTGGATGCTAAGGGATAGAGATAATTGAGGCATGAACTTTGATTTTGGTTTAAAATTTGTTTTCATGGGATATTCATTCTGTATTTGTTCAGCATCTTGATCCTCTAGTAGGGAAACTAAGTCTTCTAATGCTGATATATCTGATTCAGAGATATTTGAACTTACAGTCCCTTTATGTTTCCACATCTTTTTAAGTAGAATTTTTCTAGCATATAAGTTGAGATCTTTAATAAACTTAAATTGGTCTAGGGGGTTGCTGGGACAGAAAGTTAATCCCTTTTTAAGTAATTCTAAATGTGCCAAATTAAGTTTAGCTGTAGATAAATTAATGACCATTAATTCACTGGTGGCTTGTGCATTATTCCCTAGAATGCTTTCAGTCTCAATAGATGTTATTCGTTCTTTTGATTCCTCGTTGTCATTCTGTCCATCTGATTCTGTCGGTATTGGCGGTTTCTCCCCCCTCTGCCTCTCTGTCTGGGTCTCCTGTAGGAGTACCCATCTGCCCCTTTTCCGTCGTCCCCCCCTCCTTGTCCTCCTCCTAAAGGGAGTCTCGTCTGTAGTGTTTCTCTAATATTTTGGGGTTGTGTGTCTAGTTCAACATCTGAGTTGTCTGTACCTGAGTCATAGGATTGTCGTGTCAAATTATTATTTTTATAAAAATAAATTTTTCCACTTTTAAAGTCATCTTTATCCCTCATCATTTTCCTTCTTTTTCTGAATTTAATCTCTCCTTGTAATTTTTCCAAGACTCTTTGCATATCTTTATTGAGTTTCTCAAAGGCTGGGTCTTGTGCATAAAGGTTAACTTTTTCATACATCACTGTAGTATCTGTTTTACATTGCCCATTTGTTAAAAGATCTGCCATATTCAGTACCCCAACTAGGGGTAAGGTGTACTATGTAAGAGAGAGGATATCATGCACCTCTAAAAACGTAATATACCTGCTTAACTGTTCATGCCCCAGATTCTATGTAGGTAAAACTACTAGAGAGTTCAAAAGTAGAATTCGAGAGCATAGAGACGACATTAAGAATGAAGACATGGATAGCCCAGTAGCAAGACACTTCAAACTTTACCATAATTCAGATTACACCAAGTTGCAAATTATGGGCATTGAACAGTTAAAACAGAATAGAAGGGGCGGTTACTTGGACAAAATCATTTTGCAGCATGAATCAAGATGGATTTTTAGGTTAAATACCCTAAGTCCAACTGGTTTAAATGAGAAAATAGAGTATGCACATTTCTTGTGAAAAGCTCTCCTTATCTAAAGTATGCACAAGCAAAAAGGGTTAACTTGTGATCAATATGTATCTGGTTTAAAGAGGGTAGTGACATTTAGGAAGCTCCATATACCTTTGTTATTATAGTATAATGTAGGCCTTAATGTTCATTAATTGAAAGTTTCTCTAACTTAAAAAGAACATAAAAGCTACACAATTATATTTAAAACAAGTAAATGTAGGTAAAAAGCAATATATTTAGCAGTGGAGGTGTGTCCATAAAGTCGCAACCATAAAATCGTAATAATCCGTAATATGTTGCAATCTAATCCTAAGCATGCATTAGCCAAATTTATCTCTGTGTATATATTGTAAATATTAATGATCAGTTCCTTTGTATGTGGTTTTTACACCGATTGAATGACATGGTTTTGCTTTGAAGCTGTGTAGTTTGAATAGTGCTGTGAAAGAATGGGGGAGGTACTGATAATCAATGATAATATAAAGCCTATGATTGAGCAAAGCACAACAGGTGAACAGCTGTGAGCAGCAGAGAACAGAGCCAGCAGCATTTGAATCGCACTGAGGAACGCTGAAACACTGAAGGGTACACGGCGGTAAGCAAGTGAAGCAGCCCCATTGCAGCAACAAAGACTCTTGCACTGTCTAACCGCTATAACAGGTACTGAAATAATAGTCCTTTATATTGGCTTTAAAGTCTTGCAGCTGACAGCCGGGTCTGTCCCGCCAAGGTACAGTGAGCGTAAAACCTTCAGAAAGACACTGCATGTATATCTCTCACAAGTTTAACCATAAAAGGAATCACAAGCATAAATCTTGCAATCAAGTTGTTACATTGTACAAAAGGAAAATTAAGAAACTGTGTCCAGATCCAGAGCGTGTGTAAACACTGAGAGCTTGGAAACTGAACAGTTACCTGCTAATAACAGCTGCAACATTGGGGCCCCGTATAAATTGATGGACTAGTTCTGTTTACTAAGTTCGTTATATACCTGTCTCCCAGTTACATTTGCAATATTGATATTATGTGTATATGGATACTGTGTATATGGTGCATGCAAGTCTGTGAGATATATTTCAATGAATAGCTGGCCAGCCTGTTCTAAATACCTGTATATTTTAGTTGGTGTGTATTCCACTTTAAAGGAATAGGGTGGAGGGTAGACGTTCTGATTTACGGTTGTTCTGAACTACATAGTAATAAAACTCTGGTAAATTAAGTGCGGCCTGTGTCCCTCTTTGATTGACTGATAATTTTTCGCTCAATCCTTCTTTCATATTGTATTGTATATATATATATATATATATATATATATGTGTGTGTGTGTGTGTATATGTATTTACAGACATATATACACTATTAAACACATATGTATAAGAGAGAGAGCGAGAGAGAGTGAGATGTATTACAAATTAATAATTAGTCTATGTATCTATCTAAATATGTATGATTGTGTTTTGTATGTGTGTGCATGTGTATAGATGCAATTAAGCAGCACTGGCCGATTGTGTCAACAGATAACACTCTACCGTTTGGAGAGACACCACCACCAAGATTGGTTTATAAGAGAGCACGAAATCTCTGTGACATTTTCATGAAGACCGACCCCATCACAAGCTACCAAAGTCAAACTTGGTTACCCCCTAAGAAGAAGGGATGTCATAGATGTGGGAATTGCATCACTTGCAATGGCATGATCGTTGGGAATAGGTTTCATCATCCACATACGAACCAAATCTTCAATATACGACATCGGCTGACGTGCACTTCTGATCATGTGATCTACGTGATCATTTGTCCTTGCTCGCTATATTATGTGGGTAAAACCATTACATCCTTCAGAGAGAGGTTAGCCAATCATAAGACAGCCATTCGATTGGCTTTGGATAAGGGCACCTCGAATCAGCCAGTGGCACGCCACTTTGCTCAAGCAGGACATTCCATCTCTACATTGAGGACTATTCTAATTGACCACGTACCAAAGAGTAGACGTGGGGGTGATCGAGCCAAGGCTCTGCTAAAAATGGAATCTCGTTGGATCTATCAACTTGACACTATAGCACCCAAAGGCTTAAATATGTCCATTGACTACAGCTGCTTCTATAAATAACTGTGGGTTTCCTTTCATCGGATTATGGATGTTTTTACCATAGCCTAGATACACGTTGCAAAATTTTGTAAATATGTTTAGTTATTTCTCTAGTGGCCACTATATGTTTATAATATCATATTTTAATCTAATTTACAGTTAAGTCCTGATCGGACTATATTAGGGGCTATGTTTAGCTCATTGTTTATAAGTAGATTACTTATGCATTAATATACTGGTGGCTAACTATAAATATGGCTGTTTTGTTTTTAAAATTAGTTTCACTAACTGATCATATGCAATTTAATTTGTGTGCAACCTGTATACAGGTTGTTTAGCTCTGTCATTCACTAGATATATGCCTGTTGGCGTACAGCAATGTCTTTGATAGATTTTATGTGTATATAATAGTGGGCAATGCGCAGTGTTGTCTTGATGCCTATTTTTGGGTGAAGGTGATGGTTATATATTGCCTTTGTTATTGCGGTGTTTTTCCGCTGACCTTTTGTTTATGGTATCCATGACAACCAGCTTAGACGCCATGACGTCACTGAGCACGCATGCACTATTACATCATTTACGCATGCGCAGTTGCGAGATATATACTATTGAGTTTCCATGGACACGCATTGCCGCTTGCGGTCCATGCCCGACATTATGATAAACAGCTGATTTGATTATCTTTGTATTTGGCGTTTTTTTGTGTTGCATTTTGATTGGTGGGTGGGGGTATTTAAGGGTTTATTTGTGTGTGTTGTTTTATGCCTGACTTATTCTCATGAACTGCTGCATGTGATCAAAGCTCCAGTGGGAGCTGAAACGTTATGCTACTTTTGCATTAAAGGAAGGTGTGTTGTTCTAAATCTCGTGTGCTGGCTTTCTTTGCGAGGGACTACAGGGATCATCACCAGGTCTTGTCCTTATGTAATACACATTATATATATATATATATATATATATATATATATATATATATACATATACATATACATATACACACACAGACACTCACAGGTTAAATTTTTGAGAGCATTGATTTTCTGCTTTCATATAATTTACTATTTGCTTTATTTATTAATGTTGTGGCTTTTTTAAAACTATTTCCACATTTATTCTATATAATTTTACAGCTAGACACCAAATATCGATAGACATACATACACATGTAAAAAGGTATTTATAATCATGAGATTTTGAAGTCTCAGAGAGATCCCACGGGGCATTTTTATTAATCATAGCATTTATTTGTCAGATAGCTTATTTCACACATTGGTAACCAGATAATCATCACTCTAGGAACAAGATGAAGTGTCCTGGGTTAAGGCAGTGCCCAGTAACCATACAGAAATACTAGCAGGTCAAGGATTGAATAGGAGCATATCTGATAAAAGCTTACATCAAGATGGAACTGAGAATTGCATTCACAGTTGTGGATACTGGTGATAAACCCATATAATGTCACATATTTTGCTGATAATCTCTAATGTACTAGGGATCAAATGACAAGAGGTCATTCTTTACTAAATTGTAACTTTGATTCCCAAAATAAACTTAGGTAGTGTCCACTTTTAATAAATGTTAGGAAAACACTGATAGCTGGGTGTTTTTTAATAGTTGATCCAGGTAATCAATACAAAAGATGATAAATCTCTATTCCCCATCATATGATTCTCAAGTGTACATTTAAAAATGTATTTATTATTATAGGGCTATTAGTTTGTATATGCACAAAAGTTTGCTATCAATGCAATGTTATTTAGATTTTGAGCACTTTACTATAGTCTGTATTCATTATTCAAAGCTGAATAGTTTTGGAAGTAGTTTTTAGTTTGTTTTTAGTTATAGCTATTTTAGGGGGATATCTGTGTGTGCAGGTGACTATTACTGTGCATAATTATTAGGCAACTTAACAAAAAACAAATATATACCCATTTCAATTATTTATTTTTACCAGTGAAACCAATATAACATCTCAACATTCACAAATATACATTTCTGACATTAAAAAACAAAACAAAAACAAATCAGTGACCAATATAGCCACCTTTCTTTGCAAGGACACTCAAAAGCCTGCCATCCATGGATTCTGTCAGTGTTTTGATCTGTTCACCATCAACATTGCGTGCAGCAGCAACCACAGCCTCCCAGACACTGTTCAGAGAGGTGTACTGTTTTCCCTCCTTGTAAATCTCACATTTGATGATGGACCACAGGTTCTCAATGGGGTTCAGATCAGGTGAACAAGGAGGCCATGTCATTAGATTTTCTTCTTTTATACCCTTTCTTACCAGCCACGCTGTGGAGTACTTGGACGCGTGTGATGGAGCATTGTCCTGCATGAAAATCATGTTTTTCTTGAAGGATGCAGACTTCTTCCTGTACCACTGCTTGAAGAAGGTGTCTTCCAGAAACTGGCAGTAGGACTGGGAGTTGAGCTTGACTCCATCCTCAACCCAAAAAGGCCCCACAAGCTCATCTTTGATGATACCAGCCCAAACCAGTACTCCACCTCCACCTTGCTGGCGTCTGAGTCGGACTGGAGCTCTCTGCCCTTTACCAATCCAGCCACGGGCCCATCCATCTGGCCCATCAAGACTCACTCTCATTTCATCAGTCCATAAAACCTTAGAAAAATCAGTCTTGAGATATTTCTTGGCCCAGTCTTGACATTTCAGCTTGTGTGTCTTGTTCAGTGGTGGTCGTCTTTCAGCCTTTCTTACCTTGGCCATGTCTCTGAGTATTGCACACCTTGTGCTTTTGGGCACTCCAGTGATGTTGCAGCTCTGAAATATGGCCAAACTGGTGGCAAGTGGCATCTTGGCAGCTGCACGCTTGACTTTTCTCAGTTCATGGGCAGTTATTTTGCGCCTTGGTTTTTCCACACGCTTCTTGCGACCCTGTTGACTATTTTGAATGAAACGCTTGATTGTTCGATGATCACGCTTCCGAAGCTTTGCAATTTTAAGAGTGCTGCATCCCTCTGCAAGATATCTCACTATTTTTGACTTTTCTGAGCCTGTCAAGTCCTTCTTTTGACCCATTTTGCCAAAGGAAAGGAAGTTGCCTAATAATTATGCACACCTGATATAGGGTGTTGATGTCATTAGACCACACCCCTTCTCATTACAGAGATGCACATCACCTAATATGCTTAATTGGTAGTAGGCTTTCGAGCCTATACAGCTTGGAGTAAGACAACATGCATAAAGAGGATGATGTGGTCAAAATACTCATTTGCCTAATAATTCTGCACTCCCTGTATATCCTCCTGTTCAGCCTGGCACCATGTATTGAATGAGTTAATGTTAGTCTAACCATTAGTTTGAGAAGGAGGTGTGTTTAATACACCAATGGAAATTGTGTATGTCTTTTAAATTTGTATCACAACTGAAGGAACATATGGTCTATGATTACGGCTACGCTTTGCCAAAATGCGTAAGACCGTTTTTCTCTTTCTCCTTTTGGATGGTACCTCTATGGCTTTTAAATATTTTGTGAATGAAGTCTTCTATTTTGGATTTATTTTGTTAGGAGAGAGAAAGGCTCTCCTGTTCCTGTATAACTCACAGCTTTTCCTACCTGGATCACAAGGATTACCAAAAATACTTAATGGAACCGGAGTAGGCGATTCAGTTATTTGGAGCCGGTCATGATTGGCGGATGACGTTGCCCGGAAGTGCAGGGCACGCATGCTGTATCACGAAGTGAGCGTCCTCTAACCGGAGAGGTGTAGCGCTTAGAGCTTCTGCATATCGACCGGAGTAAGGGGTACCGTAGGAGTGCTTAATTACCACAGTCCCCGACGGTCTCCATGAAGGTGCTTCCTTGGAGTGGTGAGTCTGGCTCTCTGACTGGTCCTTATAGTTATTGGTATATACGTATTTGGAACATTTCTTTGATATGTGCATAAGTGACTTTGAATTTCTATTTTTGCACTAGTACAGTCACACATCTCATTACCCAGTTTATTGAATCTCAATGAGGTAGCCAGATTCAGAGCTCAATTTCACCTTCCGCACCACCTCCTTTAACACCCTACAGAGTGCAGAAACAGGCAGTACACCATCCATGTTTATCCAGAGACAAAGTGCAAATTAAGCAATGAAAGGGTTAAATTAAAGGGACAGTATATACAAATTTTTATTTAACTGCATGTAATATACACTACTATTAAGGTAAATATGCACAGATACTGATCTAAAAATGCAGTATAAAACCTTTTAAAAACTTACTTAGAAGCTCCCAGTTTAGCACTGTTGAAGAGGTTAGGCTGGGATACCCAGTGAAAGGGGCTTTGAAAGCAGGAAAAGCAGATCATCCACCTCCCCTGCATATGAAAATGATCCATTACACAAACAGGAGCAAGTAGGAGTCTGTAGACTTGGGTCTACATTTGATACTTTGGGGCTTGGTTAGGAGCCTGTAAATTAGCAATGTTATTAAAAAATAAGCAAAACTATACATTGTTACAAAAACACTCCCAGATGGGCTGTATAAATGGATCATCTACAAAACATTTATGTATAGAAAACTCTAGTGTACAATGTCCCTTTAATGTTGCATGTGTTAGTGACCATAAAAGAATGAAATCACTGTTGCGAGGATGTAATATATTAGTGATGTAACCCATTAAATCCCAATTGTCTTCTCTGCAATCAGTAGTTAAAATCACTGGTGTGTGTTTCTACCAATCAAGTAGTTAAATCACAGTTGAAATTGTTTTAATGGGTTAAATTATAACTACTTTGTGGAGGCTTGTTTCTATCAACAATCACATGTTTATGCTTTGTTATTTGGTTAATAATTTGCGTTGTGGGGGGTTGGCAATTTAGTGGTTAATAGATTAATTAGGTACTTTGCAATGTGGGGATTGACGGTTTAGGGGTTAATAGGTTAATTAGGTACTTTGCGATGTGGGGGGTTAGCAGATTAGAGGTTAAAAGGTTAATTAGATCATTTGTGCTGTGGGGGTTGGCGGATTAGAGGCTAATAGTGTAATTAGGTACTTTGCGTTGTGGGGGGTTGGCGAATTAGGGGCTAATACTTTTATTAGGTACTTTGCAATGTGGGAGTTGACGGATTAGGGGTTAATAATTTTATTATTTATTGCAATGTGGGGGGATGGCGGTTTAAAGGTTATTATTGAGTTACGGTACTTTTATAGTCAGCGCAAAGCTTGCTGCACCTGCCTATGTGTGGCGAGGTCGAATTGGAGTACAATTTATCCATTCTGCGCGCGTAAGTCCTTGCGCTGAATATGTGATACTGTCTCGCAACGCTGAATCTATGTTAGTTTATGGAAGTAAAAAATGCTGGTGACTGGTAAAATATACGAGCGTAACTTGTGTGCTGCATTGTATATGTGATTGCTCAATTAGACTAAAAATTGTAGACGCCGGGTTTTGTGCCCGCCGCTGCATATGTTATCTCACCTTTAGCGTGCAAGCGAAAATCCGACGAGGAACTTCACATATCGTGACCCAGTTAACATATTCACCCATAGATGTCAATAGAGCGCACACTGCAAAAAAAAAACACTAATGCTTGCATGCTAACCTGACCGTGTATATATATATATATATATATATATATATATATATATATATACATATATATATATATATATATATACACATACTATATATATATATATATATATATATATATATATATATATATATATATATATATATAACACACAGAGAAAACCCAGCACTCACTTACAAGCTCTCAGCTAAGATTTAAAAGCAAAAATGGAAAGGTGTGCACCCTTCCCTTGTTTTCAGTTTGTTTGGATTTGAAAGCTTGCATTGTGTGGCTGTTTTAGGGTCTCAGGTATTGGAAAGGACCTTGACGTGGTACCTGAGCTTGTCCCATTTGGCCAGATGCGGTAACTAACCTTTACATTTTTGCTTTTAAATCTTAGCTGAGAGCTTGTAAGTGAGTGCTGGGATTTCTCTGTGTGTTTGTTTTGTAATTTTCCCTATGGTTCTTGCACCCAGACCTGTCTGGGGTTAACTGCTTATGGCTCTGGGGACAGCACAGCTTCCTGTGAGTGCCAGTGGCACCCAGGGCTGAGCATGTTGCAGGGTCATGGGATGTGTACCTGGTCCGGTATGAGAGTGCAGTTCCCTTCCGTGTTTTGTATATAAATATATATATATATATATATATATATATATATATACACATACACACACACACAGTATCTCACAAAAGTGAGTACACCCTCACATTTTTGTAAATATTTTATTATATCTTTTCATGTGACAACACTGAAGAAATGACACTTTGCTACAATTTAAAGTAGTGAGTGTACAGCCTGTATAACAGTGTACATTTTCTGTCCCCTAAAAATAACTCAACACACAGCCATTAATGTCTAAACCGTTGGCAACAAAAGTGAGTACACCCCTAAGTGGAAATGTACAAATTGGGCCCAAAGTGTCAATATTTTGTGTGGCCATCATTATTTTGGCATTCATGGTTCTCTCAATGAACTGTAGCTCCCCAGTGCCGGAAGCACTCATGCAGACCCAGACCATGACACTCCCACCACCATGCTTAACTGTAGGCAAGACACACTTGTCTTTGTACTCCTCACCTGGTTGCCGGCACACAAGCTTGACACCAACTGAACCAAATAAGTTTATCTTGGTCTCATCAGACCACAGGATATTGTTCCAGTAATCCATGTCATTAGTCTGCTTGTCTTCAGCAAACTGTTTGTGGGCTTTCTTGTGCATCATCTTTAGAAGAGGCTTCCTTCTTGGACGACAGCCATGCAGACCAATTTGATGCAGTGTGCGACATATGGTCTGAGCACTGACAGGCTGACCCCCCCACCCCTTCAACCTCTGCAGCAATGCTGGCAGCACTCGTACGTCTATTTCCCAAAGAAACTCTGGATATGATGCTGAGCACGTGAACTCAACTTCTTTGGTCGACCATGACGAGGACTGTTCTTAGTGGAACCTGTCCTGTGAAACCGCTGTATGGTCTTGCCAACCGTGCTGCAGCTGAATTTCAGGGTCTTGGCAATCTTCTTATAGCCTAGGCCATCTTTATGTAGAGCAACAATTCTTTTTTTTCAGATTCTCAGAGAGTTCTTTGCCATGAGGTGCCATGTTGAACTTCCAGTGACCAGTATGAGAAAGTGTGAGAGCGATAAACACCAAATTTAACACACCTGCTCCCCATTCACACCTGAGACCTTGTAACACTAACAAGTCACATGACACCGGGGAGGGAAATTGGCTAATTGGGCCCAATTTGGACATTTCCACTTAGGGTGTAATCACTTTTGTTGCCAACGGTTTAGACATTAATGGCTATGTGTTGAGTTACTTTGAGGGGACAGCTAATTTACACTGTTATACAGGCTGTACACTCACTACTTTACATTGTAGCAAAGTGTCATTTCTTCAGTGTTGTCACATAAAAAGGTATAATAAAATATTTACAAGAATGTGAGGGGTGTACTCACTTTTGTGAGATACTGTATATATATATATATATATATATATATATATATATTTTACTTAATTTTAATATGTTTTACATATCTTTTGTGATATTTTACTTCAGATCTCAAGTTGCCCTAACTTTTTCAGCACTGTTATTTGCGCTTGAGCGGTGTTTACTGCGGCCGTGATATACATTGAAAGTATAGGGTACACTAAAGGGATGTTGGATGCACTAAACAGTCTCTGGTAATTCTTCTTTACCATGGACTTGTAATAATAATAAATATGTGGCTAATCATAGTACAGTCCAATCTAGGCTTCAATGTATCACACAAATCGGTGTTTCTCAGTTCTAGCCTCAAGCACCCCTAACAGACTAGAATGTATTTCCCTGCCTGGGCTGGTCAGCTGTTTATTCACTGGACCTGACTCACCTGTACTCGTTAATATAAAGTTTGTCATTGGGTAAGTGCCAGGTAAAGTCTATATCATTTATATAATTTAGAAAAGGTGTCACAATGAAATATCATAAGGAATTAAAATGTCATAGTGAAATATGCCAAGTAAAGTGCTCTATACCCAAGTATGCCACAATAAAACGAGTCAGATAATAGGTGTGTGTAATGAAATTAGATGTAGAAATGTACTAATATGAAAATTACTCTAAGTACATTTATTTTCTAAATAAGAGGATAATGTTAAAATGTAGAAAATCCTTTATCCAAACTGCTTACGAACGTAAAAGTTTTTGATTTAAAATGTGATTTAAAATGTGACAGTTTGGAGAGGGGATGGAGCCAAGTGTAAGCAACAATATCTTATGTCATTTAGGCAATATTTACGTCATTATATATCTTTTACAGGCAACCTTAAGCTAGTTTTATATCATTTCGAATACTTTTGTGTACATTGTACCCTTATAAAGATAGCACAGTATTGTTATTAGAAAGGTAATAGTTGTTTTAAATAAATATAGACTATTATCTGCATTTTAGAACACAAAAACCAAACCAAAGCAACAGGAAGAGAAGATTGTGACTTATTGTGATATTTTTATTTTTATTTTTTTTAATACAAATTAAACAGTTTGAATTGCAAAATAAGTTTGGATTTGGAATTCCGAATATGAAAATTTGTACCCTGTATGAGTTCTCTGTATTTTTTTTTTATATATACAAGTTAATTTCTTTTGGCAGTTTATTGGCAATGTATTTGAACATGAAACTAATAAAACAGTTTGAAGAGATAATTGACAGTCTAATGCAAAATTCATAGACCTTAATTAGATCATTTTTGCATTAGTGACTCGATGACTATTTGCTTAATCACAATCTAGTGCTTGTTTTCAACAGGTAACTTATAAAAAGAGGCATTAAAGTAAAAATTGAACTTTCATGATTTAGATACACCATGCAATTTAAAAAAAAAAAAAACATTCCAGTTTCCTTTTATTATCAAATTTGTTTCTTTCTCTTGGTATTCGTTGTCGAAAAGTAAACCTGGGTAGGTATATCAATTGGGTATTTAATCCCTGCAAAAGGGGTTAAACAAATAGGTAAGTCAAAAAATGTTGTCTGAGATTTTATCAAGTCCTTTGGCTGTGGCATTCGATAAGTGAAAAATGGCTACGTAAATCTGTTGTTAAGTATCTAGAATTTGAATTATCAGTAAAAAACAGAATTTATGTTTACCTGATAAATTTCTTTCTCCAACGGTGTGTCCGGTCCACGGCTTCATCCTTACTTGTGGGATATTCTCTTCCCCTACAGGAAATGGCAAAGAGAGCACCCAGCAAGAGCTGTCCATATAGCTCCCCCTCTGGCTCCGCCCCAGTCATTCGACCGACGGTTAGGAGAAAAAGGAGAAACCATAGGGTGCCGTGGTGACTGTAGTGTATAAAGAAAGACATTTTTCAAACCTGATTAAAAACCAGGGCGGGCCGTGGACCGGACACACCGTTGGAGAAAGAAATTTATCAGGTAAACATAAATTCTGTTTTCTCCAACATTGGTGTCCGGTCCACGGCTTCATCCTTACTTGTGGGAACCAATACCAAAGCTTTAGGACACGGATGAAGGGAGGGAGCAAACCAGGTTACCTAAACGGAAGGCACCACGGCTTACAAAACCTTTCTCCCAAAAATAGCCTCCGAAGAAGCATAAGTATCGAATTTGTAAAATTTGGCAAAAGTATGCAGAGAAGACCAAGTCGCTGCCTTACAGATCTGATCAACAGAAGCCTCGTTCTTGAAGGCCCATGTGGAAGCCACAGCTCTAGTAGAATGAGCTGTAATTCGTTCAGGAGGCTGCCGTCCGGCAGTCTCATAAGCCAATCGGATGATGCTTTTCAGCCAAAAAGAAAGAGAGGTAGCAGTAGCTTTCTGCCCTCTCCTCTTACCAGAATACACAACAAACAAGGATGATGTCTGTCTGAAATCCTTTGTTGCTTCTAAATAGAACTTTAAAGCACGGACCACATCTAGATTGTGTAACAAACGTTCCTTCTTTGAAACTGGATTCGGACACAGAGAAGGAACAACAATTTCCTGGTTAATATTCCTGTTGGAAATGACCTTTGGAAGAAAACCAGGCTTGGTACGTAAAACTACCTTATCTGTATGGAATACCAGATAGGGAGAAGTACACTGCAAAGCAGATAATTCAAAAACTCTTCTAGCAGAAGAAATAGCAACCAAAAACAGAACTTTCCAAGATAGTAACTTAATATCTATGGAATGCATGGGTTCAAACGGAACCCCCTGAAGAACCGAAAGAACTAAATTTAGACTCCAAGGAGGAGTCATGGGTCTGTAAACAGGCTTGATTCTAACTAACGCCTGTACAAACACCTGTACATCTGGCACTGCTGCCAGACGTTTGTGTAACAAAACAGACAGAGCAGATATCTGTCCTTTTAAGGAACTAGCTGACAAACCTTTATCCAGACCTTCTTGGAGAAAGGAAAGTATCCTAGGAATTTTAATTTTACTCCAAGGGAATCCCTTGGATTCACACCAACGGATATATTTTTGCTATATCTTATGGTAAATCTTCCTAGTTACAGGTTTTCTGGCTTGAACCAGAGTATCTATGACTGTATCTGAAAACCCACGCTTAGATAGAATCAAGCGTTCAATTTCCAAGCAGTCAGTTGGAGAGAGACTAGATTTGGATGTTCGAACGGACCTTGTACTAGAAGATCCTGCTTCAAAGGTAGTTTCCATGGTGGAGCCGATGACATATTCACCAGGTCTGCATACCAAGTCCTGCGTGGCCACGCAGGGGCTATTAGAATCACCGAGGCCTGCTCTTGTTTGATCCTGGCTACAAGCCTGGGAAGGAGAGGGAACGGTGGAAATACATAAGCTAGGTTGAACGACCAAGGCGCCACTAATGCATCCACCAGTGTCGCCTTGGGATCCCTGGATCTGGACCCGTATCGAGGAACCTTTGCGTTCTGGCGAGACGCCATCAGATCCATATCTGGAATGCCCCATAGTTGAGTAAACTGGGCAAAAACCTCCGGGTGGAGTTCCCACTCCCCCGGATGAAAAGTCTGACGACTCAAATAATCCGCCTCCCAGTTGTCCACTCCTGGAATGTGAATTGCAGATAGGTGGCAGGAGTGATCCTCCGCCCATTTGATGATCTTGGATACCTCTCTCATCGCTAAGGAACTCTTTGTTCCCCCCTGATGATTGATGTACGCTACAGTCGTCATGTTGTCCGACTGGAACCTTATGAATTTGGCCTTTGCTAGGTGAGGCCACGCCAGGAGCGCATTGAATATCGCTCTCAGTTCTAAAATGTTTATCGGAAGAAGAGACTCTTCTCGAGACCATAGACCTTGAGCTTTCAGAGAGTCCCAGACCGCACCCCAGCCTAAGAGACTGGCGTCGGTCGTGACAATGACCCATTCTGGTCTGCGGAAACTCATTCCCTGAGACAGGTGATCGTGAGACAACCACCAGCGGAGAGAATCCCTGGTTACCTGGTCTACTTGAATCTGGGGAGACAAGTCTGTATAGTCCCCATTCCACTGATTGAGCATGCACAGTTGTAATGGTCTTAGATGAATTCGAGCAAAAGGAACTATGTTCATTGCTGCAACCATCAATCCTACTACTTCCATGCACTGAGCTATGGAAGGCTGAAGAATAGAGTGAAGAACTTAACAAGCGTTTAGAAGCTTTGACTTTCTGACCTCTGTCTATTCTAAAGAATCTATTATTGTTCCCAAAAAGGGAACTCTTGTTGACGGAGACAGGGAACTTTTTTCTACGTTCACCTTCCACCCGTGAGATCTGAGAAAGGCCAGAACAATGTCTGTATGAGCCTTTGCTTTGGAAAGAGATGACGCTTGGATTAGAATGTCGTCTAGGTAAGGTGCTACAGCAATGCCCCTCGGTCGTAGAGCCGCTAGAAGGGACCCTAGCACCTTTGTGAAGATTCTGGGAGCAGTGGCTAAACCGAACGGAAGAGCCACGAACTGGTAATGTTTGTCCATAAAGGCGAACCTCAGGAACTGATGATGATCTTTGTGGATAGGAATATGCAGGTACGCATCCTTTAAGTCCACGGTAGTCATATATTGACCCTCCTGGATTGTTGGTAAAATAGTCCGAATGGTTTCCATTTTGAATGATGGAACTCTGAGGAATTTGTTTAGAATTTTTAGATCCAGAATTGGCCTGAAAGTTCCCTCTTTTTTGGGAACTACAAACAGGTTTGAGTAAAAACCCAGACCTTGTTCCGCTGTTGGAACTGGGTTTATCACTCACATTTTTAATAGGTCTCCTTTGCAATGTAAGAATGCCTGTCTCTTTATCTGGTCTGAAGATAAGCGAGACATGTGGAACCTTCCCCTTGGAAGAAGTTCTTTGAACTCTAGAAGATACCCCTGAGAGACTATTTCTAGTGCCCAGGGATCCGGAACGTCTCTTGCCCAAGCCTGAGCGAAGAGAGAAAGTCTGCCCCCTACTAGATCCGGTCCCGGATCGGGGGCTACCCCTTCATGCTGTCTTGGTAGCAGCAGCAGGCTTCTTGGCCGGTTTACCCTTGTTCCAGCCTTGCAATGGTTTCCAAGAGTTGCCTTCTTGTCTGGAGGCTGCAGAGTTAGGATTCGGTCCCTTCCTGAAATTGCGAAAGGAACGAAAATTAGATTTGTTCTTAGCCTTGAAAGGCCTATCCTGTGGGAGGGCATGTCCCTTTCCACCAGTAATGTCTGAAATAATCTCTTTCAATTCCGGCCCAAAAAGGGTCTTACCCTTGAAAGGAATATTAAGCAATTTATTCTTGGACGACACATCCGCCGACCAGGATTTTAGCCAAAGCGCTCTGCGCGCCACTATTGCAAACCCTGAATTTTTCGCCGCTAACTTAGCCAATTGGAAAGCGGCATCTAAAATAAAGGAATTAGCCAACTTTAGTGCGTGAATTCTGTCCATGACTTCATCATATGGAGTCTCTTTTTGGAGCGAATTTTCTAGTTCCTCGAACCAAAAATACTCTGCCGTGGTGACAGGAATAATGCACGAGATTGGTTGAAGCAGGAAACCTTGCTGAACAAAAATCTTTTTAGCAATCCTTCCAATTTTTTATCCATAGGATCTTTAAAAGCGCAACTGTCCTCAATAGGAATAGTTGTGCGCTTAGCTAACGTTGACACTGCCCCCTCAACCTTAGGAACCGTTTGCCATGTGTCCCTTCTGGGGTCAACAATGGGGAACATTTTCTTGAATATAGGAGGTGGAACAAAAGGTATACCTGGCTTTTCCCACTCCTTAGTCACTATATCCGCCACCCGCTTGGGTATCGGAAAGGCATCAGCGTGCACTGGGACCTCTAAGAATTTGTCCATCTTGCACAATTTCTCTGGAATTACCAAAGAATCACAGTCATCAAGAGTAGTTAGGACCTCCTTAAGCAGGGCGCGGAGATGTTCTAACTTAAATTTAAATGTTACAACATCAGTGTCTGCCTGCTGAGAAACTTTTCCTGAATCAGAAGTTTCCCCCTCAGACAGGCCCTCCCTCACTGCCAATTCAGATTGATGTGAGGGTATAACTGATAAATTGTCCTCAGCGCCAACCTGCTCATCTTCTGTATTTAAAACTGAGCTGTCACGCTTTCTAGGGTAGGATGGCAGTTTGGATAACAGATTTGCTATAGAATTATCTATTACTGCTGTTAATTGTTGCATAGTAACAAGCATTGGCGCACTAGATGTACTAGGTATCGCCTGCGCGGGCAAAACTGGTGTTGACACAGAAGGAGAGGATGAAGAACTATCCCCACTACCTTCATTAGAAGAATCATCTTGGGCAATCTTATTCAATGTGGCAGTACTGTCCATACTTTGTTTGGACGCTATGACACAATTTGCGCATACATTAATTGGGGGAACCACCTTGGCTTTCATACACACAGAACATAAGCCATCTGAAGGTATAGACATGTTAGACAGGATTTGGCAGGCTAATAATGCAATAAAAGCGTTTTTAAAGAAAAGCGTTATTGTCCCTTTAAATAATAAACAGGCACACTTTATTTCTGATATATTGAAAAACAATGAAGGCAATGTCCGATTTTAACAAAATTTCACCCCAGAGTCCTAATGCCTTGAAAGTATTGCACACCAAGTTTCAAGACTTTAACCCTTAAAATGAGCAAACCGGAGCTATTTGTTCAATTAGACAATTTTAGTACACCACAATCACAGCCACAGCCTTGCTGCGGCGTTTTACCTTCCCTGAGAGTTAGTCCGTTTTAGTATGCCACAGGACCCCTCACATGAAGCTGCATGCACTGCCATGGAAGTAAACTGCGCAACTGAGGCGCGAAAACGGGGCCTCCTTCCTCTGCATACCAGAGTGAAGGGGCCTTCCTGACTGAAATAGCAGTCTAACTAAATGCCAGGCGATAAAAACGTTCCCAAAAGTGCTTTTAAGTGCACAAAACACTCTAAATGCCATTAAAATATGAAATAAAACAATCGATTTAGCCCACAATAGTGTCAACCAGTGTAGAGCCCATTTGTAAGCCTTAATCTGTTATGAGTCTAAGAAAATGGCTTACTTACCCCTTAAGGGAAAAACTGACAGTCTTCTAGCATTAACATGTCTTGTTAGAAATATGACTGATCATACCTTGAGCAGAAAAGTCTGCAAACTGTTCCCCCTAACTGAAGTTCTCTGGGCTCAACAGTCCTGCGTGGGAACAGCAATTGATTTTAGTTACTGCTGCTAAAATCATACTCCTCTTTAAACAGAACTCTTCATCTTTTTCTGTTTTAGAGTAAATAGTACAAACTGGCACTATTTTAAAATAACAAACTCTTGATAGAAGAATAAAAAACTACAACTAACACCACATACTCTTTACCATCCCCGTGGAGATGCTACTTGTTCAGAGCGGCAAAGAGAATGACTGGGGGGCGGAGCCAGAGGGAGAGCTATATGGACAGCTCTTGCTGGGTGCTCTCTTTGCCATTTCCTGTAGGGGAAGAGAATATCCCACAAGTAATGATGAAGCCGTGGACCGGACACACCAATGTTGGAGAAATGACTGGCACATGCTAAGTATAGAATCATTATTCTACAAAATGATCATTATTCTTCTAATGATTAAAAAAGTGCAGCGGATAAACAATAAAATGGCTGATTGTGATCACAGTGACATTGAAAAGGGCTCATCTGAATAGTTAGCATGCCTGTAATTATTAAACAATAGATTGCGATCAGTCCCTCTTTGTTTAAACTATGCAAAGGGTTAAATGCATGAAAGGTTAACACCGCCAGCACAAAATCCATAAGACTTGCATATGTGCACTGTTACTACAAGTTAATTGTTAATATTTATAGTGCAAGTGTTAGTATGGTGCACATTCTATTGTCGTATAGCACATAAGTGTAAAGCTATTCTTGCATGTTACTTTCCCTAAGGTAATGGATTAAGGGCCTGCACTAAAATATAATACAACTCAGTAATAGAGATAATGGTTAATTTCTTTGCTACACAATTCCCATGTTAACTTAATTGTACACATTAGATTTTTTACATATACATTTACACACATACACATACCCCTTTAACCCTTTATCTTTACATCCCCTCTTCTCATATACCTTGCTCCTATTCCCATTCCGCAACACCAAAAAATGTTTTTGTTTTTATTATTATTAGTCCTTTATTCCTAATTTATTAAGACTTAATGCAATTTATTTGTTACAATTTGAAAACATAATAGCAATTGTTATTTAATACTAGGTTTTGAAAAGCATAAAACGATAACATACAATGGTATTTCATATTGCACACCAGTCCAGAACACCATTTAACCACAGATTTGTAAAACCTGCTTTAGTCATTCTTTTGGAAATATAAGCCATGATATATGTACTGAGTGCTTTAAAAACACTTTAAAAACTTGCAATACCCGATAAAGCATTATTGATTGTGCAGTGCCAAGAGCAAAAAAAATGTTCGGCACATTATCGCCCCCACCTCACATATAATCCAGCCAATAAGTGTCTTGGGTCAAAAACACAAAATTGCATGTTTTAACCGCTTAACGACCGAGGACGTGCAGGGTACGTCCTCAAAAAAAAGGCAGTTAATGCCTGAGAACGTACCCTGCACGTCCTCGGTTTGGAAAGCAGCTGGAAGCGATCCTGCTCGCTTCCAGCTGCTTTCCGGTTATTGCAGTGATGCCTCGATATGGAGGCATCCTGCAATAACCTTTGGTAGCCATCCGGTGCAGAGAGAGCCACTCTGTGGCCCTCTCTGCACCGGAGATCGGTGGCTACCTGCGTTGGTGGGTGGGAGCCGGACCGGGAGGCGGGTGGCGGCCATCGATGGCCCTGGTTATGTGCAGGGGGGGCGGGATCGTGGGCGGGGACGAGCAGGGGCGCGCACGGACGCGCGCGCGTGCACGGGAGGGCGGGGGCGGGCGCGTGCACGGGGAGGGAGCGGGTGGGAACCGCTACACTACAGAAAATGATTTAATAAAAAATGTATAAATATCGAAATCTTAAAAAAAAAAAAAGATCAGCAAGGTGGTGGGGGATTGTCTGTGTGGGGGGGGGAAGCTACACTACAGAAAAAAGCCCCAAAAAAATAAAAAAAGCACTTTTTTTTGCAAACTGGGTACTGGCAGACAGCTGCCAGTACCCAAGATGGCCCCCAATGAGGCAGAGGGGAGGGTTAGAGAGCGGTTTTGGGGGGGATCAGGGAGGTTGGGGGCTAAGGGGGGGATCCTACACCCTAGCATATGTAAATATGCTAAAAAAAATTTTTATTTTTTTTAAAAAACCCTTTTATTTTAGTACTGGCAGACTTTCTGCCAGTACTTAAGATGGCGGGGACAATTGTGGGGTGGGGGAGGGAAGGGAGCTGTTTGGGAGGGATCAGGGGGTGGGATGTGTCAGGTGGGAGGCTGATCTCTACACTAAAGCTAAAATTAACCCTGCAAGCTCCCTACAAACTCCCTAATTAACCCCTTCACTGCTAGCCATAATACACGTGTGAGGCGCAGCAGGATTTAGCGGCCTTCTAATTACCAGAAAGCAACGCCAAAGTCATATATGTCTGCTATTTCTGAACAAAGGGGATCCCAGACAAGTATTTACAACCATTTGTGCCATAATTGCACAAGCTGTTTGTAAATTATTTCAGTGAGAAACCTAAAATTGTGAAAAATTTAACTTTTTTTTCAATTTGATCGCATTTGGCGGTGAAATGGTGGCATGAAATATACCAAAATGTGCCTAGATCAATACTTGGGGTTGTCTACTATACTACACTAAAGCTAAAATTAACCCTACAAGCTCCCTAAAAGCTCCCTAATTAACCCCTTAACTGCTGGGCATAATACACTTGTGGTGCGCAGTGGCATTTAGCGGCCTTCTAATTACCAAAAAGCAACGCCAAAGCCATATATGTCTGCTATTTCTGAACAAAGGGGATCCCAGAGAAGAATTTACAACCATGTATGCCATAATTGCACAAGTTGTTTGTAAATAATTTCAGTGAGAAACCAAAAGTTTGTGAAAAAATTTGTGAAAAAGTGAACGATTTTTTGTATTTGATCGCATTTGGCGGTGAAATGGTGGTATGAAATATACCAAAATTGTCCTAGATCAATACTTTGGGATGTCTACTAAAAAAAAAATATATACATGTCAAGGGATATTCAGGGATTCCTGAAAGATATTAGTGTTCTAATGTAACTAGCGCTAATTTTGGAAAAAAGTGGTTTGGAAATAGCAAAGTGCTACTTGTATTTATGGCCCTATAACTTGCACAAAAAGCAAAGAACATGTAAACATTGGGTATTTCTAAACTCAGGACAAAATTTTGAAACTATTTAGCATGGGTGTTTTTTGGTGGTTGTAGATATGTAACAGATTTTGGGGGTCAAAGTTAGAAAAAGTGTGTTTTTTTCAATTTTTCCTCATATTTTATATTTTTTTTTATAGTAAATTATAAGATATGATGAAAATAATGGTATCTTTAGAAAGTCCATTTAGTGGCGAGAAAAACGGTATATAATATGTGTGGGTACAGTAAATGAGTAAGAAGAAAATTACAGCTAAACACAAACACCGCAAAAATGTAAAAATAGCCTTGGTCCCAAACGGACAGAAAATGGAAAAGTGCTGTGGTCATTAAGGGGTTAACTAATTACACCATGTCATTGAATACATTACAATGCCTCTTAAAAAGGTTTATTATACATGTGATACTATACAATTGTTTTAAACTTCAACATTACTTAAAATATGGATTTCCTTTGATGTGTGATCATTTTATATGTTTTAATATACCATACGGATGTTCTAAATATAGGTAATTGTGTTTGGATGTCATTTTTGATATTTATTGCTGGTGTTTTAAGTTTTAATCAAGTTTTATAAATGCATCAATTAATGTGTATGCACAGTTATGCTTTAGTGGCAGCAAATTTGCACCTATTTTCCCTATTATATATAGATCTATTAAACACTAATCATTTCACTCAAAAATGAAAAAAAATTGAATGTTTTTACACAGCACGATAACACCCTCTTCTATGTGTAAGCTATCTACGCAGCCAGAAAAGAAGGTATTGACAAACTATTATGGGAATTTCATCATGTTCTTGGAACAGATCCTAACATTATGTAACATACAGTGTATTAAAGGCACATTAGACTCTAAATTGAATTCCTTATAAAATATTTACCCATAAGTAGGAAAACACAGTCATCATTTATTTTATTTGTTTTTCACGCAGTTTAGTTTGAAAACTGAATTTTATTAACCACTTCCAGACTGTAGAACTGATCATGCAATACGTTACAACAGCAAATACAGTAGATAGGGCAGGAGCTCATTGATGTCCGAACTAACCACAGCAAAGGAGGTAAGATAAGGAATAATTAAACTGAATGTAAAATTGAATGAATGAGTGCCCGGATTTAAAAAATACTATTAAAAACAGGGGAACTTTCATTCATTAAACTTTACAGTGCATTTTTTTTAAATACTTACCTTTTTCTTTAGCAAACCCAGACCGGCGATGCCCGCAGCTCCTCTGTACTTAAGCAATGACGAAACCGGCTTCCTCCAATCATAGCATGCACACCAGAGTGTCCAGTTCATGAAGCCACCCCTTGATTGGAGGAAGCCGGTTTCATCATTGAGGTGCTCAGTACAGCATGAGAAGCAAGGCGGAGGATCGTCGTTTTTTATACTTACGTTTTTGTTAGCAAAACCAGACCAACAATTGAATTAATGAATGAAAGTGCCCCTGTTTTTAATAGTATTTTTTAAAAACAGGCACTCACTCATTCAACTTTACATTCACTTTAAGAGACTTGTTTTTCAATAGATGTGTCCCTAGACGGCAAAACAAGGCACATTTTCCGAACAAAATAACAATTTTCAAGGCTTTTTATAGGGACAGTTAAGTCAAAATTAAATTTTCATGATTCAGACAGAGCATGCAATTTTAAACAACTTTCCAATTTACTTCTGTTATCAAATTTGCTTTGTTCTCTTGGTATCTTTTATTAAAAAGTAAAACTAGGTAGGCTCATAACAGCTCAGGCATGTGTGCTCTATGGCAGCAGTGTTTTGCAACATTATTTGTAGCTTTGTAATACAATGTTGCAAAACACTGCTGCCATAGAGTACTAAAGACACGTGCACACTCCTGAGCTCTTATGAGCCTACCCAGTTTTACTCTTCAATAAAAAGATAGCAAGAGAACAACGCAAATTTTATGATAGAAGTAAATTGGAAAGTTGTTTAAAATTGTTGTATAAAATTGCTTGCTCTATCCGAATCATGAAAGTTTAATTTTGACTTTATTGTCCCTTTAAACATTTCTCTTGTATAATGATAATTTACAATGCAGCAATTAAGCACAGCATTACAAATAACCTAAATACAAAACAACTGGTTTAAATTGAAAGTGAAACTAACAGGAACGGAACTCTACGTCACACTGACAGGGACAATTCCCAAAGAAAAAAAGAGGCCAATTACAATCCGTTTGAAAAACTTGGTTCATTCAGTACAGGAACATATATTTTTCAAGAAAAAACAGAATTTATGTTTACCTGATAAATTACTTTCTCCAACGGTGTGTCCGGTCCACGGCGTCATCCTTACTTGTGGGGATATTCTCTTCCCCAACAGGAAATGGCAAAGAGCCCAGCAAAGCTGGTCACATGATCCCTCCTAGGCTCCGCCTACCCCAGTCATTCGACCGACGTTAAGGAGGAATATTTGCATAGGAGAAACCATATGATACCGTGGTGACTGTAGTTAAAGAAAATAAATTATCAGACCTGATTAAAAAACCAGGGCGGGCCGTGGACCGGACACACCGTTGGAGAAAGTAATTTATCAGGTAAACATAAATTCTGTTTTCTCCAACATAGGTGTGTCCAGTCCACGGCGTCATCCTTACTTGTGGGAACCAATACCAAAGCTTTAGGACACGGATGATGGCAGGGAGCAAATCAGGTCACCTAGATGGAAGGCACCACGGTTTGCAAAACCTTTCTCCCAAAAATAGCCTCAGAAGAAGCAAAAGTATCAAACTTGTAAAATTTGGTAAAAGTGTGCAGTGAAGACCAAGTCGCTGCCCTACATATCTGATCAACAGAAGCCTCGTTCTTGAAGGCCCATGTGGAAGCCACAGCCCTAGTGGAATGAGCTGTGATTCTTTCGGGAGGCTGCCGTCCGGCAGTCTCGTAAGCCAATCTGATGATGCTTTTAATCCAAAAAGAGAGAGAGGTAGAAGTTGCTTTTTGACCTCTCCTTTTACCGGAATAAACAACAAACAAGGAAGATGTTTGTCTAAAATCCTTTGTAGCGTCTAAATAGAATTTTAGAGCGCGAACAACATCCAAATTGTGCAACAAACGTTCCTTCTTTGAAACTGGTTTCGGACACAGAGAAGGTACGATAATCTCCTGGTTAATGTTTTTGTTAGAAACAACTTTTGGAAGAAAACCAGGTTTAGTACGTAAAACCACCTTATCTGCATGGAACACCAGATAAGGAGGAGAACACTGCAGAGCAGATAATTCTGAAACTCTTCTAGCAGAAGAAATTGCAACCAAAAACAAAACTTTCCAAGATAATAACTTAATATCAACGGAATGTAAGGGTTCAAACGGAACCCCCTGAAGAACTGAAAGAACTAAGTTGAGACTCCAAGGAGGAGTCAAAGGTTTGTAAACAGGCTTGATTCTAACCAGAGCCTGAACAAAGGCTTGAACATCTGGCACAGCTGCCAGCTTTTTGTGAAGTAACACAGACAAGGCAGAAATCTGTCCCTTCAGGGAACTTGCAGATAATCCTTTTTCCAATCCTTCTTGAAGGAAGGATAGAATCTTAGGAATCTTAACCTTGTCCCAAGGGAATCCTTTAGATTCACACCAACAGATATATTTTTTCCAAATTTTGTGGTAAATCTTTCTAGTTACAGGCTTTCTGGCCTGAACAAGAGTATCGATAACAGAATCTGAGAACCCTCGCTTCGATAAGATCAAGCGTTCAATCTCCAAGCAGTCAGCTGGAGTGAGACCAGATTCGGATGTTCGAACGGACCTTGAACAAGAAGGTCTCGTCTCAAAGGTAGCTTCCATGGTGGAGCCGATGACATATTCACCAGATCTGCATACCAAGTCCTGCGTGGCCACGCAGGAGCTATCAAGATCACCGACGCCCTCTCCTGATTGATCCTGGCTACCAGCCTGGGGATGAGAGGAAACGGCGGGAATACATAAGCTAGTTTGAAGGTCCAAGGTGCTACTAGTGCATACACTAGAGCCGCCTTGGGATCCCTGGATCTGGACCCGTAGCAAGGAACTTTGAAGTTCTGACGAGAGGCCATCAGATCCATGTCTGGAATGCCCCACAGTTGAGTGATTTGGGCAAAGATTTCCGGATGGAGTTCCCACTCCCCCGGATGCAATGTCTGACGACTCAGAAAATCCGCTTCCCAATTTTCCACTCCTGGGATGTGGATTGCAGACAGGTGGCAGGAGTGAGACTCCGCCCATTGAATGATTTTGGTCACTTCTTCCATCGCCAGGGAACTCCTTGTTCCCCCCTGATGGTTGATGTACGCAACAGTTGTCATGTTGTCTGATTGAAACCGTATGAACTTGGCCCTCGCTAGCTGAGGCCAAGCCTTGAGAGCATTGAATATCGCTCTCAGTTCCAGAATATTTATCGGTAGAAGAGATTCTTCCCGAGACCAAAGACCCTGAGCTTTCAGGGATCCCCAGACCGCGCCCCAGCCCATCAGACTGGCGTCGGTCGTGACAATGACCCACTCTGGTCTGCGGAAGGTCATCCCTTGTGACAGGTTGTCCAGGGACAGCCACCAACGGAGTGAGTCTCTGGTCCTCTGATTTACTTGTATCCTCGGAGACAAGTCTGTATAGTCCCCATTCCACTGACTGAGCATGCACAGTTGTAATGGTCTTAGATGAATGCGCGCAAAATGAACTATGTCCATTGCCGCTACCATCAAACCTATCACTTCCATGCACTGCGCTATGGAAGGAAGAGGAACGGAATGAAGTATCCGACAAGAGTCTAGAAGTTTTGTTTTTCTGGCCTCTGTCAGAAAAATCCTCATTTCTAAGGAGTCTATTATTGTTCCCAAGAAGGGAACCCTTGTTGACGGAGATAGAGAACTCTTTTCCACGTTCACTTTCCATCCGTGAGATCTGAGAAAGGCCAGGACGATGTCCGTGTGAGCCTTTGCTTGAGGAAGGGACGACGCTTGAATCAGAATGTCGTCCAAGTAAGGTACTACAGCAATGCCCCTTGGTCTTAGCACAGCTAGAAGGGACCCTAGTACCTTTGTGAAAATCCTTGGAGCAGTGGCTAATCCGAAAGGAAGCGCCACGAACTGGTAATGCTTGTCCAGGAATGCGAACCTTAGGAACCGATGATGTTCCTTGTGGATAGGAATATGTAGATACGCATCCTTTAAATCCACCGTGGTCATGAATTGACCTTCCTGGATGGAAGGAAGAATTGTTCGAATGGTTTCCATTTTGAACGATGGAACCTTGAGAAACTTGTTTAAGATCTTGAGATCTAAGATTGGTCTGAACGTTCCCTCTTTTTTGGGAACTATGAACAGATTGGAGTAGAACCCCATCCCTTGTTCTCCTAATGGAACAGGATGAATCACTCCCATTTTTAACAGGTCTTCTACACAATGTAAGAATGCCTGTCTTTTTATGTGGTCTGAAGACAACTGAGACCTGTGGAACCTCCCCCTTGGGGGAAGCCCCTTGAATTCCAGAAGATAACCTTGGGAGACTATTTCTAGTGTCCAAGGATCCAGAACATCTCTTGCCCAAGCCTGAGCGAAGAGAGAGAGTCTGCCCCCCACCAGATCCGGTCCCGGATCGGGGGCCAACATTTCATGCTGTCTTGGTAGCAGTGGCAGGTTTCTTGGCCTGCTTTCCCTTGTTCCAGCCTTGCATTGGTCTCCAAGCTTGCTTGGCTTGAGAAGTATTACCCTCTTGCTTAGAGGACGTAGCACTTTGGGCTGGTCCGTTTCTACGAAAGGGACGAAAATTAGGTTTATTTTTGGCCTTGAAAGGCCGATCCTGAGGAAGGGCGTGGCCCTTACCCCCAGTGATATCAGAGATAATCTCTTTCAAGTCAGGGCCAAACAGCGTTTTCCCCTTGAAAGGAATGTTAAGTAGCTTGTTCTTGGAAGACGCATCAGCTGACCAAGATTTCAACCAAAGCGCTCTGCGCGCCACAATAGCAAACCCAGAATTCTTAGCCGCTAACCTAGCCAATTGCAAAGTGGCGTCTAGGGTGAAAGAATTAGCCAATTTGAGAGCATTGATTCTGTCCATAATCTCCTCATAAGGAGGAGAATCACTATCGACCGCCTTTACCAGCTCATCGAACCAGAAACATGCGGCTGTAGCGACAGGGACAATGCATGAAATTGGTTGTAGAAGGTAACCCTGCTGAACAAACATCTTTTTAAGTAAACCTTCTAATTTTTTATCCATAGGATCTTTGAAAGCACAACTATCTTCTATGGGTATAGTGGTGCGTTTGTTTAAAGTGGAAACCGCTCCCTCGACCTTGGGGACTGTCTGCCATAAGTCCTTTCTGGGGTCGACCATAGGAAACAATTTTTTAAATATGGGGGGAGGGACGAAAGGAATACCGGGCCTTTCCCATTCTTTATTTACAATGTCCGCCACCCGCTTGGGTATAGGAAAAGCTTCTGGGAGCCCCGGGACCTCTAGGAACTTGTCCATTTTACATAGCTTCTCTGGGATGACCAAATTGTCACAATCATCCAGAGTGGATAATACCTCCTTAAGCAGAGCGCGGAGATGTTCCAACTTAAATTTAAACGTAATCACATCAGGTTCAGCTTGTTGAGAAATGTTCCCTGAATCTGTAATTTCTCCCTCAGACAAAACCTCCCTGGCCCCATCAGACTGGTTTAGGGGCCCTTCAGAACCATTATTATCAGCGTCGTCATGCTCTTCAGTATCTAAAACAGAGCAGTCGCGCTTACGCTGATAAGTGTGCATTTTGGCTAAAATGTTTTTGACAGAATTATCCATTACAGCCGTTAATTGTTGCATAGTAAGGAGTATTGGCGCGCTAGATGTACTAGGGGCCTCCTGAGTGGGCAAGACTCGTGTAGACGAAGGAGGGAATGATGCAGTACCATGCTTACTCCCCTCACTTGAGGAATCATCTTGGGCATCATTGTCATTGTCACATAAATCACATTTATTTAAATGAGAAGGAACTCTGGCTTCCCCACATTCAGAACACAGTCTATCTGGTAGTTCAGACATGTTAAACAGGCATAAACTTGATAACAAAATACAAAAAACGTTTTAAAATAAAACCGTTACTGTCACTTTAAATTTTAAACTGAACACACTTTATTACTGCAATTGCGAAAAAATATGAAGGAATTGTTCAAAATTCACCAAAATTTCACCACAGTGTCTTAAAGCCTTAAAAGTATTGCACACCAAATTTGGAAGCTTTAACCCTTAAAATAACGGAACCGGAGCCGTTTTTAACTTTAACCCCTTTACAGTCCCTGGTATCTGCTTTGCTGAGACCCAACCAAGCCCAAAGGGGAATACGATACCAAATGACGCCTTCAGAAAGTCTTTTCTATGTATCAGAGCTCCTCACACATGCGACTGCATGTCATGCCTCTCAAAAACAAGTGCGCAACACCGGCGCGAAAATGAGGCTCTGCCTATGATTTGGGAAAGCCCCTAAAGAATAAGGTGTCTAAAATAGTGCCTGCCGATATAATCTTATCAAAATACCCAGATTAAATGATTCCTCAAGGCTAAATATGTGTTAATAATGAATCGATTTAGCCCAGAAAAAGTCTACAGTCTTAATAAGCCCTCGTGAAGCCCTTATTTACTATCTTAATAAACATGGCTTACCGGATCCCATAGGGAAAATGACAGCTTCCAGCATTACATCGTCTTGTTAGAATGTGTCATACCTCAAGCAGCAAGAGACTGCTCACTGTTCCCCCAACTGAAGTTAATGCCTCTCAACAGTCCTGTGTGGAACAGCCATGGATTTTAGTAACGGTTGCTAAAATCATTTTCCTCATACAAACAGAAATCTTCATCTCTTTTCTGTTTCTGAGTAAATAGTACATACCAGCACTATTTTAAAATAACAAACTCTTGATTGAATAATAAAAACTACAGTTAAACACTAAAAAACTCTAAGCCATCTCCGTGGAGATGTTGCCTGTACAACGGCAAAGAGAATGACTGGGGTAGGCGGAGCCTAGGAGGGATCATGTGACCAGCTTTGCTGGGCTCTTTGCCATTTCCTGTTGGGGAAGAGAATATCCCCACAAGTAAGGATGACGCCGTGGACCGGACACACCTATGTTGGAGAAACAGCACCATAATACATTTTTAAAGATTCTCTTTTAGGGCCTAATGTTTAAAACTGTCAAAATAACGCTATGTTCTATAGGTGTCCGCATCACAATTGTAATTCCAGGTAAAATATTCTAAAGGGTTTGAATTATTGTCTCTCAAATTATTGTCTTGCAAAGACGATACACTTCATTGGTGGGTGGGAGGGTTTTCTGCCAGTGGCGGAATGTTCAAACAGTATCACCATGTGCAGCGAGGGTTTAATGTAAATAAAATGAACTGAAACTGATGTTATAATACAATAGTTTAACTTGTACATGAATAATAAACCTATATGAGCTGGCAAACTGTGGGTATATTTTGAATGTGTATATAGTGTGTTGCATATATGTATTATACTGTAAAATACTATCGTCTAGATTACGAGTTTTGCGGTATGAGTGAAAAAGCAGCGTTAAGGCTCATAACGCTGCTTTTTCACTACCGCTGGTATTACGAGTCTTGTAGGTTTAGCTACGCCGCACACTTTTTCGTCCGTAACGCAACATAATTACCGCAGCTTTTCAAAAAGATCCAATCAGCCAATAGAATGTGAGCTCAATCCTATTGGCTGATTGGATCAGCCAATAGGATTGAAGCTCAATCCTATTGGCTGATTGCAGCAGCAAATAGGATTTTTTCACCTTTAATTCCGATTGGCTGATAGAATTCTATCAACCAATCGGAATTCAAGGGACGCCATCTTGGATGACGTCACTGAAAAGAACCTTCATTCCAGAAGAGTCATCGTAAGAAGAGGATGCTCCGCGCCGGATGTCTTGAAGATGGACCCGCTCCGCGCCGGATGGATGAAGACAGAAGATGTTCGTCTGGAGGACCACTTCTACCAGGTTGGATGAAGCCTTCTCCCGGCTTCGTTGAGGACTTCTTGCCGCTTGGATGAAAACTTCTTGAGTTCATCCTCGTTGAGGATGGATGTCCGGTCTTCAAAACTGTAATTGGATCTTCGGGGGTTAGTGTTAGGTTTTTTTAAGGGTTTATTGGGTGGGTTTTATTTTTAGATTAGGGTTTGGGTACTTGAAAAAGAGCTAAATGCCGTTTTAAGGGCAATGCCCATCCAAATGCCCTTTTCAGGGCAATGGGGAGCTTAGGTTTTTTTAGTTAGGATTTTATTTGGGGGTTGGTTGTATGGGTGGTGGGTTTTACTGTTGGTTGGTTGTTTGTATTTTTTTTTACAGGTAAAAGAGCTGATTTCTTTGGAGCAATGCCCTGCAAAATGCCCTTTTAAGGGCTATTGGTAGTTTAGTTTAGGTTAGGGTTTTTTTTATTTTTGGGGGGCTTTTTTTATTATGATAGGGCTATTAGATTAGGTGTAATTAGTTTAAATATCTGATAATTTTTTTTTTTAATTTTATGTAATTTAGTGTTTGTTTGTTTTTATATTTTAGGTAATTGTATTTAATTTATTTAATTGTAGTGTAAGGTTAGGTGTTAGTGTAAGACAGGTTAGGTTTTATTTTACAGGTAAATTTGTATTTATTTTTATTAGGTAGTTAGTAAATAGTTAATAACTATT
This sequence comes from Bombina bombina, assembly GCF_027579735.1. Lineage (NCBI taxonomy): Eukaryota > Metazoa > Chordata > Amphibia > Anura > Bombinatoridae > Bombina > Bombina bombina. Next base: position 124,186,317 of record NC_069504.1, on the reverse strand, counting down.
TACTAACAATTCTACCTAGTTAAAATAAATGCAAACTTGCCTGTAAAATAAAAATAAACCCTAAACTAGCTACATTGTAACTATTAGTTATATTGTAGCTAGCTTAGGGTTTATTTTATAGGTATTTAGTTTTAAATAGGATTTATTTAGGTAATGATAGGTTTTATTTAGATTTATTTTAATTATATTTAAGTTAGGGGGTGTTAGGGTTAGGGTTAGACTTAGGTTTAGGGGTTAATAACTTTAGTATAGTGGCGGCGACGTTGGGGGCAGCAGATTAGGGGTTAATAACTGTAATGTAGGTTGCGGCGATTTTAGAGACAGCAGATTAGGGGTTAATAATATTTAACTAGTGTTTGCAAGGCAGGGGTGCGGCGGTTTAGGGGTTAATATGTTTATTATAGTGGCGGCGATGTCCGGAGCGGCAGATTAGGGTTAATAAGTATAATGTAGGTGTTGGGAGCGGCAGATTAGGGGTTAATAAGTGTAAGATTAGGGGTGTTTAGACTCGGGGTTCATGTTAGGGTGTTAGGTGTAAACATAAATTTTGTTTCCCCATAAGAATCAATGGGACTGCGTTACGGAGCTTTACGCTGCTTTTTTGCAGGTGTTAGACTTTTTTCAGCCGGCTCTCCCCATTGATGTCTATGGGGAAATCGTGCACAAGCACATAAAACCAGCTCATCGCGGCTTTCAGCAGCGCTGGTATTGGTGTGCGGTATGGAGCACAATTTTACTCTACGCTCAATTTTTGCCTGCTAACGCCTGGTTTTTGTAAACCTGTAATACCAGCGCAGTAGGGAAGTTAGCGGTGCAATAACTTGCAAGTTAGTACAGAGCAGCTCTTAGCGCAAAACTCGTAATCTAGCCGTATATTATTTATTTTAGCTAAGTATGTTATTTAAATAAAACATGTTTTTTATTTTTAGAACAAGATTTCGGGGCCTATTTATCAAGCTCCATATGGAGCTGATGCCCCGAAATTTTGCGAGACTTCAGGCTCGCCAGAAACACAAGTTATGAAGCAGAGGTCTAAAGACCGCTGCTCCATAACCTGTCCGCCTGCTCTTAGGCTGCGGACAGATATCGCCAGAAATCAACCCAATCCAATACGATCAGGTTGATTGACACCCCCTGCTAGCGGCCAATTGGCCGCGAATCTGCAGGGGGCAGTGTTGCACCAGCAGTTCATCAGAACTGCTGGTGCAATGATAAATCCCGAGAGTGTATGCTGTCGGCATTTATCGATGTGCAGCGGACACGATCTGCAATATTGGATCATGTCTGCTCGCACTTTCTTAAATAGGCCCCTTCATGTACGGGATATTATTAATATCCCCCTAAAGACAGTGGCCGCATGTTTTTTAGTTTACAATAGTGGGTATATTAAATATTGCACTATGTAAATTTTGTTTTTAAAAGAAGACACCTTTTTTAAAGGTACATTAAACTGCTGAGCACAACTACAAAAGAATTATAACTACTCACCATGTTATTGCATTTTATCCTGTTCCTGAAACTCTTTGCAAATTAGTTTTCCTGTTTTAGCTTCAGTATCTGGAACCTTTAAGCTATTAAAACAGGATACCTGATTAAAACGATCTCCAGGAACACGAGGAAATGCAATAACATTTTATTATTTTGTAGTTGTGCTGGGCAGTTTAACCCCTTAATGACCACAATGCAACCTGTAAGTTGCTGGATGTTAAGGGTTTTTTGGGCAATAATAGTGCGGATCTCGCCACCGGCGGCAAGACCACACTTCCCTCCAGCAGGCCTCCTATAATATTGAGGTCTCTCTGCTGGCAGTGAGAGCCGCACTATTAAAAAAAGCAAGCCCCATTTAAACACCAGAGACGTACAGGGTACGTGGCTAGTTTGTTAAGGGGTTATTACCCTTTAATATTATATTTACGCAGCTACTATCATCCCAAACTATAAGTTCACACTGTACTGAACGAGTTTACTTCTAATATTGAGGTTGGATTGTACCAAACGTGTTTACTTTTAATAACATGTTCAGTGCAGTGCAATTGGAACATTGGTTAATACTGCATGCTCTACATTAATCCAAATAGTTTCATTTTGACTGTACTGTCCCTTTAAAGGACATGAAACCCAACATTTGTCTTTCATGATTCAGATAGAGCATACAACTTTCCAATTTACTTCTATTATCTGATTTGCTTAGTTCTGTTGGTATGCTTGGTTGAAGATTATACCAAGATATCAGGAGAATGAAGCAAAATTGATAATAGAAGTTAATTGCAAATTTGCATTAAAATGTATTCTCTACCTAAATAATAAAATAAATATTTGGGATTTATAACCATTTAAAGGGACAATCAAGTCCAAAAAAAACTTTCATGTTTCAAATAGGGCATATCATTTTAAACAACTTTCCAATTTACTTTTATCACCAATTTTGCTTTGTTTTGGTCTTCTTAGCTGAAAGCTAAACCTAGGAAGGCTCATATGATAATTTCTAAGCCCTTGAAGGCCGCCTCTCATCACATGCTTTTTTATTTGCTTTTCACAACAGGGAAGAGCTAGTTCATGTAAACCATATAGATAACATTGTGATTACGCCCGTGGCTTGTGGCAGACACTGCACTAATTGGCTAAAGTAAAAGTCAAGAGATAATAAATAAAATGTCATGTGATCAGGGGTCTGTCAGAAGATGCTTAGATACAAGGTAATCACAGAGGTAAAAAGTGTATTAATATAACAGTGTTGGTTATGCAAAACTGGGGAATGGGTAATAAAGGGATTTTCTATCTTTTTAAATAACAAAAATTCTGGTGTTGACTGTCCCTTTAAGCATTGTGTTCAGAGAAAAATGTGTGCAGTACCATTAGACCTCACAACTCATAAAAGGTACTGTCTGTGTCACTTGGTCAGGTTCTGTGGAATTTAAGTGGATTCTGAAGATGCTGTTTATTATTTCAGTTCTTATCTGTCAGCTTTTTTTTTTCTCTTTTAAATCTGGATCAAGAAAATTGTTAGTGTATGAAAGACATGTGAAGACTCTAAGAGGTTTTTTTGTGCTATCATAAAGCTTCTAGTCTTACCAGAACATCTATTTATGTCCACAATTAGTCCTATTGTTTCATAAAATGAAAGAACAGATGTAAGAAATAAACACTACTGTTCTAATAGGAATGTGTTTACATCACTGAAGCCAGAGTCATGTGCTAAAAAATACAGAGGATAATAACCAGAAAAAGACAGCAATTTTGTACAAAGCTTTATTATTTCCTTTATTTAAATTTTTAGAAACTGTTATTTATTTTCCATGCAAAATGTATTATTTAGATAGTCTCTATCATCAAAGACACAATAATTAGAAAGAACACTTTTGATGGGAGTGTGATATCAATTTACAGTTTTTCAGCAGTTTAGACTTCGTATTTGGCAAAAATACTTTCTTTGAAGGGTGCAAAGGACCTCATAAGGAAATTACAGTGGTGGTCAGTAAAATCAGCCCATTAAATAAATCCTGGGGAGACCACTGGCCCAAAGCAAGGGGTATGATAAAGGTATGTAATGAGTAAGCATTTGACTCCCAGAGCACTACAATACACTGCAACTCTCTCAAGTAGCCAATGGCTTAAACAACTTGTGCTGTGAAACTGATAAACTGAAAATATGCCCTGTTATTAAGATGTGATAGAACATAAAACTAAATAAAATAAAAGGGCTGTTTAGCCCAAGGATAATGTTAAGAACATGTTTTTTATATAGTACTAATACAATGTTTAATATTTAATCCCAGGGCAGTGAATGTACTCAAGTTTGCACTGGTGAATAAAATTCCTAGATCATTGTGTAAAGAAGTTAGCGATCCAGCATTAACATTAAGCTGCGTAAAAATACAAATATATCATTTGCATACTCAGAGCTTGTGTTCAGATAGTGGGGTTGTTGGGAATGCCTGGATTATTAAGGCAGAGGCTACACTTGGGCCTATCTACCAAGCTCCGAAAGGAGCTTGACAGCCCGTGTGAAACAGCAGTTATGAAGCAGCGGTCACAAAGACCGCTGCTCCATAACCTGTCCGCCTGCTCTGAGCAGGCGGACAGACATATCGCCGGAAATCAACCTGATCGAGTACGATCGGGTTTATTGACACCTCCCTGCTGGCGGTCCATTGGCCGCGAGTCTGCAGGGGGCGGCGTTGCACAAGAAGCTCTTGTGAGCTGCTGGTGCAATGCTGAATACGGAGAGCGTATTGCTCTCCGCATTCAGCGAGGTCTGGCGGACCTGATCCGCACTGTCGGATCAGGTCCGCCAGACTTTGTTAAATAGAGGCCAATAGCTTTAAAACATAATATAAAATTTGATATGGACAGTGCAGCAATAAACATCATGTTTCTTGTAACCACATTGTATCCATCTGAATGCTACACACAGCCAACAGCTTTATATTACAAGCAGACGTCCCTCTGCTTGAATAATAAACATTGCCAAGCTATACTCAAGCAGGAAGATTTTGTAAACAAATATGTGTAGTCCCTGAATACTAAAATTGCAAATTCTTAAATATAATGATCAAATGACAAGAGTTAAAATAATAAAAAGCTTATGCATTTGTGTTCCATGATTAAATGGATTTCCTTTCAAAATAATTCCTACCAAACACCCTAAGATGAAAACAAGGTATATTACCAGCATGATCTTCCCTTATTTATAGCTAGCCATCAAAAAGTAGTCAATGCCCTTGCCTAAAAGACTGAAATTATATAAATATTAACTAGATAGACAGACAGGTGGACAGACAGATATATTTAAAGATGGATCATAAGTATGTGCATGAAAACAAAGAAATACATTAATAAAGCTTAATTTCAAAAATGTTATATTTTAGTATCATTATGCAGTGGCTTTAAAATCACATACCCATGGGCATCGGCAGAAATTTTTCCAGGAGGGGGGGGCAAAAAAAAAAATTCCCTAAGATAAAACTGATAAATTGGTTATGCTAAGGCGGACTAGCAAATGTAACCCTTTTTAAGAGCACTGGTGCGCCTTGGCAAACGCAAATGAAGCAACAGGAATGTATAGCCAGATTTGCCCAATTTTAGGCACACTTTACATTAAAGGGACAGTCTACACCAGAATTTGTATTGTTTAAAAAGATAGGTAATCTCAGGCTGTTAACCCCAGACCAGGCTAGGGGGCCGAATTATCAATCTCCGAATGGGATGCCCCCGTTTCTGCGCGTCAGCAGTTATGAAGCAGCAGTCTAAAGACCGCTACTCCATCGAATCTGCAGGGGGCGGTATTGCACAAGCAGTTTACACGAACTGCTTGTGTAATGATAAATGACGACAGCATATGCTGTCTGCATTTATCGATGTGCGGCAGACATGATACGCTACATCGTATCATGTCTGCTTGCACATTAATAAATTGGCCCCTAGGTGTAAAGCCCATAGAGAAAATTACAAAACATAAACATTAACACCACACATAGAAACTCTGGCACTCACTTGCAAGTACACAGCTAGAAGAGTAAGATGTATTTTAAAAGCAAAATGGAAGAGTAAGGTTCAGTCTAGCTGTGTAATTTGTGCCCCCTTCAGAATCCTATGTCATATACTGCTAGTAACTAGAATTGTTCATTTAAAGAGATGTTGAACACTTTGAAAACTGAATATAAAATATTTAATTATGTAAAAAAAATTTGCAATAAACATTAATAATTTATTTTGACCACATATATTTAGTGTTTAATGTCTTTAAAGGGATACGAAACCCAAAATGATTTTTTTCATGATTGTGCAGAACAGAAGGTTTACTTTCATGATTTGCATGCGATTTTAACCCCTCGATGCGCATGACAAGTCCTTTTTTGTTCATGCAGGGGGATCGTCATTAAAACGTTGTTTTTGCACTACAGGCTGGGGATCGTTGGAGGCCTAGTGTGAGGCACACCCAGGCTTTGTGGGAATGCTGGTGACATCACGTGGTGATGTCACAAGGGGGCTGAACCAAGTATCTGCAAGGGAGCTGGACAGGGGGAGGTTATTCAAACCCCTCAATCTCAGCTCTCTTAGCAGCTACAAACCTCCAAGACCCCCTGTTTGAAAGAGAGCAGTAATACTGGAGCAGTAATATCAAGCAGATCTTTTTTTAAAAAGTAAAAAAAAAACACTTGGGGATTTGCTTGAGGATGTTATATCATATACACAATAAAAACAAAATCCGATATGTCTAGAGACCCCTAATAAAGTTTATTTTCTAGTAGACAAGTTCCTCTCTTAAAAAATATATAAATGTTGTCAGTATAGTCAGGTGATCACTGTGGTAACAATGACAGCCTAGCAAGAAAAAAAGTGCTTTTATTTCTGTACTACACAATGGGGCCTCAATAATCTATATTATAACCCTAAAAGCCTTTATGGGCTACTACTACTTCATATGTGGCTACCCTTGAAAACAACTTAGTTAGGTGATCACACTAACCGCAGTTGTCACCGGGACATTTTCAATATTATTTACTAAAATCTTTGCAAAGACTTTACATTTTTTTTTACAGTTTTTGCTGCAGCTATCTCACATGCGATGAATTATAAGTATAATAATGGCATATTGTGAATCTTCCGGGCCTGCTGAAAAAAACTATATAGAATTTGTGTGGGTCACAATTTGAGTTTAAATGCAGGTAGCAAAAAAAGCTCAAAATTGGCTCAGCACTGGAGTGAATAAAAAAGCATTAGCAGCAAAAGAGTTAAACAAATATTCAATTTATTTCTATTATCAATATTTCTTTGTCCTCTTGGTATCTTTTGTTAAAAAGCAGGGACGTACACATAGGAGGCGACTCATTTCAAGAGCACTATATGACAGCAGTTTTGCAAGAATGTTTTACATTTGCAAGAACACTAGAGGGCAGCACTACTTCCTGCCATGTAGTGCTCTGGATGCCTACCTAGGTATTTCTTCAACACAGAATATCATGGGAATTAAGCACTTTTGATAATAGAAGTAAATTGGAAACTTTTTTTTAAAAACGATGTGCTCTGTCTGAAACATTTTTGGGTTTATATCCCTTTCAGCTAAGACACTGGAACACCATTCTGGTGGATTGGAATCTAGGAAATTGACAAAATACAAATTTCCAGTTAGTAATATTGCAAATAAAAAGCTGATTGCATTATGCTAGATTTTTTTCTTACAAATATTGCAAAATCTATGGCATTTCTCTAGCCACAAACATTACTTAAAACAACTACATATTTTTTCCTTTTCTTTTGCCTCACGCTCAAAAACTATAATTATCTTGCAAGAAATCCAGACAAATTATACATTGCTTCTAATGTGGTTTGCAATGAGTCTAATGGTTACTGATTATGTATTTCCTTGGACACAAAAATGATCCTAATAGCCAGAGTGTATTTGTGCTTCTGTTCTAAATGCCAGTCATTATACTAAATTTGTAACTGTGAAAATCCATTTTATTCGGAAGTTATTACAGACAAGCAGTCGCATCTTTCAACATTCCAACAGACCTTTAAAGGAATAAAAACACTTTGAATTATGTATAGTCATCTGGTTACGCGATAATGCAATTATTTAATGCTAAACATATTTTTATAGAAGATAAACCACTTTTAATTTGCCATATTCAACATACATTAAAATAAATATTTATAGCTATATAGGTAATGATTGTAGGTTAAAAAAAACACAGAGGAATTTATGCATTCTGCTGGCTATACTGAATTCTTTATTCATATAATATCCAGCCTCCAAAGTTTATAAAAAGACCTTTATTCTTTCAAGCCTGCAATAGGCCCTTAGTCATGTCAGATGACATGACTAAGGGCCCATTGCAGGCTTGAAACATTGTTGTTTTTTTGTACCTATGGACCCAGTGAAAGAATAAAGGTCTTTTTATAAACTTTAAAGGCTGGAAATATTATGAATTTTGTATTTTGATTGGGACTTGGCACGTCTAATTTCCGTGCCCCAAATATCAGGTGTGCTGTCTTACTACCTTGGATATTTGATTTACTGAATTCTTGTCTGATTTGTCGCTACCAGTTTTACTGGAAATATTTGCATCAATCACACTTTCTGTACATATATGTTTTCACAAAATGCTCATAAACCTACTATCTTCCATTTGAAAACCTTTATTCTGTCCTACTATTCTTATGTATCGTACTACCTCATTATTAAAGTGGAATAAACTAGGGATGGACGAATGTGCTGAAAGTGTAATTCGTTTGGTAGAACGAATAGTCCTGTGGACATTTGCTTTGGGCAATAGAATGTTGATTAGAATGAAAATCCATTAAAATTTGGTAATCGTATGTTACTATAGTTTTCGAATGTTTATAATGAAATCGAATATTCACATTCAAAATTTCGAATGTAACATTCAATTTAACAAATACTATTCAGAAGTTCAATAGTTCATGTGGTAGGAAATTTAGTAAATTGATATATAATAGTTACAAATACATCAATTCGAATGTTTCTATTTTGAATATTGCATAATTTGAATATTACATTTAAAGAGAGCATTAGAAATACTATTGCAAATATATAGATTCGAATTTTCAAATTCGAATATTGCATAATTCGAATCTAATTATTAGAAAAATTCAAATTGATTATTACATTTAAAGAAAGCATTAGAAATACTATTACATAAAACGAATGTTAAAATGTTGTGCAAACATTCAAAATTCGGAACGAACAAATGTGTTAAAATTCATTTCAATTTTCGAATGTTGCAAAACATTCGCCCATCCCTAGAATAAACCAGAGACTGTAATATAACATGCTTAATTATGCGTATTAAAAAAACTTTGGAATGTAATGTTAATGTATTTAGAATGTTGTCATACTCAACTGGTATGCTAATTTATTGTAATAAAAATGTATTTTATTTACCTTTTAATCTCTCAAAGGGGCTTAGAAGTGATTAATTAGCAATAAAACATAAACTCTATTGCAAAAACAAAATACTGTAACTTTATTCACTGAGTTATCTAATAATGGCCACTCACAAGGGTTGATTACTTTTTCTACACAGCTTTGTTCCATTGAAACAAACAAGAGGTAAATGCATATTAAAAAAAATCCTGAGAAAGGGAACATGATAAGGAGACCTAGGTAGCATAAGTTTGCATTTATATACTTAAAAAAAAAAAATCAAGCTTTGCACAGAAAGGAGTTATTAAACTTCATGCATTAGTTCATGGCCTTAAACATTACATCTTTTTTGTTTTAATTCTTTATTTATTCAAAGGACATACATCAAACATGTGCATCACATGAAGAGAAAAAACAAAACGTCTTCAGATGACAAAACAAATCACTTAATACCTTGAATGTAGAGATATATTCACATCTCCCGTGATCAAACTTCAGCAATGCATGTCCTTACATTTTGTATTATTGTACATTTCAACTAATCATCCTCCCAAAATCCAGTTCCATTCCCCAGGGTGTCTTGTTTCCATCCTAAACATTCCACCTTTATGTCTTCCAGGCTACACACATATTAAGGTTGGCTCAACAAATTTGTTGGCAGGGCAACCTGGTGACACGGATTTCTCAAGCCTTGTATTATGAACGTCACGTTTTACTGGCAGTATTTATTTATTTATTTATTTATTTGTACAATGTAACAGTGGCCGGTTTATTTGAGGATATAATTTCCAAAACTCTAGAATGTAAACCATAAACTAATTGAGGCCCAATTTGTAACTTATAAATGCACACTATGGGTTATTAGTGTATACATTTACTAAAACAGAAGAATGTAGGGAGAAATATATAATAGTGTACATATCAGTACCTAATATTGCTTTTCCCAAATACAAATCATGTAATTGTATTTGAAAATAACAAAATGTATCTGACACATGGTAAAATAACATCCTCTATACTTTTAACATGGAGAAAATTCGACAGTGGTATTCCAACCCATCAGATAATAATTTCATACAGCTTTTCATAATAATTTTTGAACTTTTCAAATTCTTCAGCCCTGACCCCTTAAAAATTATGTCCGGCCTGTTTCAACCAGAATATTATATTTGTCTGCAAGTTATGTAATGTTTGCACATACTCACAGATTACTTTGCACTAAAATAAACAAATTGCTCAATTCACACCTTTTCTAACAGTGATCTTCAGAATGTGAATATATAATTGCAATGAATTGTTCAGATTTTTATAAAAAGTTATTTATAACATAACAAATAAAATATAAAGAAATGTTTACTTTTAGGAGTGCTAGAATTGCTATAGCAAGTGTTTTATAAAGACATTCTAATACGGTGAAACATGCGTCAGATTAATTTGGTGTAGCATCCTGTCAACAAGAGTAGCATAGAATAGACAAAAAATTGAAAGAGACTGTATAGTGACTTGTATGCCAAACTGCAGTATAAAGCCCTGCGTGAAAGTCATGCTTTTATTCTATTTTCAAATTATAGGAAACAAGTTTTTTTCTGAAAGCAAGGTAAAAGAACAGCTTTACTATTGGCTAATATTTTGACTGACTAATTGTTTGTGCATGGAATCATAAAAAGTTTCCAATACCATACAGTATCCTTTGGGCTTACCTTTGTTAATTATAGTTACTATTATATATTAAAAAACCTACTACTTGCATGTTTTGTTACACTAATATGTGGTGTTTTACTCGGTGTATTAGTGTGTGTGTTGTACATTTAAGTATTGTGTGTGTATATATATATATATATATATATATATATATATATATATATACACACACACACACAGTGGTATGCAAACGTTTAGTTACCCCTGACAATTTCCATGATTTTCATTTATAAATAATTGGGTGTTTGGATCAGCAATTTCATTTTGATCTATCAAATAACTAAAGGGCACAGTAATATTTCAGTAGTGAAATGAGGTTTATTGGATTAACAGAAAATGTGCAATATGCATCCAAACGAAATTAGACAGGTGCATAAATTTGGGCACCCCAACAGAAATATCACATAAATATTTAGTAGAGCCTCCTTTAGCAGACATAACAGCCTCTAGGTGCTTCCTATAGCCTGTAATACGTGTCTGGATGATGGTATTTTGGACCATTCCTCCTTGCAAAACATCTCCAGTTCAGTTAGGTTTGATGGTTGCCGAGCATGGACAGCCCGCTTCAAATCACCCCAAATATTTTCATGGATATTCAGGTCTGGGGACTGGGATGGCCATTCCAGAAAATTGTACTTGTTCCTCTGCATAAATGCCAAAGTAGATTTTGAGCAGTGTTTTGGGTCGTTGTCTTGTTGAAAGATCCAGCCCCCGCATAACTTCAACTTTGTGACTGATTCCTCAACATTATTCTCAAGTATCTGCTGATATTGAGTGGAATCCATGTGACCTTCAACTTTAAAAAGATTCCCAGTACCAGCACTGGCCACATAGCCCCACAGCATGATGGAACATCCACCAAATTTTACTGTGGCTAGCAAGTGTTTGTCTTGGAACACTGTGTTCTTTTGCCGCCATGCATAACGCCCCTTGTTATGACCAAATAACTCAATCTTTGTTTCAGCCCACAGCACCTTCTTCCAAAATTAAGCTGGCTTGTCCAAATGTGCGTTTGCATACCTCAAGCGACTCTGTTTGTGGCGTGTGTGCAGAAAAGGCTTCTTCTGCATCACTCTCCCATACAGCTTCTCCTTGTGCAAAGTGCACTGAATTGTTGAACGATGCACACTGACACCATCTGCAGCAAGATGATGTTGTAGGTCTTTGGAGGTGGTCTGTGGGCTGTTTTTGACCGATCTCACCATCCATTGCCACTTCTGGCCTTAACAATAACTGTGCATGTGGTCTTCCATTTCCTCACTATGTTCCTCACAGTGGACACTGACAGCTTTTTGTAGCCTTCCCATAATGTTGAACAATCTTTGTTTTCAGGTCAATTGAGAGTTGTTTTGAGGTCCCCATGTTGCCACTCTTCAGAGGAGAGTCAAAGAGAACAACAACTTGCAGTTGGCCACCTTAAATACCTTTTCTCATGATTGGATGCACCTGTCTATGAAGTTCAAGGCTTAATGGGCTCACCAAACCAATTGTGTGTTCTAATTAATCAGTGCTAGGTAGTTACAGGTATTCAAATCAACAAAATGACAAGGGTGCCCAAATTTATGCACCTATCTAATTTCGTTTGGATGCATATTTCAGTGGTGCCTAAACTTTTGCATATGACTGTGTATATATATATATATATATATATATATATATATATATATATAGCCTTACAGTTATATACTATACTTTTTATTTTCCTCATGAGTTGTATATCTATGTTGTTCTTGCTAAGCAATTTTCTTTTCTGGTGACCATCTTTATTTTAGGCAGTAACATGCAGGTACTGCAGACATTTTTGCTGAGGGCAACTTTATATTTACTGAGGTAGCTATTGTTCCTTTTTGTTTTTCTAACAGCTTTCTTTTACTGGTACTGGGACTATTCTGCCTGGTCATTTTCTTCCTTAATTGGCCTATATTAATAGTTTTTTATTATTATTTCCTACATAAAGTTTTTCTCCCATGTCTTTATTAACTACTTAAACAAATTATTAGCTTATTGCAACACTTAAAGAATTCCTTCTATCATAGGTAGTGACCATGACAGGTCCCAATATCAGTAGCTCTAGCTGAAAATGGAATAATCTTCTCATTATTGCCATAAAAATACAGCATTCATGGTGGACAAAATAATTTTTTACTTCAACATACCTTGCTGAACAGACCAATACCAAATGTGTTGAGTATATGACTTCTGAGTGCTGATCTGCATTGCTGAGGCTTCTGGCAGAGGTCTACTTTTGAGACCCCCCCCACCCCCATTCATCCAGGTAGAGCAGTCTTCTTTAGACTGATATCTCGGGGTACCTGTGCAAGATGGCATTGAATATACAAGAGTTTGGGAAAGCTGTGCAGGAACTAATTGAGGAGGATTATCGGAAACTCAGCTTGCTCTTTGTCAAATGTTTTAATGAGAAATCTGTTTACCTACACGGAGAAAAGCAGGAATTGCCTCATGATGCATAGGAACTGAGGCAAGACGTCTATCTTGCAATTTCTGTGAGTTCACCAGGGGTTGAACTGATAACTTATGCAGGGGATACTTATGTTTTGGGAGAAAACCCTCTTAGCGCTAGCGATCTCAAGAAGGAGAGGCTTGACAGATGGCGTTACACATCGAAGTTAAAAAATTGGTAATTGCCATAAGCAGAGCTTTACAAATTTTAAAAAGAGCTGTTCCTTTTGAACAGTGGTTAAGAAGAGGAATTATACAATCTTCAGCGATTGGGTAAACCTATATCAGATGTTGTATTTTTCTCATTATTTAGTAGAGAATACTCTTGTTAAAAGGATAACTTTGGAATTGGGTATACTAAATGTTTTTTTAATATATGGTATACCTGTCTAGATCATTTAAGTAGATACTTCAATAATTATGGAGCTAATTGTTAATAGTTCATTTCAAGACATTCTGACTAAGTCACACTAATTCTTAATTTGGCTAAATTAATGTTATTATTACAGTTTGAAGTGCTTCCTATATACAATTTTGTTAGTATTTAAATATAGTGAGTTGCAAAAGGTTTATTTTATTGATATTTGTTCAGAGTCTAAAGATAAGATGTTACTTGAAATTTTGCTTTGGGTACAGGTAATAATTATAAATACCCACAGGGCTTCAATTTATTAGTTTATGACCCTCCTTCCATCCCATCTTGAAAAAATTGCTCTTCTAGTCATATGATTTGGATCTCCTTAAAGTTATATTTTCTCACCTAGCAGAGATGGTGGCTTCCCAAGCTCCTTGTTTGCCTAAATGTATAGTTTGTGTCCCTATATAGTTAACACTTTAATATTCTGCAGACTGCCTATATTTGCCAAAGGTCCAAGAGTGGCCGTATTTTCTTTGATATATATTGAAGGTTAAGGAGTGGCCCTATTTTGTTTCATTCCCATGTACTCCCCCCTTACTAGTTAAATATTATAAAACGTGGTCCAAGAGGCCTCTATTTGTTTATGGGATTTTCTCATTACAATAATCACTTAATAATAGGGGTTCCTAATAAATCTTCTTCATTTAAAAAATGAGGTTTATTGTGTTATCCACGCATCCTGTTCCAAATTCAGCTACATGTATTTTAATTTTTGGGTTGTATGCTTTTAAAGTGTTATTAACCTTGTATCTACATGTATAAGACTAGAAAGCCGAGTTATTTATTAATAAAAATATTTTTTTTATAAAAGAATTCCTTCTACCAGGAGGTAGCCAATAAGGTCTGTAGTGCTTCTTCTACAAAGCGCAGGGACTCTGGTTATCTTTAAAAGGATGTGTCTCACAAAAATTGTTCCTGGCTTTTTCAATTGTTTAATGTTTCCTTATTTATTTTTTATTTTTTCGAGAGGATAACACTCTTAAGGCACCTAGCAAAAAAATTAGGGTTGCACCGATACAATTTTTTTAAGACCGAGTACAAGTACCGATACTTTTTTTCAATTACTCACCGATACCAATTACCAATACGTTTTTAATGTCATGACAGTTTACCAAGCACAATACAGACTAATGATTTAAGTTCGCTTCTTTATAATTATGAAGTGTATCTCAAAAGACATTTTGAAATAATAAAACAGTTTTATGTGCTTGTTGTCACAAAGTTCATAGAACATGTTTATAAATAAAATTATTACAATAACATATATAAATAATAACAATAAATAACAGCTGCAGCAGCTGGGGCTGGAAAGCTACAATTTAAAGGGGCAATTACTGGATGCAATTGGGTTGTAGGGTGCCTATATAACTGATAAATCTGACACTTGTGCTTAATACAAAGTTGTATAATTTAATTCTGAAAATAATATTGGGGAAGGAGTATCCCAGTAATCCCCTTTGACAAAAATGGGGCATTTGTATTTTACCGACTCAACAGAAAATAGGGCTGGTCTTCATATTTTTCCAGGGCTGCTTTTTATTCCCAGTCCAGCCCTGGCTAAGGATGTTCCTCAGAGTACAGTATATTTTGAGCATAATTGTGCAAGATGAGAGGCTTCCAGCTGTAAAGTAGCAGCTTTTAAAGCACTGCTCTGACGTAAAATAATACAAATAACAGCAATTTGTATTGGCAGAACAGAAGTGAACAATTTTTAGTTAAGTCTCCACTCCAGCTTAAAATGAAATGGGAACATACAGTTTGAAAAACGCCACAAGATGGCATATGGGTTGGAATTGGAGGTATCGGTTTAAGTATTGGTGCATTTGCACGAGTACAAATACTCATGCAAATACTTGGTATCGGCAACGATACCGATACTAATATCGGTATCGGTGCAACCCTAAAAAAAATATATACAATTTCAGAATCCCCTTTTCTAGAAGGATTTTGTTTTTAAGCTTTGAAGAGGGCACTATTGTTTATGGTTTGGGAAAACTTATGTTTGACCATGAAGGGCTAAAACCTCCCAGATCAGCCAAATGGTGTCTACAATTTCATATCACTCAATATGTTGTTAAGTATGCAACACCCAAAATAAATTAAAGGGACATGAAACCCAAAATTTGTCTTTTGTGATCTAGATAGATCATACAATTTTAATCAACTTATTTACTTCTATTATCTAATTTGCTTCATACTCTTGGCATCTTTTGTTGAAGGAACAGTAATACACTACTGGGAGCTAACTGGCAGCCAGTGACAAAGGCATATATGTGCAGCTAACAATTAGCAGAATCTTTTGAAGAGTATACCTAGGTAAGCTCAAAGGAAACAAATTAGAAATAAATTAGAACGTTTTTTAAACATGTTTAAGCATGTTCTATCTGAATCATTAAAAAAATATGGGTTTCTTGTCCCTTTAAGGGCAGAATGTCAAAGTATTGTATAACACCTTCATTAACCCCTTAACGACCGAGGATGTGCAGGGTACGTCCTCAAAAAAAAGGCAGTTAACGCCTGAGAACGTACCCTGCACGTCCTCGGTGTGAAAAGCAGCTGGAAGCGATCCCGCTCGCTTCCAGCTGCTTTCCGGTTATTGCAGTGATGCCTCGATATGGAGGCATCCTGCAATAACCTTTTTAAGCCATCCGGTGCAGAGAGAGCCACTCTGTGGCCCTCTCTGCACCGGAGATCGGTGGCTCACTGCGTTGGTGGGTGGGAGCCGGACCGGGAGGCGGGTAGCGGCCATCGATGGCCCTGCTGATGTGGAGGGGGGCGGGATCGTGGGCGGGGATGGCCGGGGACGCGCACAGACGCGCGTGCACGGGAGGGCGGGGGCGGGCGCGTGCACGGGGAGGGAGCGGGTGGGAACCGCTACGCTACAGAAAATCAAATAATAAAAAATGTTAACAAATGTTAAAAATGGCTAAAAAGTTAAAAAAAAAAAAAAACGATCAGCAAGGTGGTGGGGGTTTGTCTGTGTGGGGGGGGGGGCGAAGCTACACTACAGAAAAAAAACAAACAAACAAAAAAAAAGCACTGCCAGTACCCAAGATGGCCCCCAATGAGGCAGAGGGAAGGGTTAGAGAGCGGTTTTGGGGGGGATCAGGGAGGTTGGGGGCTAAGGGGGGATCCTACACAGTAGCATATGTAAATATGCTTAAAAAAAATATTTATTTTTTTTAAAAAAAACCCTTTTATTTTAGTACTGGCAGACTTTCTGCCAGTACTTAAGATGGCGGGGACAATTGTGGGGTGGGGGTGGGAAGGGAGCTGTTTGGGAGGGATCAGGGGGTGGGATGTGTCAGGTGGGAGGCTGATCTCTACACTAAAGCTAAAATTAACCCTGCAAGCTCCCTACAAACTCCCTAATTAACCCCTTCACTACTAGCCATAATACACGTGTGAGGCGCAGCAGGATTTAGCGGCCTTCTAATTACCAGAAAGCAACGCCAAAGTCATATATGTCTGCTATTTCTGAACAAAGGGGATCCCAGACAAGTATTTACAACCATTTGTGCCATAATTGCACAAGTTGTTTGTAAATAATTTCAGTGAGAAACCGAAAGTTTGTGAAAAAATTTATGAAAAAGTGAACGATTTTTTGTATTTGATCGCATTTGGCGGTGAAATGGTGGTATGAAATATACCAAAATTGGCCTAGATCAATACTTTGGGATGTCTACTAAAAAAATATATATACATGTCAAGGGATATTCAGAGATTCCTGAAAGATATTAGTGTTCTAATGTAACTAGTGCTAATTTTGGAAAAAGGTGGTTTGGAAATAGCAAAGTGCTACTTGTATTTATGGCCCTATAACTTGCAAAAAAGCAAAGAACATGTAAACATTTGGTATTTCTAAACTCAGGACAAAATTTAGAAACTATTTAGCATGGGTGTTTTTTGGTGGTTGTAGATATGTAACAGATTTTGGGTGTCAAAGTTAGAAAAAGTGTGTTTTTTTCCATTTTTCCTCATATTTTATAACTTTTTTTATAGTAAATTATAAGATATGATGAAAATAATGGTATCTTTAGAGAGTCCATTTAGTGGCGAGAAAAACGGTATATAATATGTGTGGGTACAGTAAATGAGTAAGAAGAAAATTACAGCTAAACACAAACACCGCAAAAATGTAAAAATAGCCTTGGTCCCAAACGGACAGAAAATGGAAAAGTGCTGTGGTCATTAAGGGGTTAAAGGGACACTGAAACCAATTTTTTTTCTTTTGTGATTCAGATAGAGCATGCAATTTTAAGCAGCTTTCTAATTTACTCCTATTATCAAATTTTCTTCATTCTCTTTGTATCTTTATTTGAAATGCAAGAATGTAAGTTTAGATGCCGGCCCATTTTTGGTGAACAACCTGGGTTGTTCTTGCTGATTGGTGGATAAATTCATCCACCAATAAACAAGTGCTGTCCAGTGTTCTAAACCAAAAAAATTAGCTTAGATGCCTTTTTTTTCAAATAAAGATAGCAAGAGAACAAAGAAAAATTGATAACAGGAGCAAATTAGAAAGTTGCTTAAAATTGCATGCTCTATCTGAATCACAAAAGAACAAATTTGAGTTCAGTGTCCCTTTAACCTGAAAATGGATACATGCAAAGATGTGGAAGGATCTCAGAAAAGGATACCAGAAATGTCAGCGTTGGCAATATAAACAGAGAACCTGTGGACCTTAAATTTTTGAAGAAGTGTGCTCAAAGAGTGGTTAACCTCTTAGGTAATGACAATTGCAGTCATTTCAATGCAGACAAGAAGAAAACTCCTAAATCTTATTTTTGTTCCCCTATGGCTAGTTGACTTTTTTCCTTCTTCTTGCCTCTTCCTCTACTTCAACAAGTTGGTTACATAAGATTATAGCCCTTTTAGGAATGGATGGTTCTTTTAGTGCAGCTGCCTTAAATAGGCTCGATACCATGTTTAACTTCGCTGATTGATTTTGATAATCAATACGGAAAAGATTCTACTGAGAAGAGACAATGCTGGATGAGTTGGACGAGGAAAATATAGGTAAATATACTTATAAGCTTTTTGATTATGCAGAATTTTTAATTAACTTTATTTTTTCCCTTAAAGGCACTGAAAGGTCAAAACTCAAATGTACATGAATGCATTTAAATGATAATAGAAGCATTTCTGCAATGTACTCCAATTAGCAATAATGCTTCTAGTAAAAGTAATTATTGTTTCAGCAGCACACATGTGCTATGTGTGACTAGAGTATCAGGATTCAAACACCCCACCTGCTGAGTGAAGACTTAACCCCTTTGATAGCTGGACATTTTAAGAAAAACTTGCCCAAAGTAAAAGATAATGTGTTACCATTTTTGCTATTGCTTAGTTTAAACAGAAAAAGAGTCTTTGTTTTTTTAATTTACCTATCAAAACTATATACATATTTTTTGTGCATGGAGAAGAGAAAAAACAGAATTTATGCTTACCTGATAAATTACTTTCTCCAACGGTGTGTCCGGTCCACGGCGTCATCCTTACTTGTGGGATATTCTCCTCCCCAACAGGAAATGGCAAAGAGCCCAGCAAAGCTGGCCATATAGTCCCTCCTAGGCTCCGCCTACCCCAGTCATTCGACCGACGGACAGGAGGAAATATATATAGGAGAAACCATATGGTAACGTGGTGACTGTAGTTAGAGAAAATAATTCATCAGACCTGATTAAAAAACCAGGGCGGGCCGTGGACCGGACACACCGTTGGAGAAAGTAATTTATCAGGTAAGCATAAATTCTGTTTTCTCCAACATAGGTGTGTCCGGTCCACGGCGTCATCCTTACTTGTGGGAACCAATACCAAAGCTTTAGGACACGGATGAAGGGAGGGAGCAAATCAGGTCACCCAAACGGAAGGCACCACGGCTTGCAAAAACTTTCTCCCAAAAATAGCCTCCGAAGAGGCAAAAGTATATAATTTAAAAAAAAAATTTGGTCAACAGGAACCTCATTCTTGAAGGCCCATGTGGAAGCCACAGCCCTAGTGGAGTGAGCTGTGATACCTTCAGGAGGCTGCCGTCCGGCAGTCTCAAAAGCCAATCTGATGATGCTTTTAAACCAAAAGGAAAGAGAGGTAGAAGTTGCTTTTTTACCTCTCCTTTAACCAGAATAAACAACAAACAAAGAAGATGTTTGTCTAAAATCTTCAGTAGCCTCTAAATAGAATTTTAGAGCACGGACAACGTCCAAATTGTGTAACAAACGTTCCTTCTATGAAACTGGATTCGGACACAAAGAAGGTACAACTATCTCCTGGTTAATATTTTTGTTGGAAACAACCTTCGGAAGAAAACCAGGCTCAGTACGTAAAACCACCTTATCTGCATGGACCAGATAGGGCGGAGAACACTGCAGAGCAGATAACTCAGAAACTCTTCTAGCGGAAGAAATTGCAACCTAAAACAAAACTTTCCAAGATAATAACTTAATATCTACGGAATGTAAGGGTTCAAACGGAACCCCTTGAAGAACTGAAAGAACTAGATTAAGACTCCAGGGAAGAGTCAAAGGTCTGTAAACAGGCTTGATTCTAACCAGAGCCTGAACAAACGCTTAAACGTCTGGCACAGCTGCCAGCTTTTTGTGAAGTAAAACAGATAAAGCAGAGATCTGTCCCTTCAGAGAACTTGCAGAAAATCCTTTCTCCAAACCTTCTTGTAGAAATGAAAGAATCTTAGGAATTTTTATCTTGTTCCATGGGAATCCTTTAGATTCACACCAACAGATATATTTTTTCCATATATTATGGTAAATTTTTCTAGTTACAGGCTTTCTAGCCTGAATAAGAGTATCTATTACAGAATCTGAAAACCCACGCTTTGATAAAATCAAGCGTTCAAACTCCAAGCAGTCAGTTGGAGGAAAACCAGATTCGGATGTTCGAATGGACCCTGAATAAGAAGGTCCTGTCTCAAAGGTAGCTTCCATGGTGGAGCCGATGACACATTCACCAGGTCTGCATACCAAGTCCTGCATGGCCACACAGGAACTATCAAGATCACCGAAGCCCTCTCCAGATTGATCCTGGCTACCAGCCTGGGAATGAGAGGAAACGGTGGGAATACATAAGCTAGGTTGAAGATCCAAGGTGCTACTATTGTATCCAATAGAGTCGCCTTGGGATCCCTGGATTTGGACCCGTAACAAGGGACCTTGAAGTTCTGACGAGAGGCTATCAGAACCATGTCTGGAATGCCCCATAATTGAGTTATTTGGGCAAAGATTTCCAGATGGAGTTCCCACTCCCCCGGATGCTCCTCCATCGCCAGGGAACTCCTTGTTTCCCCCTGATGGTTGATATATGTAACAGTCGTCATGATGTCTGATTGAAACCTTATGAATTTGGCCTTTGCTAGTCAAGGCCAAGCCTTGAGAGCATTGAATATCGCTCTCAGTTCCAGAATGTTTATCGGGAGAAGAGATTCTTCCCGAGACCATAGACCCTGAGCTTTCAGGGGTTCCCAGACCGTCGTGACAATGACCTACTCTGGTCTGCGGAAGCTCATTCCCTGTGACAGGTTGTCCAGGGTCAGCCACCAACGGAGTGAATCTCTGGTTATTTGATCTACTTGTATCGTCGGAGACAAGTCTGTATAATCCCCATTCCACTGTCTGAGCATGCACAGGTGTAATGGTCTTAGATGAATTCGTGCAAAAGGAACTATGTCCCTTGCCGCAACCATCAAACCTATTACTTCCATGCACTGCGCTATGGAAGGAAGAAGAACAGAATGAAGTACCTGACAAGAGCTTAGAAGTTTTGATTTTCTGGCCTCTGTCAGAAAAACCTTCATTTCTAAGGAAACTATTATTGTTCCCAAGAAGGGAACTCTTGTTGACGGGGACAGAGAACTTTTTTATATGTTCACTTTCCACCTGTGAGATCTGAGAAAGGCTAGGACAATGTCCGTATGAGCCCTTGCTTTTGACAGAGACGACACTTGAATCAGGATGTCGTCCAAGTAAGGTACTACTGCAATGCCCCTTGGTCTTAGCACCGCTAGAAGGGACCCTAGTACCTTTGTGAAAATCCTTGGAGCAGTGGCTAATCCGAATGGAAGTGCCACAAACTGGTAATGCTTGTCCAGAAAGGCGAACCTTAGGAACCGAAAATGTTCCTTGTGGATAGGAATACGTAGGTACGCATCCTTTAAGTCCACCATGGTCATGAATTGACCTTCCTGGATGGTAGGAAGGATCGTTCGAATGGTTTCCATTTTGAACGATGAAACCCTTAGAAACTTGTTTAGAATCTTGAGATCTAAAATTGGTCTGAATGTTCCCTCTTTTTTGGGAATTATGAACAGGTTGGAGTAAAAACCCATCCCTTGTTCTCCTAATGGAACAGGATGAATCACTCCCATGCTTAACAGGTCTTCTACACAGTGTAAGAATGCCTGTTCGAAGATAATTGAGACCTGTGGAACCTTCCCCTTGGGGGTAGTTCCCTGAATTCCAGGAGATAACCTTGAGAAACTATTTCTAGCGCCCAAGGATCCTGAACATCTCTTGCCCAAGCCTGAGCAAAGAGAGAAAGTCTGCCCCCCACCAGATCCGGTCCCAGATCGGGGGCCAACACTTCATGCTGTTTTGGTAGCAGTGGCAGGTGACTTGGCCTGCTTACCCTTGTTCCAGCCTTGCATCGGCCTCCAGGCTGGCTTGGTTTGAGAAGTATTACCCTCTTGCTTAGAGGGTGTAGAATTTGAGGCTGGTCCGTTTCTGCGAAAGGGACGAAAATTTGGTTTATTTTTAGCCTTAAAAGACCTATCCAGAGGAAGGGCGTGGCCCTTTCCCCCAGTGATGTCTGAAATAATCTCTTTCAAGTCAGGGCCAAACAGTGTTTTACCCTTGAAAGGGATGTTAAGCAAAAGCGCTCTGCGCGCCACGATAGCAAACCCTGAATTATTCGCCGCTAATCTAGCTAATTGCAAAGCGGCATCTAAAATAAAAGAGTTAGCCAATTTAAAAGCTTGAACTCTGTCCAAAACCTCCTCGTACGAAGATTCTTTATTGAGCGACTTTTCTAGTTCTTCGAACCAGAAACACGCAGCTGTAGTGACAGGAACAATGCATGAAATTGGTTGTAGAAGGTAACCTTGCTGAACAAACATCTTTTTAAGCAAACCCTCTAACCTTAAATCCATAGGATCTTGAAAGCACAACTATCTTCTATAGGAATAGAAGTGCGTTTGTTTAGAGTAGAAACCGCCCCCTCGACCTTGGGGACTGTATGCCATATGTCCTTTCTGGGGTCGACTATAGGAAATAATTTCTTAAATATAGGGGGAGGACAAAAGGTATGCCGGGCCTCCCACTCCTTATTTACTATGTCCGCCACCCGCTTGGGTATAGGAAAAACATCGGGGGGCACCAGAACCTCTAGGAACTTGTCCATCTTACCTAATTTCTCTGGAATGACCAAATTGTCACAATCATCCAGAGTAGATAATACCTCCTTAAGTAGTGCGTGGAGATGTTCTAATTTAAATTTAAAAGTTACAATATCAGGTTCTGCTTGTTGAGAAATTTTCCCTGAATCTGAAATTTCTCCCTCAAACAAAACCTCCCTCCTGGCCCCTTCAGATAGGTGTGAGGGTATGTCAGAACAGATATCATCAGCGTCCTCTTGCTCTTCAGTGTTTAAAACAGAGCAATCACGCTTTCTCTGATAAGTAGGCATTTTGGAAAAAATGCATGCAATAGAATTATCCATTACAGCCATTAAGTGTTGTATGGTAATAAGTATTGGCGCACTAGATGTACTAGGGGCCTCTTGTGTGGGCAAAACTGGTGTAGACACAGAAGGGGATGATGCAGTACCATGCTTACTCCCCTCATTAGAGGAATCATCTTGGGCAGTATCATATCTATGGCATTATTATCCCTACTTTGTTTGGACATTATGACACAAATATATCACATATATTTAAAAGGGGAGACACATTGGCTTTCATACATATAGAACATCGTTATCTGATGGTTCAGACATGTTAAACAGGCTTAAACTTGTCAACAAAGCACAAAAAAACGTTTTACAATAAAACCGTTACTGTCCCTTTAAATTTTAAACTGAACACACTTTATTACTGAATATGTGAAAAAGTATGAAGGAATTGTTCAAAATTCACCAAAATTTCACCACAGAAACTTAAAGCCTTAAAAGTATTGCACACCAAATTTGACTTTAACCCTTAAAATAACGGAACCGGAGCCGTTTTTACATTTAACCCCTATACAGTCCCAGGTATCTGCTTTGCTGAGACCCAACCAAGCCCAGAGGGGAATACGATACCAAATGATGCCTTCTATAAGCTTTTTCAGTGGTTCTTAGCTCCTCACACATGCATCTGCATGCCATGCTTTCCAAAAACAACTGCGTATTAGAGGCGCGAAAATGAGGCTCTGTCTATGACTAGAAAAGGCCCCCAGTGAAAAAGGTGTCCAATACAGTGCCTGCCGTTTTTATTAAAACAATCCCCAAGATTTAACAACTATTAAAAGTAATAATCTGCCAAATATACTTAGTAAAGTAATCGTTTTAGTCCAGAAAAATGTCTACCAGTTTTTTAAGCCCTAATGAAGCCCTTTATTCCTTTACTTAAACTAAGAAAATGGCTTACCAGTTCCCATAGGGAAAATGACAGCTTCCAGCATTACCAAGTCTTGTTAGAAATGTGTCATACCTCAAGCAGCAAAGTCTGCCCACTGTTTCCCCCAACTGAAGTTACTTCATCTCAACAGTCCTGTGTGGAAACAGCCATCGATTTTAGTAACGGTTGCTAAAATCATTTTCCTCTTACAAACAGAAATCTTCATCTCTTTTCTGTTCCAGAGTAAATAGTACATACCAGCACTATTTTAAAATAACAAACTCTTGATTGAAGAACAAAAACTACATTTAAACACCAAAAAACTCTAAGCCATCTCCGTGGAGATGTTGCCTGTGCAACGGCAAAGAGAATGACTGGGGTAGGCGGAGCCTAGGAGGGACTATATGGCCAGCTTTGCTGGGCTCTTTGCCATTTCCTGTTGGGGAGGAGAATATCCCACAAGTAAGGATGACGCCGTGGACCGGACACACCTATGTTGGAGAAATCAGCAAATAATTGTCTGAGGATTTGAGAACAAAAATTGTGCAAAAGCATGGACAATCTTAAGGTTACAAGTCCATCTCGAGAGATCTTAATGTTCCTATGTCCACTGTGTCCCAACACTATCAAGAGGTTTTACAACCCAATGGACAAAACAGAAAAATAGATCAAAGATTGCAACAAAGGATTGTTTGAAAGGTGGATAAAGAACCTTGATCAACTTCCAGACAAATTCAAGCTGACCTTCAGGCACATGGTACAAATGTGTCAGCTCGCACTATACTTCGCCATCTGAATGAAAAGGGACACTATGATAGGAGAACCAGGAGGACCCCACTGCTGACACAAAAACATAAAAAAGCCAGATTGGAGTTTGCCCAAACTTACCCGAGGAATCCAAAATCCTTTTGGGAGAATGTGCTGTGGACAGATGAAACAAAATTACAGCTTTTGGTAAATCCCATCTTTCTACTGTTTTCAGAACAAGAAATCAGGCTTTTAAAGAAAAGAATACAGTCCCTACAGGCAAATATGGTGGAGGTTCACTGATGTTTTGGGGTTGCTTTGCTGCTTCAGGCACTGGATGTCTTATCTGTGTGCATGGCATTATGAAATCTGAAGACTACTAAAGAATTCTGTGGTGCAATGTAGGGCCCAGTGTCAGAAAGTTGGGTCTCCGTCAGAGATCATGGGTCTTACAGCAGGAAAACGACCCAAAGCACACATCAAAAAGCACCCAGAAATGGTTTAAGACAAAGCGCTGTAGAGCACCTGTGGAGAGTTCTCAAAACAGCAGTTGGGAAAAGGAACCCTTCAAATCTGAGAGACCTGGAGCACTTGGTGAAAGAACAGTGGTCCTAAACTCCAGTAGAGAGGTGCAAGAAGCTCATTGATGGTTAAAGGAAGAGATTGATTTGAGTAATTTTTCCCAAGGGGTGTGCTACCGAATATTAAATTGAGGGTGCCAATAATTTTGTTCTGTTTATTTTTGGAGTTTTGCATGGAATGTGTCAGATTTGGCTTTACAAACAAAAGAAATAAACATGATAATGCCTAAAAATTTGTAACTGCAACAATTTTCTGGGTGAAGTGGTGAATTATCTGACAGAAATGCAAGGGTGCCAATATTTTTGGCCATGACTGTATATCATGTTCTAAAATGATGCAATGGTGTAACTCTTTGTGTAGCAGAACTCTAAAAAACCACCCAAAGCCATATAGTGTATATATATTTAAAGGGACACTGTACCCAAATTTTTTCTTTCGTGATTCAGATAGAGCATGACATTTTAAGCAACTTTCTAATTTACTCCTATTATCAAATTTTCTTCATTCTCTTGGTATCTTTATTTGAAATGCAAGAAAGTAAGTTTAGATGCCGGCCCATTTTTGGGGATCAACCTGGGTTGTTCTTGCTGATTGGTGGATAAACTCATCCCCCAATAAAAAAGTGCTGTCCATAGTTCTGAATAAAAAAAAAAGCTTAGATGTCTTCTTTTTAAAATAAAGATAGCAAGAGAACAAAGAAAAATTGATAATAGGAATAAATTAGAAAGTGGCTTAAAATTGCATGCTCTATGTGAATCATGAAAGAAAAAATGTGGGTTCAGTGTCCCTTTAATTTATATATATATATATATATATATATATATATATATATATATACATACATATATATATATATATATATATATATATATACATATATACATATATATATATATATATATACACACACACACACACACACACAGTTGTATGCAAAGGTTTACGCACCGCTAACAATTTCCATGATGATTTTCATTTATAAACGAGTGTTTGAATCAGCAATTTCATTTTGATCTATCAAATAAAACTGAAGGACACAGTAATATTTATGTAGTGAAATGAGGTTTATTGGATTAACAGAAAATGTGCAATATGCATCGAAATGAAATTAGATAGGTGCATAAATTTGGGCACCCTTGTCATTTTGTTGATTTGAATACCTGTAACTACCTAGCACTGATTAATTGGAACACACAATTGGTTTGGTGAGCCAATTAAACCTTGAACTTCATAGACAGGTGCATCCAATCATGAGAAAATGTATTTAAGGTAACCAATTGCAAGTTGTTGTTCTCTTTGACTCTCCTCTGAAGAGTGGCAACATGGGGGCTTCAAAACAACTCTCAAATGACCTGAAAACAAAGATTGTTCAACATTATGGTTTAAGAGAAGGCTACAAAAAGCTTTTGCAGAGATTTAAGCTGCCAGTGTCCACTATGAGGAACATAGTGAGGAAATGAAAGACCACAGGCACAGTTCTTGTTAAGGCCAGAAGTGGCAGGCCAAGTAAAAGACCTACAACATCATCTTGCTGCAGATGTCACTGTGCATCGTTCAACAATTCAGCACACTTTGCACAAGGAGAAGCTGTATGGGAGAGTAATGCGGAAGAAGCCTTTTCTGCACACACGCTACAACACAGAGTCGCTTGAGGTATGTAAACACACATTTGGAAAAGCCAGCTTCATTTTGGAAGAAGGTGCTGTGGACTGATGAAACAAAGATTGAGTTATTTGGTCATAACAAGGGGCGTTATGCATGGCGGCAAAAGAACACAGAGTTCCAAGACAAACACTTGCTACCCACAGTAAAATTTGGTGGATGTTCCATAATGCTGTGGGGCTGTGTGGTCAGTGCCAGTACTGGGAATCTTGTTAAAGTTGAGGGTCGCATGGATTCCACTCAATATCAGAAGATACTTGAGAATAATGTTGAGGAATCAGTCACAAAGTTGAAGTTACGCCGGGGCTGGATATTTCAACAAGACCCAAAACATTATGCAGAGGAATAAGTACAATTTTCTGGAATGGCCATCCCAGTACCCAGACCTGAATATCATTGAAAATCTGTGGGGTGATTTGAAGCAGGCTGTCCATGCTCGGCAGCCATCAAACCTAACTGAACTGGAGATGTTTTGCAAGGAGGAATGGTCCAAAATACCTTCATCCAGAATCCAGACACTCATCACAGGCTATAGGAAGCATCTAGAGGCTGTTATTCCTTCTAAAGGAGGCTCTACTAAATATTAATGCAATATTTCTGTTGGGGTGCCCAAATTTATGCACTTGTCTAATTTCGTTTGGATGCATAGTGCACATTTTCTGTTAATCCAATAGACCTCATTTCACTGCTGAAATACTGTATTACTGTGTCCTTCAGTTATTTGATAGATCATAATATATATAAACTCACCTTAATAAACTAAATACATTATATAACTCGTTCTGCCGCTTTGTGCTACAATGTAACTACAGGACCCACCATTGTGACATGCTAAAAGAACTAAACTGGCTGTCGCTGGAATCCAGACGCACCCTCCATCTTTCCTGCCTTGTCTTTAAGAGCCTTTCTGGGAAGCTCCCTCTATGCATATCTCAAAACAGAATGCTCCTGTCATGGTTGATTAAATATTGTGTAC